>NC_053389.1:708932400-709252855 GCF_905171765.1 Bufo bufo | reverse complement strand
TGATGAGTGACTACAATAATATTTTATTAGGCAACTGCTATTTTGTTTTTCTTTATGGTACAACAGAATTGCTGCTTTTCTTATAGAAACCTCATGTTGTGTGCTGTATCTAACACAAGCTGTCACTTTGTAGAACGTTGCTCCCCTATTGACAATATAACGTCGTCAGATTTGCGAGGCATCTTGGAGCGTTCAGCCCAGCACTACCTGCATATAAGACAGCATCATGGACCCTCTACTGAATTTTTTTCCTGTCCAGATGGAGAGAAGGTATGTGCGTGGAATAAGTGCATGTGGTTATTTCACTACTTGAATTGGGCCAGTATAGAGGTCTAAGGACTATATGGTCCACCAGTGGTCTTCAGCCTTTCTGTCTAGCCATAACTATGGCTCTCAGCCTGAATTTTCTTGCCTGCATTTTTATGTTGTTTCTTTTACTGATCTGTGTACCTAATTTCCAGTTGTGCAACCTTAAAATAACATGTTTGCCAGTAAAAGGCCCACCCAAACTGTCCAGCTCGTAACATCTACAGGCAGAGACCCCGTTTGAACCTAGATTTTTTTTTCTTTGCTTCCCTGTTTTAAAGTCCCCCCACGTCCCTCACATATTTTCAATGCCTCAACTATATTCCCCTCCTTCAGCCGAGAGCCTCTTCCTAAACTGAGCAGAAATTCTTATGAATCCTCAGCTGTTTTGCATGCTTCCAGCAGTAAAGGCTAAGGAAATACTTGTATTTCATTTGAGCACCCTCCACTGACTTTAACTGGAAAAGCAGAGTAGGAGTTGTCTTTCCATAGATGTAGAAAGTCTTATGTCTGTTCTGTAAAATAAAGACACAGTCAGGTTGTGTGATTTCTAGACACTTTCCAATGATAAAGATTTTTTCTAACTGGACACGTCCTTGCTTACAGGGGTTCTATACTTTTATGACCTTGTACCTGTATCTGAAGCTCTCCACTTAACCCACCTACGACTTGTCATTGTAGAATTAGCTTCATCACTGTGCTCTGTGGACCTCCTAAGGATTGGAGACTCAGCTACCTCAGCAACGACTCCTTTAGGCCTCATGCACACGACCGTTGTGTGCATCCGTGGCCGTTGTGCCGTTTTCATTTTTTTTTTGCGGACCCATTGACTTTCAATGGGTCCGTGGAAAAATCGGAAAATGCACCGTTTTACAGCCGAGACCGTGATCCGTGTATCCTGTCCGTCCAAAAAATATGACCTGTCCTATTTTTTTGACGGACAACGGTTCACGGACCCATTCAAGTCAATGGGTCCGTGAAAGAACACGGATGCACAAAAGATTGGCATCCGTGTCCGTGATCCGTGGCCGTAGGTTACTTTCATACAGACGGATCCGAAGATCCGTCTGCATAAAAGCTTTTTCATAGCTGAGTTTTCACTTGGTGAAAACTCAGAACCGACAGTATATTCTAAGACAGAGGCGTTCCCATGGTGATGGGGACGCTTCAGGTTAGAATATACTAAAAGAACTGTGTACATGACTGCCTCCTGCTGCCTGGCAGGTGCTGCCAGGCAGCAGGGGGCAGCCCCCCCCCTGTAGTTAACACATTGGTGGCCAGTGTGGCCGCCCCCCTCCCCTGTAGTTAACTCATTGGTGGCCAGTGGGCCTTCTCCCCTCCCTCCCCCTCCTAATTAAAATCTCCCCCCTATCATTGGTGGCAGCGGAGAGTACCGATCGGAGTCCCAGTTTAATCGCTGGGGCTCCGATCGGTAACCATGGCAACCAGGACGCTACTGCAGTCCCGGTTGCCATGGTTACTTAGCAATTTGTAGAACCATTATACTTACCTGCGAGCTGCGATGTTTGCGTCCGGCCGGGAGCTCCTCCTACTGGTGACAGGTCATGTCACTTACCAGTAGGAGGAGCTCCCGGCCGGACGCAAACATCGCAGCTCGCAGGTAAGTATAATGGTTCTACAAATTGCTAAGTAACCATGGCAACCGGGACTGCAGTAGCATCCTGGTTGCCATGGTTACCGATCGGAGCCCCAGCGATTAAACTGGGACTCCGATCGGTACTCTCCGCTGCCACCAATGATAGGGGGGAGATTTTAATTAGGAGGGGGAGGGAGGGGAGAAGGCCCACTGGCCACCAACGAGTTAACTACAGGGGAGGGGGGGGGGGGCACTGGCCACCAATGAGTTAACTACAGGAAAGGGGGGGCCCACTGGCCACCAATGAGTTAACTACAGGGGAGGGGGGGGGGGCGGCCACACTGGCCACCAATGTGTTAACTACAGGGGGGGGGGCTGCCCCCTGCTGCCTGGCAGCAACTGCCAGGCAGCAGGGGGCAGTCATGTACACAGTTATTTTAGTATATTCTAACCTGAAGCGTCCCCATCACCATGGGAACGCCTCTGTGTTAGAATATACTGTCGGTTCTGAAACTCAAATCCGACGGTATATTCTAACATAGAGGCGTTCCCATGGTGATGGGGACGCTTCAAGTTAAAATATACCATCGGATTGGAGAAAACTCCGATCCGATGGTATATTAACTCCTGACTTTACATTGAAAGTCAATGGGGGACGGATCCGTTTGAAATTGCACCATATTGTGTCAACGTCAAACGGATCAGTCCACATTGACTTGCATTGTAATTCAGGACGGGTCCGTTTGGCTCCGCACGGCCAGGCGGACACCAAAACGACTTTTTTTTCATGTCCGTGGATCCTCCAAAAATCAAGGAAGACCCACGGACGAAAAAACGGTCACGGATCACGGAAAAACGGAACCCTGTTTTGCGGACCGCAAAAAAATACGGTCGTGTGCATGAGGCCTTAAGTGGAGACCTCATACATTCCAGTATAGCAAAGCATTTATGGATGATGGTTTGGGTGTTGTGGACTCTTTAACTGAAAAATAGTGACCACACACACTGGAAGCAAAATGCTCTACCTAGGACCTTAAAGGGCACATACATATTGGCCTATATGCTCTCACATATGGCGACTAATTTCAGTGCTTATTTATGGCAGGATTTAGGCTAAGGCTACACGACAACATGTGTTGCACGACATTTTGTCGCACCAATGTCGCGCGACAATTTTTATAATGATAGTCTATGGTGTCGCACTGTGACATGCTGCAACTGACACGACAGTAGCAAAAAATACATCCATTTTTCTGCAACTGTCGCGTCACAGTCGCAGCATGTCGCAGTGCGACACCGTAGACTATCATTATAAAAATTGAACATCAATGTTGCGCGACACATGTTCCAGTGTAGTTGTGCCCTATGTGTCGCGCAACTTATTGTCGCCGTGTAGCTCTATCCTTAAAGTATTGAAAACCTGCAGTACAAATTGGCACACTATATAGAAAATGCAAGTCCAAGAGTGCCCCTAAAAACAGCTCCACCCAACAAGCAAACAGCATGCACGGTGAAATGACATATGAGCGACCACCTGGTGGTCACTCATATGTAACGGTCAACTCCCCTCGGTGCTAGGTAATTGAAAATGTCTTCTAAGGTTGAATTACACTGTTAAAATTGTATTTTCCTCCTTCCAGTCATACAGCGTGACATTGTGGCTCTCCAGAAAGTAAAAACAAATGTGTGCATGGCCCCATTGCCCCGTATGGGTCAGTGTGCTATCTGTTTTAAAAAGAGACGAGTACTGTCATGTGAATGAGGACTCGTGTTGTGGTTTTTCTTTTTTGTAATGTACAGTTATACACAAGTTTTTTTTAACAACATGTAGAAAGTCGAATATGACCAACCAGGGCTGGGTCCCCACTCTAAAATGCCCCATATCAGTTGCATGGTCTGCTTCTATGGTACATAAACTCTTGAATAGTCTGTCAAATAATTCTTACATACTCTTAAGAGAATGCCACACAGACTTAACTGGAATCCATTGCTAGTGCTAGTTTTTATGTCTTTGAAAGGTCAAACTGACCTTTTTGTCTGCAGCAAGAGCATGGGGATTCTCACAGGTCTTGCAAGTTCCAGAAATATCTTCAAGCTCCACATGCAAAACAGGATTTGCTCATTGTTTGACCTCTGTACTCCTAGTAGAAAAGGGGTTTCAAAGTCATTGAGTCTATGGATTGGTCTGAGAGATGAGAAAGGAGACTCTTGGCCCAGATGAGAGACTTTACAGTGACATTAGCAGTGAAATGTTATTTGGACCACCCAATATTGAGATCTTGGTAAATACAGGTGAAGCACCAGAGAATTAGGAGGATCATAGTCTGATAAGACAGATGTCCGGACTCTTAGGCCCCTTTCACACGGGCAATAATTCCGCGCGGGTGATATGCGTGAGGTGAACGCATTGCACCCGCACTGAATCCGGACACATTTACTTCAATGTGGCTGTTCACATGAGCGGTGATTTTCATGCATCACTTGTGCGTTGCGTGAAAATCGCAGCAAGCTCTATATTGTGCGTTTTTCAAGGAACTCAGGCCCCATGGAAGTGAATGGGGCTGCGTGAAAATCGCAAGTGCGGATGCGGTGCGATTTTCACGCATGGTTGCTAGGTGACGATGGGGATGGGGACCCAATCTTTATTATTTTCCGTTATAACATGGTTATAAGGGAAAATAATAGAATTCTTAATACATAATGCTAAGTAAATTAGGGATGAAGGGGTTAAAGATATAATTAAAATGTAACTCACGTCATCCACTTGTTCGCGCAGCCCGGCTTGTCTTCTTTCTTCTTCTTTGAGGACCTGGGAGAAAAGGACCTTTGGTGACGTCACTGCGCTCATCACATAGTCCATCACCATGGTGATGGACCATGTGATGAGCACAGTGACGTCACCAAAGGTCATTTTCTCCCAGGTCCTCAAAAAAGAAGAAAGACGACAAGCCGGGCTGGATGAGGTGAGTTTAATATTTTTTATTTTTTTATTTTAACCCCTCCATCCCTAATTTACTTAGCATTCTGTATTAAGAATGCTATTATTTTCCATTATAACCATGTTATAAGGGAAAATAATAAAATCTACAGAATACTTAACCCAAACCCGAACTTTAGTGAAGAAGTCCGGGTTTGGGTCTGGGTACCACATTCTGTTTTTTCTCACGCGCGTGCAAAATGCATTGCACTCGTGTGGAAAAAACTGAAGAACGTAACGCAATTGCATACAAAACTCACCCCACTCGCAGGCAAAATCGCACGATTTTCCCGCGATGCACCCGCATCCTATCCGAACCTCACACGCAACGCCCGTGTGAAAGAGGCCTAACAGCATGAACTTTCAGTACCAAATAGTAACCAGAAATGGTCAAGCAAAGCCAAGGAAGAAACTACTTCACTCAAGATCAGGCAGTAACAGATCATAATTGAGAAATAAAATAATTGGCTTCAATAACCCACCTCCATTGGATGGTGGCAGACACTTTGCCCAGGTGCAGGTGAGAATAGTGACCAGGGCCTGACACTGAAGAAAAGAGAACATGTTATAATCATGTAATTTTCCAGAGGGCAGTAGAGAACTGGCTGTGTCATTGATTTGCTTTTTCCCCAGATGAGTACAGCCACTTGGAGGACTTTGAAACTTCTTGAGATATTAGTCAACAAGTATAGCATGTTGGTTAAAGTTGGTGAGAGATCAATACAGATTCCACCCGAAACTAATTGGCTGGATGAAATTCTCTTTTAACCTTGGAATAGTTGGAATTTCATTAGACTAATTAAAACACTGTTACTTTTGCAGATAAAGGTCAATGGAAACTGTGTTCTTCATGCACCTTTGTATCGTGATGACGACTCTCTGAAAATGCTGCTCTTAATAAACCCAAAGAAAAGAGACTCAGGTGTGGGATAGTTTTGAGTAAGGGCATATACGGAAAGTATGGTAATATGGTGCACACTGACCTGATACAGTGTGGAATAAAGTAGTGAAGGTCTGCCCCGAAACCAACTAGAGTGTTGTTCATGGAATCGGTCAAAGTGGTAGGTGCAGTGTCCTAGAGCCATTGTCCCTCATGGGTGGCTTTACATGGTGATCTTCTTGATTGCTTGGAAGGGTTACTAAAGAATAGGTTATTGCTTTGTAGAGCCTGACAGTGTTCTTACTGTACCAGAAATACTGCACTACTAGCATTAGACGGACTCGTTAACGTAATTTTTTGTTAAAAACATGTCATGTTGTGGATGTCTTTTTTTTATATTTTAACTTATAACTTTTTGTGTCATCCCAGTTTTGGCTGTGTACTTCAATAACAAGTGGTGGTGTGTAGATGATATCTTACAATCATGTGTTCCAGTCCAACAAAGTCTGAAACAGGTGAGTATTTTTTATCAAAAAAACCTTTTTCTCGTCAGAGACTACTACTTATACAGGCACTGCAAGGGAAATGTAGTATAACATTGCGGCCATGCAAATGGATGCAGTGCTTTGAGTGCATCAGAGCAGGAATATGGAATGTGTTTAAATGTGACTCAGTCCGCATATGGTGTGTTTCTTTGTTACCCAAGTGATTTCTTATTTACCGCAGTGAATTGTAATATTATAGTATTTAATTGCACTTGGTTAATGGGGTTTTCCAGGATTATAGCCTTTATTAACAAGCCCCCAGAATGTGTGGTAACTAACGAAAAAATCATACTCACCTGCTCTCCTTTTATTTGTTCCTGCGTCCTAGCTTTGTTCGGCGACCTTCCAGTCCCTGGCCTTTTTACATCTGGCCAGGGTACAAGCGGGGTTAAGTGCAATACTGCCGTCAATGACTGGCAGTGACATGTCCCAAAGTTGCATGTGACCCCCAGTGAAATGCGGCTTGGGGACACCCCACCGATGAGGCCAGTCATTGGCTGCCGTGGCGCACTCAATCATTACCCTGGTCACAAGTAGAGTTGTTGCGATACCAAATTTTTGATTCGGTTTCGATACCATGAAAAAGTATTGCGATACTCGATACCATTCGATACCACGCGAAAAAAATAAACAAAAAAAGCCACGTGCATTCCTCATTTTTAAAAATGGCGAATCGCGCAGTTTTTATTTTATTTTTTCTGTTCCGGCATTCACCACCTAGATTTTTTTTTTATATTTTAATAGTTTGGACTTTTCTGACGTGGCGATGTAATATGTTTATTTATATATTTTATATGTGAAATTGGGAAAAGGGGGGTGATTTATACTTCATATTTTAGTTTTTTTTTTTTTTTCACTTTTTATTTAATAACTATTTCCCCCCTTAGGGGCTAGAACCTGGGATCTTTCATCCCTTTTCCTATTCACCCTGATAGATCTCTATCAGGGTGAATAGGACTCCACACTGTCCCTGCTGCTCTGTGCTTTGTGCACACAGCATCAGGGATGTTACCATGGCAACCAGGGCTTCCTGGCTGCCATGGTAACCGATCGGAGCCCCAGGCTTACACAGCTGGGGCTCCGATCAGAAGCTGCCACTGCACCACCAATGAGGGGGAGTGGAGAGGTCCCTGTGGCCACTGCCACCAATGATTTTAATACTGGAGGGTTGAGAGGGGCCGGCGCACTGTGCCACCAATGATTTTAATGGGATGGGGGGATTGAGGGGGGGGGGGGCACACTGCACCACCAATGATTTTACCCCTTTATACAGGAGGCGGGTACTAGCAGATCAGCGGCAGTTAACTGCCGCTGATCGCAGCTCCCTGTCAGGGGCAGGGTGCCGGCAATGCGATTCTGCTGCCGGCACCCGCCTCCTGTATGTGTTAAAGACTGACTACTGTATATGAGTCCAGACTTTCACTATTAGGCCACACAGAGCGGCGCCCAGCGATGTCTCAGCACTCACCATTTAGTCCTGGGCGCCGCTCCGTTCGCCCGCAGTGCCCCATTACTGTCTCCTCTCCTGCTCCACATGCTGCTGATTACTATCGGAGCGATGGGAGGAGACATCAGCTTCACTAGTGGGCGTTCCTTCTCCCTGGCTGTAGCGCTGTCCAATCGCAGCGCAGGGAAAAGGAACGCCCACTAGTGAAGCTGATGTCTCCTCCCATCGCTCCGATAGTAATCCTATCATTGGTGGCGCAGTGCGCCCGCCCCTCCTCCGCCCCTCTCTTCTCATTGCCGCCCCTCCTCCGCCCCTCTCTTCTCATTGCCGCCCCTCCTCCGCCCCCTCTCTTCTCATTGCCGCCCCTCCTCCGCCCCTCTCTTCTCATTGGTGGCAGCGGCAGCAGCACAGGGGGAGGGAGGACAGCTTCCTTCTCCCCGTGCTGCTGAGAGAGAACATGAGCGCGCCGATAGCAGCGCGCTCATGTTCAGAGATACTAGACTGCGCAGAAGCGCAGCCCAGTATCGAAAAAACGGAAATCCCGGTATCGTATCGATACCGGGACAAAAGTATCGATTGGGTATCGAAATTTCGATACCCGCAACAACCCTAGTCACAAGTAATCAGGCCAGGAACTGGAAGATTGCTGAATGGAGCCAAGTGAGTATGATTTTTTTTCAATAGGTGCTACACTCTCCTGAGGTTAGTTAATGAAGGCCATAAACCTGGAAAGCCTCTTTAAAGAGGACCTTTCACGACTCCTGACATGTCTGTTTTAATAGCTTCATGCATTCCCCATGTAATAACAATCCTGGAGCATCTATTCTTATGGCTCTATATTGTACCATTCCTTTATTATTTTTACTAGAAATTGTGAATGAATTGCAAGCAGTCTGCAGTACGGGTACAGAGGGGTGGGGTTACCTGCCCTCTGTACCCTTACTACAGACTGCTAGCAATTCACAACTTCTAGTAGAAATAATAAAGGAATGGCACAACATAGAGCCATAAGAATAGAGGCTCCAGAATTGTTATTACATGGGGAATGCATGAAACTATTAAAACAAACCTGTCAAGAGTGGTGAAAAGTCCTCTTTAACCGCTTCACGTCCACCCATAGGATATAAACGTCCTATGGGTGGACGTCTATTTCTGAACGGACGTTCCAGAACGTCCGTTCAGAAAGTGCAGCTGCACGCTAATCGTGCAGCTGCTGATCGGGTTGCCCGCTGTCAGTGACAGCAGGGCAACCCTAAGACAAGGCAGGGACAGTGCCCAGGTGTCCCTGCCTTCTAGATCGCTGCAGACACAGCGCTCACCGAGCGCTGTGTCTGCAGAGAAGGAAGCGCTATGCGCTTCCTGTTCCGGCCCGGCGGTCATGTGACCGGAGTGTGCAGGAGCTGTGTGAGGTCTCTCAGAGACCTCGATCAGCCCTGCTGTGAGGCTGTACAGCGCTGGATTGCTGCTGTACAGCCTCTATAGGGGTGTATTTGTCCTGTAACTGGGGCTACTATGTCAGCCCCAGTTACAGGAGAAATCAACTGTGAAAAAAAAAAAAGTGAAGTAAATGTCCCCCAGAGGTCTTGTATGACCTTATGGGGGACGAAAAGTGTAAAATAAAAAAAATAAAAATAAAAGGTTGAAAATAAAAAAATAAAAAAAAGTTTCACATGTAAAAAAAAAAAAGTCCCCAAGTAAGGAATGAAAAAAAAAAAAAAAAAATAGAAAAAATAAAAAAAAGTATACATATTAGGTATTGCCGCGTCCGTAAAAACCATCTCTATAAAAATATCACATGACCTAACCCCTCGGATGAACACCGTAAAAAAAAAAAAAAAAACTGTCAAAACAAGCAATTTTTGTCACCTTGCATCACAAAAAGTGCAACACCAAGTGATCAAAAATGCGTATGTCCCACAAAATAGTACCAATAAAACCGTCACCTCATCCCGCAAAAAATGAGCCCCTACATAAGAAAATCTCTCAAAAAATAAAAAAACTATAGCTCTTAGAACATGGAGACACTAAAACATAATTTTTTGGGTTTCAAAAATGCTATTATTGTGTTAAAGTGAAACAAATAAAAAAAAGTATACATATTAGGTATTGCCGCGTCCGTAAAAACCAGCTCTATAAAAATATCACATGACCTAACCCCTCGGGTGAACACCGTAAAAAAAAAAAAAAAAAAAACTGTGTCAAAACAAGCAATTTTTGTCACCTTGCATCACAAAAGGTGCAACACCAAGTGATCAAAAACGCGTATGTCCCACAAAATGGTACCAATAAAACCGTCACCTCATCCTGCAAAAAATGAGCCCCTACATAAGAAAATCTCTCAAAAAATAAAAAAACTATAGCTCTCAGAACATGGACACATTAAAACATAATTTTTTTGTTTCAAAAATGCTATTATTGTGTAAAACTTTAATAAATGAGAAAAAGTATACATATTAGGTATCGCCACGTCCGTAACGATCTGCTCTATAAAAATGTCACTTGACTGAACCCCTCAGGTGAACGCTGTAAAAATAAATAAATAGAAACTGTGCTAAAACAACCAATTTTTTGGTCACCTTGCCCCATAAAGTGTTATAATGAATGATCAAAAAATCATATGTACCCAAAAATAGTACTAATAAAACTGGCACCTTATCCCCTAGTTTCCAAAATGGGGTCACTTCTTGGGAGTTTCTACTGTAAGGGTGCATCAGGGGGCTTCAAATGGGACATGGCATCTAAAAACCATGTGGAGTTCCTTTTCTTCTGCGCCCCGCCGTGTGCCCATACAGCAGTTTATGACCACATGTGGGGTGTTTCTGTAAACCGCAGAATCTGGGTAATAAATATTGAGTTTTGTTTGGCTGTTAACCATCGATGTGTTAAAGAAAAAATTGGATTAAAATGGAAAATCTGCCCACAAAGTGAAATTTAAAAATTTGATCTCCATTTTCCTTTAATTCTTGTGGAACGCCTAAAGGGTTAACAAAGTTTGTAAAATCGGTTTTGAATACCTTGAGGGGTGTAGTTTCTACAATGGGGTCATTTATGGGGGTATCCACTATGTAGGCCCCACAAAGTGACTTCAGACCTGAACTGGTCCTTATAAAGTGGGTTTTGGCAATTTTCTTATAAATTTGAAGAATTGCTTCTAAACTTCTAAGCCTTCTAACGTCCTAAAAAAATAAAATGACATTTCCAAAATGATAAAAATAGGGGGTTGAGTCAGCACAACCTGCCTGTAGGTGCAGATCACTATGGCGAAATACATATACAAACGGAAAATGCAAATGTGATCGCACACTACATCCAGCACTCTGCCCTCCATGCTGGATGAGACATTGGTTTATATTTTGGCCAAAGCATAGTAAGCCACTCACCGCGTCAAGGCCGTCTCAATTGAGTGGTCCCTAACTCTTGTTCCTACCTGTTTATGGGCCATGACAGCCACATAAAATCCAGGGAATGCAGGTCAGCATGCAAGCCAAGTACACTTTGCTTGTAACCCCGTCCGGTGCCATTACAGCTTTCATCGGATCCAGGGATGCAAGTACCAACATGCATGCTGAACCCACCATATACTTCTCCTGGAGCCAGATGGCTAATGGTAGGTTCTATATCACTTTCCTTTAGTCCAAAGCAGCAGCACCCACGGCGATTTAGCAATTAATCCTAAGGGGAGGGCTCTCATTATACCGCAGACTTTATTACCGCTCTGACAAAAGCCGTCTCTCCCTTTTGCCGCATATCCAGTTTGTAGTTTTTCACAAACGTGTTGGAAGAGCTCCATGATGCTGTTTTACAGATCTGGTCTATGGGGACCGAATTTTTCTCCCCACGATGTAGCCATCGCACGAGTCGAATAAGCTTTTATAGGCTTAGGTACCTCAAGACCCTTCTGCTCATAATAAAAGTGATAGCCTCCCTTATCCATTTGGACAAGGAGGCTTTTGTCAGCTTTTCTCCTTTTGTTTTTCTTGAATGAGAAACAAACAGGTGGTCCGTTTTCCTGAACGTATTCGTTCTTTGGACATATATCTCTAAGGCTCTGCCCACGTCCAGTGAGTGAAGTGTACTTCCTCTGAAGACGGATTCGGGAAAAAAAAATTGGTAACTCAATTTGCTGATTTAGATTAGGGATTCTGTCACCAGATTTAACCCTATTAAGCTAGCTGACATTAGCGATGTGCTAATGTCAGCTAAACCTAACTAGCCTATTCCTACTTTTATCTATGCCCCCGTTACGCCAGAAATCTAACTGTTATAATATGCTAATTAGCCTCTAGGAGCAGGGGGGGCGTTGTTCCTGCTCCTAGAGGCTCCGTTCTCCCACCTTTGTTGCCTCTCTCCAAGTCCTGATTAACAGGGCCAGGCAGCGCTCGCATCTGTCTGCCAGCCCTGGTATTCTTTGAGTGGACATCTGCCCCCCAAGGTTTTTATCTATAAAGATCTTCTACTCGCCGTAGATAACGCCATGGACCGGGCTGCAAATCTGGCCTGCTGCACTGAGATATCACTGAGGAAATCGGAAGTCAGAGCAACCTTCTTAAAAGATAATAATATGTCATCTCTTGGTACACCTCTATCTATGTCTTCCTCCATCTGGAGAAGCCATGCAAGGAGGTTTTTAGAAACCGTATAAGAGGATAGAGCTACATTCACCTGGCCTGAGGCTGAAAGGTAACTTCTGCGCAAAGCATTATCCAACCTTCTATCCATCGGATCCGCAAAATTAGACCCATCCTCACTAGGGACCAAAGTGCGTCGAAATAATTTTGATATGGCAACATCTACTTTAGGGGGTTCTCCCCACTATTTTTTCTCTTCTTGCGTCGTCACACACATGGTTTTTAAACCACTTATTAAATATTGGTCCCTTATCTGGCTTATCTTCTACTCATTGACCATAAGCCTCTTTACCATAGGGTCTACCTTAAAGACTCTGGATTTATAGGGATACCTTCGTCCCCTATTATCTCAGTCTGTAATACGGCCTCGGGCTTCAAGGATTTAAAGAACCTTGACATTTTCTACAATGGAGATAGATTCAGTTCCTGATCACTACCTTCCAATTCAGAAGTCAATCTTGTCTATGACCTTGTCATGTCAGATTCCTTGGGGGATGAATATATTCTTTCAGAAATAGCACCTGGCCTTAACTCCATCTGAGAACTTTTGGCTTCATTATCTTTAGCTGGTGATTGTTTGAATTGTTTAAATGCATCATGGACAAAGTCCTTCATCCACAAAAATACATCCTTATTGGATAAGGGCTGATCCTCCACAGGAAAGTCGTTCGCTCTGCAGTCTGAGTCGAAATAGAACCATCCGGCAGGGGGGTGTTACACGATCTGCAGGACAAATGTTTGCGTTTCCCAGCAGACTTCCCTGCGGAGGAGTTTCTGTCTTCAGAACCCTGAGACATCTACAACAGAGCAAAGTAAGCATTATTATTTTTTATTTTTAAGAACCAGGGTTTCACAGTCTGACTCCAAAGCTGGTACTTGCCAGTTCCTAAGCTGTGCACCCCCTGCGATCTGACGAGTCACAGGTATATTCAGCCCAGAATAATCATTTATTCTGCCTTATTGTACTAGAGACTTAACGGCTAATACCACAAGTGAGAGATCTGACTAACAACCTCCACCTATAGAAGGAGCACCTACAGTGTAAACCTCACCGTGCAAAGAGAATCTAGGAATAAACATAAGAAAACTGCAAATGGAACAGAGAAAGATTGCCTTTCTCTCTATTCCCTCTCCTTCTTACCCAGGAGAGCACAACATACAGGCAGGTGTAATTTGAGAAGATTGAACAGAATCCAGCACCTGCAATATCCACTAGAAACCAAAGGAGAACACAGATATTAAATAAGCAGGAAGCCTAACACCTCTAGGATGCAGAAGCGTCTCTTACCTTCCCGGGAGTGTAGGAGCGCACCGCAGAGCGGCGTGGAAGATGGGCGCGGCCATCTTTTTATCCCTCCCTCCTCCCTCCTCCCTATCCAGGAAGGACAGAAAAAAACACAGTGGGAGGTTCTAAGCTAAGGAGTAATATAGGATCTGCTATTAATTGATTAATTGACATTTCCTGTCCTATGTTTCAGGAGGATTAGAAATCCCTGTGGGTGCTGCTGCTGAAGGACGACAAGATTTTAAAGAAAGTTTTTGTTGTGCAGAAGTAAAAAAAAAAAAATTCTAATTTGGTATTGGCATAATTGTACTGACCTGCAGAATAAAGTTATTCTGTAGAATGCAAAAAGTGAACATGGATGGCACTTCCACTTGTTATGCACTGATCTATTGCTTCTCAGCATCATTTATAAACTATATATTCGAGTCACTTCATATACTATTTGACAAAATACATAGGCCCACTCATCACGTCAAGGTGGTCTCTTTAGATTGGGTCCCTATTGTAATTGTTTGCACCACCATGTGGTGACCATGGCCCCCGCAATACAGCACACGCTGGTGGTGAGACCCAGCAGTTCAACAGCAACCCTGTGGTTAGGATAAGCCCCCAGGCACTGGGCCCTAACAATGCAGGGACACAGCATCAGAGCCACAGCAGCGACCACGCAGCACTGTAAACAGATCACAAAATCTCACCTTTCCATGTGGTCTCAGAAACTAAACTGAGATCAATTAGGCATTCACTGTTCTGCAGTCTCCTGCTAAAGATATTATGGCACTATAAGTAAATGCCATAAAAACAAAAAAACTGCTATGTTGAGAAAAAAACCTGAAAAGTTATTTCTTTGAAATTTGCAGCTGAAAAATGTCACAATGTTCTTAACCCCTTAAGGACTCGGCCCTATTTCACCTTACGGACTTGGCCATTTTTATGCAAATCTGACCAGTGTCAGTTTAAGTGCTGATAACTTTAAATCGCTTTGACTTATCCAGGCCATTCTGAGATTGTTTTTTCGTCACATATTGTACTTCATGACACTGGTAAAATGAAGTAAAAAAATTTCATTTTTATTTATAAAAAAAATACCAAATTTACCAATTTATTTTTAAAAATACCAAATTTCCAAGTTTCAATTTCTCTACTTCTATAATACATAATTTTTTTCCAGTTACAAAGCAAGGGTTAACAGCCAAACCAAACTCAATATTTATGGCCCTGATTCTGTAGTTTACAGAAACACCCCATATGTGGTCGTAAACAGCTGTACGGGCACACGGCAGGGCGCAGAAGAAAAGGAATGCCATACGGTTTTTGGAAGGCAGATTTTGCTGGACTGGTTTTTTGACACTATGTCCCTTTTGAAGCCCCCCTGATGCACCCCTAGAGTAGAAACTCCAAAAAAGTGGCCCCATTTTAGAAACTACGGGATAGGGTGGCAGTATTGTTGGTACTAGTTTAGGGTACATATGATTTTTGGTTGCTCTATATTACACTTTTTGTGAGGCAAGATAACAAGAAATAGCTGTTTTGGCACCGTTTTTCTTTTTTGTTATTTACAACATTCATCTGACAGGTTAGATCATGTGATATTTTTATACCGGGTTGTCACGGATGCGGCGATACCTAATATGTATACTTTTTTTTTATTTATGTAAGTTTTACACTATGATTTCATTTTTGAAGCAGAAAAAAAATCATGTTTTAGTGTTTCCATAGTCTGAGAGCCATAATTTTTTCAGTTTTTGGGCGATTACCTTGGGTAGGGTATGATTTTTTTGTGATGTAAGGTGACAAAAAATGGTTTATTTAGCACAGTTTTTATTTTAAATTTTTTACGGTGTTCATCTCAGGGGTTAGGTCATGTGATATTTTTATAGAGCCGGTCGATACGAACGTGGCGATACCAAATATGTATACTTTTTTTTATTTATGTAAGTTTTACACAATAACAGCTTTTTTAAAACAAAAAAAAAATCATGTTTTAGTGTCTCCATATTCTGAGCTATAGTTTTTTTTTTTTTTTTGGGCGATTGTCTCCGGTAGGGGCTCATTTTTTGCGGGATGAGGTGACGGTTAGATTGGTACTATTTTGGCGGGCAAACGCCTTTTTAATCGCTTGCTGTTGTACTTTTTGTGATGTAAGGTGACAAAAATATGGTTTATTTAGAACAGTTTTTTTTTTTTTTTTTTTACGGTGTTCCTCTGAGGGGTTAGGTCATGTGATATGTTTATAGAGCCGGTCGATACGGACGCGGCGATACCTAATATGTATACTCCCCCCCCCCCCCCCCCCCTATTTTTTATTTTTTTTTACTTTATTTGGGGAAAATGACGTTTTTGTTTATTTTTACTTGAAACTTGAAACTTTCTTTTTTAAACTTTTTTTTCCACTTTATTTTTTGTCCCACTTTGGGACTTGAACTTTTGGGGGTCTAATCCTTTACAATGCATTCCAATACTTCTGTATTGGAATGCATTAGCTGCTTGAGTAATACTGTGTGTATTACTCATACAGCTTCCGGCCTGTGAGATCCAGGGGGCTGGATCTCACAGGCTCGTCACCGGAAGGCAGCGCGATGCCTTCCTTAGACATCGTGCTGCCTTCCATGCCATCGGGTCCCCCCCACTGCCGCATGGGGACCCGATGGCACCGCTGACAACTGCCGCCGCACCAAGCCGCAAACCGCATGTCTGAATTGACCTGCGGTTTGCGGCGATCGCCGATACGGGGGGTCACATGACCCCCCCCCCCCCGGGATTGTGATTTCAGCAGGCATCCTGTCACAATTAACCCCCGCCGTGCCGCAATCTACTTTTAAACTTAGGACGTACCGGTACGTCCTGAGTCCTTATGGACTCGGGAAACAGGGCGTACCCGCCCTAAGTCCCTAGGGGATTAAAGGGCATCTGTCAGCAGATTTGTACCTATGAAACTGGCTGACCTGTTACATGTGCGCCTGGCAGCTGAAGACATCTGTATTGGTCCCATGTTGATATGTGCCTGCATTGCTGAGAAAAAGGAAGTTTTAATATATGTAAATTAAACTCTAGGCGCAGTGGGGGCCTTGCCTTAACACTTTGAGGCTCAGCTCTCTCTGCAACTGCTGCTCCCTCTGCACTTTGACAGGGCTGGGCGTGTTGACGCTTTCTCTGCTTGGTCTTGTCAGTCACAGTGGAGAAGGTGCGGCAGTTGCAGAGAGAACAGAGCCTCTAGGTGTAACGGCAACGCCCTCATTGCTCCTAGAGTCTCATTTGCATATATTAAAACATCATTTTTCTCAGCAATGCAGGCACATATGAACATGGGACCAACACAGATGCCTTCAGCTGCCAAGCGCACATGTAACAGGTCAGCCAGTTTCACAGGTAAAAGTCTGCTGACAGATGCCCTTTAACAGGTTGAAATGCAAAACTTCTATTTCCAGATACTTTTGAATGGGGACGCACCCTAAGTGTACCAAAGGTCCTTATTAGAAAATGCTTTTAATACACAACGTTTAGGGTCTATTCACACGTCTGCAAAATGGGTCCGCCTCCGTTTCGCAATTTTGCATAACATGTGTGGACCCATTCATTTTCAATGGGGCCAAAATGTGCTATCCGCATTTGCGGATCCGCACTTCCATTCCGCAAAAAAATAGAACATGTCCTATTCTTGTCCGCAATTGCTTGTCCGCAATTACTAAAATATGTAGAGAATAATAATAAAAAATAATAAATGCATTTATTTTTATTCTCTACATATTTTAGTTATATCTAAGCTATCACTACCTCCACCATTTTTATAATCCAGGATACCTTAACCACCTCAGCCCCCAGTGCTTAAACACCCTGAAAGACCAGGCCACTTTTTACACTTCTGACCTACACTACTTTCACCGTTTATTGCTCGGTCATGCAACTTACCACCCAAATGAATTTTGCCTCCTTTTCTTCTCACTAATAGAGCTTTCATTTGGTGGTATTTCATTGCTGCTGACATTTTTACTTTTTTTGTTATTAATCGAAATTTAACGATTTTTTTGCAAAAAAATGACATTTTTCACTTTCAGTTGTAAAATTTTGCAAAAAAAACGACATCCATATATAAATTTTGCTCTAAATTTATTGTTCTACATGTCTTTGATTAAAAAAAAATGTTTGGGTAAAAAAAAAATGGTTTGGGTAAAAGTTATAGCGTTTACAAACTATGGTACAAAAATGTGAATTTCCGCTTTTTGAAGCAGCTCTGACTTTCTGAGCACCTGTCATGTTTCCTGAGGTTCTACAATGGCCAGACAGTACAAACACCCCACAAATGACCCCATTTCGGAAAATACACACCCTAAGGTATTCGCTGATGGGCATAGTGAGTTCATAGAACTTTTTATTTTTTGTCACAAGTTAGCGGAAAATGATGATTTTTTTCTTTTTTTTTTTTTTTCTTACAAAGTCTCATATTCCACTAACTTGGGACAAAAAATAAAAACTTCCATGAACTCACTATGCCCATCAGCGAATACCCTGGGGTCTCTTCTTTCCAAAATGGGGTCACTTGTGGGGTAGTTATACTGCCCTGGCATTCTAGGGGCCCAAATGTGTGGTAAGGAGTTTGAAATCAAATTCTGTAAAAAATGACGAGTGAAATCCGAAAGGTGCTCTTTGGAATGTGGGCCCCTTTGCCCACCTAGGCTGCAAAAAAGTGTCACACATCTGGTATCTCCGTATTCAGTAGAAGTTGGGGAATGTGTTTTGGGGTGTCTTTTTACATATACCCATGCTGGGTGAGATAAATATCTTGGTCAAATGCCAACTTTGTATAAAAAAATGGAAAAAGTTGTCTTTTGCCAAGATATTTCTCTCACCCAGCATGGGTATATGTAAAAAGACACCCCAAAACACATTCCCCACCTTCTCCTGAGTACGGAGATACCAGATGTGTGACACTTTTTTGCAGCCTAGGTGGGCAAAGGGGCCCATATTCCAAAGAGCACCTTTCGGATTTCACTCGTCATTTTTTACAGAATTTGATTTCAAACTCCTTACCACACATTTGGGCCCCTAGAATGCCAGGGCAGTATAACTACCCCACAAGTGACCCCATTTTGGAAAGAAGAGACCCCAGGGTATTCGCTGATGGGCATAGTGAGTTCATGGAAGTTTTTATTTTTTGTCACAAGTTAGTGGAATATGAGACTTTGTATGAAAAAAAAAAAAAAAAAAAAATCATCATTTTCCACTAACTTGTGACAAAAAATAAAAAATTCTAGGAACTCGCCATGCCCCTCACGGAATACCTTGGGGTGTCTTCTTTCCAAAATGGGGTCACTTGTGGGGTAGTTATACTGCCCTGGCATTTTCCAGGGGCCCTAATGTGTGGTAAGTAGGTAAATGACCAGTGAAATCCGAAAGGTGCTCTTTGGAATGTGGGCCCCTTTGCCCACCTAGGCTGCAAAAAAGTGTCACACATCTGGTATCGCCGTATTCAGGAGACGTTGGGGAATGTGTTTTGGGGTGTCTTTTTACATATACCCATGCTGGGTGAGATAAATATCTTGGTCAAATGCCAACTTTGTATAAAAAAATGGGAAAAGTTGTCTTTTGCCAAGATATTTCTCTCACCCAGCATGGGTATATGTAAAAAGACACCCCAAAACACATTCCCCACCTTCTCCTGAGTACGGAGATACCAGATGTGTGACACTTTTTTGCAGCCTAGGTGGGCAAAGGGGCCCATATTCCAAAGAGCACCTTTCGGATTTCACTCGTCATTTTTTACAGAATTTGATTTCAAACTCCTTACCACACATTTGGGCCCCTAGAATGCCAGGGCAGTATAACTACCCCACAAGTGACCCCATTTTGGAAAGAAGAGACCCCAGGGTATTCGCTGATGGGCATAGTGAGTTCATGGAAGTTTTTATTTTTTGTCACAAGTTAGTGGAATATGAGACTTTGTATGAAAAAAAAAAAAAAATAAAAAAATCATCATTTTCCACTAACTTGTGACAAAAAATAAAAAATTCTAGGAACTCGCCATGCCCCTCACGGAATACCTTGGGGTGTCTTCTTTCCAAAATGGGGTCACTTGTGGGGTAGTTATACTGCCCTGGCATTTTCCAGGGGCCCTAATGTGTGGTAAGTAGGTAAATGACCAGTGAAATCCGAAAGGTGCTCTTTTGGAATGTGGGCCCCTTTGCCCACCTAGGCTGCAAAAAAGTGTCACACATCTGGTATCGCCGTATTCAGGAGACGTTGGGGAATGTGTTTTGGGGTGTCTTTTTACATATACCCATGCTGGGTGAGAGAAATATCTTGGCAAAAGACAACTTTTTCCATTTTTTTATACAAAGTTGGCATTTGACCAAGATATTTATCTCACCCAGCATGGGTATATGTAAAATGACACCCCAAAACACATTGCCCAACTTCTCCTGAGTACGGCGATACCAGATGTGTGACACTTTCTTGCAGCCTAGATGCGCAAAGGGGCCCAAATTCCTTTTAGGAGGGCATTTTTAGACATTTGGATACCAGACTTCTTCTCACGCTTTGGGGCCCCTAGAATGCCAGGGCAGTATAAATACCCCACATGTGACCCCATTTTGGAAAGAAGACACCCCAAGGTATTCAATGAGGGGCATGGCGAGTTCATAGAAATTTTTTTTTTTTGGCACAAGTTAGCGGAAATTGATATTTTTTATTTTTTTCTCACAAAGTCTCCCGTTCCGCTAACTTGGGACAAAAATTTCAATCTTTCATGGACTCAATATGCCCCTCACGGAATACCTGGGGGTGTCTTCTTTCCGAAATGGGGTCACATGTGGGGTATTTATACTGCCCTGGCATTCTAGGGGCCCTAAAGCGTGAGAAGAAGTCTGGAATATAAATGTCTAAAAAATTTTACACATTTGGATTCCGTGAGGGGTATGGTGAGTTCATGTGAGATTTTATTTTTTGTCACAAGTTAGTGGAATATGTGACTTTGTAAGAAAAAAAAAAAAATTCCGCTAACTTGGGCCAAAAAAAAGACTGAATGCAGCCTGACAGGGGGGTGATCAATGACAGGGGGGGTGATCAATGACAGGGGGGGTGATCAATGACAGGGGGGGTGATCAATGACAGGGGGGTGATCAGGGAGTCTATATGGGGTGATCACCCAACTGTCATTGATCACCCCCCTGTAAGGCTGCATTCAGACGTCCGTATGATTTTTACGGATCCGATCAGTCTATCAGTGGATCCGTAAAAATCATGCGGACATCTGAATGGAGCTTTACAGGGGGGTGATCAATGACAGAGGGGTAATCAATGACAGGGGGGTGATCAGGGAGTCTATATGGGGTGATCACCACAGTCATTGATCACTTCCCTGTAAGGCTGCATTCAGACGTCCGTATGATTTTTACGGATCCGATCAGTCTATCAGTGGATCCGTAAAAATCATGCGGACGTCTGAATGCAGCCTTACAGGGGAGTGATCAATGACTGTGGTGATCACCCCATATAGACTCCCTGATCACCCCCCTGTCATTGATTACCCCTCTGTCATTGATCACCCCCCTGTAAAGCTCCATTCAGATGTCCGCATGATTTTTACGGATCCACTGATAGACTGATCGGATCCGTAAAAATCATACGGACGTCTGAATGCAGCCTTACAGGGGAGTGATCAATGACGGAGGTGATCACCCCATATAGACTCCCTGATCACCCCCCTGTCATTGATTACCCCTCTGTCATTGATCACCCCCCTGTAAAGCTCCATTCAGATGTCCGCATGATTTTTACGGATCCACTGATAGACTGATCGGATCCGTAAAAATCATACGGACGTCTGAATGCAGCCTTACAGGGGAGTGATCAATGACTGTGGTGATCACCCCATATAGACTCCCTGATCACCCCCCTGTCATTGATTACCCCTCTGTCATTGATCACCCCCCTGTAAAGCTCCATTCAGATGTCCGCATGATTTTTACGGATCCACTGATAGACTGATCGGATCCGTAAAAATCATACGATCAGTGGATCCGTAAAAATCATGCGGACATCTGAATGGAGCTTTACAGGGGGGTGATCAATGACAGAGGGGTAATCAATGACAGGGGGGTGATCAGGGAGTCTATATGGGGTGATCACCACAGTCATTGATCACTCCCCTGTAAGGCTGCATTCAGACGTCCGTATGATTTTTACGGATCCGATCAGTCTATCAGTGGATCCGTAAAAATCATGCGGACATCTGAATGGAGCTTTACAGGGGGGTGATCAATGACAGAGGGGTAATCAATGACAGGGGGGTGATCAGGGAGTCTATATGGGGTGATCACCTCCGTCATTGATCACTCCCCTGTAAGGCTGCATTCAGACGTCCGTATGATTTTTACGGATCCGATCAGTCTATCAGTGGATCCGTAAAAATCATGCGGACATCTGAATGGAGCTTTACAGGGGGGTGATCAATGACAGAGGGGTAATCAATGACATGGGGGTGATCAGGGAGTCTATATGGGGTGATCACCACAGTCATTGATCACTCCCCTGTAAGGCTGCATTCAGACGTCCGTATGATTTTTACGGATCCGATCAGTCTATCAGTGGATCCGTAAAAATCATGCGGACATCTGAATGGAGCTTTACAGGGGGGTGATCAATGACAGGGGGGTAATCAATGACAGGGGGGTGATCAGGGAGTCTATATGGGGTGATCACCACAGTCATTGATCACTCCCCTGTAAGTCTGCATTCAGACGTCCGTATGATTTTTACGGATCCGATCAGTCTATCAGTGGATCCGTAAAAATCATGCGGACATCTGAATGGAGCTTTACAGGGGGGTGATCAATGACAGGGGGGTAATCAATGACAGGGGGGTGATCAGGGAGTCTATATGGGGTGATCAGGGAGGGGTGATCAAGGGCTAATAAGGGGTTAATAAGTGACGGGGGGGGGTGTAGTGTAGTGGTGCTTGGTGCAACATATTACTGAGCTGCCTGTGTCCTCTGGTGGTCGATCCAAACAAAGGGGACCACCAGAGGACCAGGTAGCAGGTATATTAGACGCTGTTATCAAAACAGCGTCTAATATACCTGTTAGGGGTTAAAAAAATCACATCTCCAGCCTGCCAGCGAACGATCGCCGCTGGCAGGCTGGAGATCCACTCGCTTACCTTCCGATCCTGTGAACGCGCGCGCCTGTGTGCGCGCGTTCACAGGAAATCTCGCGTCTCGCGAGAGGACGCACCGGCGCGTCCACCCAGAACAACAGGACCGCCGCAAAGACGCAATCCTGCGTACGGCGGTCCTGAGGAGGTTAAAAGAGATTGTCTATATTCTTTTCAGATCCCTTGGTAAAGGTCGCTACTCGACCAAAACGTTGGGGTTTCGTTTATGGCCTGTTACATTTATACTTCCTCTGGATGGAACAGAACGATGTAAATTAAATGTTATGTTATGTATTAAAAGCATTTTCTAGTAAGGACCTTTGGTGTGCCGTGGATTTCTCCTTGGAATAAATCCACGCATGTCCTCTATGAGCACCCACCACCTAGGGTGTGCAGATCTCATACTTCTCTTGCACCCTAAGTGTAGGCATGTATTTATGTGAGGCTGCACTAATACAGTGGAAGTTTACACAGTATACATTTATGGGGTAATTTATCAAACTGGTGTAAAGTAGAATTGACTTAGTTGCCCATAGCAACCAATCAGATTCCACCTTTCATTTTCCAAAAGAGCTGTCAAAAATGAAAGGTGAAATCTGATTGGTTACTATGGGCAACTGAGCCAGGTTTTCTTTACATCAGTTTAATAAATGACCCCATTAATCTTAAAAAGGCTCTTTGCTGGATGAGCCATCACTATATGATTAACAGCAGTCTGACACCATGAACACCTGGCCGATCCGCTGTTTCTGAGTGGTTATGGCAGCACTTCTCCCAATTAAATGAATACGAGCAGCACAACGGATACAGTTGTGTAGTTCCAGTGCTGACTTTGGGCACAAGCTACCCTGAAACAGGTGATTGGGGGTTCGAAATGTCTGACCCCAGCCAGAGATATTAATGGCCCATCCAGAGACCATCAATATTATTTTATTAATATTAAAGTCTTGAAAGACCTCTTTAAGCCTTACTGGCAGATGCATAGACATGCATGTACCAAGAGAGATGGGAATTTGAACATCCTTAACGGGGTTGTCCCACTCCAGCAAATATATATATATATATATATATATATACATATACATATACATTCTTGTACATGCCCTCATTATCTCCCGCCTAGACTACTGCAACATTCTCCTCTGTGGCCTTCCATCTAGCACTCTCGCACCCCTCCAATCTATCCTCAACTCTGCTGCCCGACTAATCCACCTCTCACCCTATTACTCCTCTGCCTCTCCCCTCTGCCAATCCCTTCACTGGCTCCCCATTGCCCAGCGAATTCACTTCAAAGTACTAACAAATACATACAAGGCCGTCCATAACCTGTCCCCTCCCTACATCTCTGAGCTGCTTTCCCGATACATCCCCACACGCACTCTCCGATCCTCACAAGACCTCCTTCTCTCATCTCCTCTTATCGCCTCTTCCCACAATGGACTCCAAGATTTCTCCCGTGCATCCCCCACACTCTGGAACTCGCTACCCCAACATATCAGACTCTCACCTACAGTGGAATCCTTCAAAAGAAACCTGAAAACTCACCTCTTCAGACAAGCCTACAACCAGTGACCCTGCTGCCTCTATACCGCCATGACCAACTTCACCCGCACTTAATGTGTCCTTCTCCCATACCATGTAGATTGTAAGCCCTCACGGGCAGGGCCCTCTCTCCTTCTGTACCAGTTTGTAACTTGTCTTGTTTATGATTAGTGCAATTGTCTGTATTATGTATGTGCACCGCTTATCATATGTACAGCGCTATGGAATGAATGGCGCATTAATAATAAATAATAATAAAAAAAAATAATATAAATATATATATATATATATATATACATACATACAGGGCTCACTCTGAATGGGCCCTGGTTTGGACCTTCGGGATATATACCAAAAAGAAAACTGCCGGTCAATGATCGGAAAATCTCTGTAGGGGTCCTACCTCTAACTTCAAAATAAATACTTTATTAATGCCATTAAAACACCACCTATACTAACTGAAATATTAAAACTATCAGGCTAGATATGGGAGATTAGCAATGCTCTGTTATCGATCACGGGGCCTTATTCAAGTATGCTCCTAGGGTTTTCCTTGCATGAGTGGGCAAGGATACTGTGTGGCTTGTTGCCACGAACGTGACCTAAATAGGTCTATCAGTATTTTAATGGCCGTGTATTGTACTCATATTATATTACTGGATGACCCTGTGTGTGTTAGATAGAAAGGAGCTTGTGCTTCCTATTATTGTTTCAGATCAACAATAATAGGAAACTAGCAATTCTGTCACAGACTCCAATGCTAGTGCATGGAACTATTAAAAAGTGTAAAAAAAAAAATATATAAAGTTTTTAAAAAAAAAAATTCAAATCACCCCCCTTTTCCCAAAATAAAAATAAAAGGACAAAAAAAATAAAAGAAATACACATCATGGGTGTCGATGTGCGAAAACGCCCATAGTATAAAAATATATTCCCCATACGGCAAGCAGCAAAACGGAAAAAAGCGTCAAAATTGCTGAATCGCCGTTTTTGGTTCCTTTATTTTCTATAAAAAAATAAATAAAAAGTGATCAAAAATTTATACACACCCCAGAATGGTATCAATGAAAAGTTCAGATCGCTCTGCAAAAAAATGAGCCCCCCACACAGCTCCGTACAGATAATTACAAAAAAGTTATAGAGGTCAAAATATGGCGACAAAAAAATAAAACGGATTTTTTTCCCCCCCACTTTTTTATTATTTTATCACTATCAAAATCGAAGAAAAACTATACATATAAGGTATCGCTGGATTTGTAGTGACCTGTAGAATAAAAGTACCGTATTTATCGGCGTATAACACGCACTTTTTTCCCCTGAAAATAGGGGGCAAATGATGTATGCGTGTTATACGCCGATATTCATTGCGGCCCGGCAAAGATGCAGCATCACAGACTGCGCTGTATGAGCCGGGAGAGAGGAGGGGCTGGAGTCCGTAACTAGGGGCGGGGCCCGGTGCAGTCACTGTACTCTTACACCGGGCCCCGCCGCTCACCAAAGTATTTATAAACTTGAATCCTTATCCTGTTATTAAGCTGCCCTCTCCCATGTTCCCATGTCCCCCCTGTATCCCCATAGCACTTACTTAAGCTTCAATAGCAGGCAGAGCAGACGGCAGCAGTAACGTCACTCACTGACGTCGAGCGCCTGCTCCGCCCCCTTTATGAATGAAGCAGGCGGAGCAGACGCGCGACGTCAGTGAGTGACGTTACTGGTGCCGTCCACCCTGCCTGCTATGGAAGCGTGTGAATCGTAAGTGCTGTGGGGATACAGGGGAACATGGGAGAGGGCAGCGTTAGTTCAACTTAATAACAGGATAAGGATTCACGTTTATAAATACTTCGGTGAGCGGCGGGGCCCGGTGTATTGGGGGACACTGTTATGAGGGGGATCTGTGGATGACATATAGCAGTGTCATCCACAGATCCCCCCCATAACAGTTCCATCCACAGATCCCCCCACCCCATAGCAGTACCATCCACAGATCTCCCACCCCATAGCAGTACCATCCACAGATATCCCACCCCATAACAATGCCATCCACAGATCTCCCACCCCATAACAATGCCATCCACAGATCTCCCACCCCATAACAATGCCATCCACAGATCCCCCATAACAGCACCATCCACAGATCCCCCACCCCATAACAGTGCCATCCACAGATCAACAGTTGCTTTTACTGCCCTTTTACATTATTTACCTTATAAGTGGTAATAATATTAATAAAAAAAAGTTCTGAGCTACCCTTATTTTGCTTCAAAGTTCTTTATTTGAAATTTATTTTTTTTCCCTGAAATTTCCCTTAAAATTAAGGTGCGTGTTATACGCCTGTGCGTGTTATACGCCGATAAATACGTTAACTGGTCAGTTTTATCGCAAATCAAACGTCGTAAATAAAAAACCTGTAAAACTGGTGGAATTGCTTTTTTATTTTTATTTTTATTTCACCCCATTTGGAATTTTTTTCCCGCTTACCACTACATCATATGCAATATTAAATGGTGGCGTTGGAAAGTACAACTTGTCCTGGAAAAATCAAGCCCTCATATGGCTTTGTGAACAGACAAATAAAAAAGTTATGGCTCTGGTAAGGCAGGGAGCACAAAACGAAAATTCAAAAACAAAAAAACCTCAGGGGTAGAAAGGGTTAAAGCAAGTACGTATTTTGCAATTGTAACACATGCTAAAAGGATATTCCTGTTTTGAATATCCTCATTTAGTGAAATTTTATTTAGTGTTTCCATTCATGGTCACACTTCCATTCCTTCCCACCTGACGGGGACCTATGGCACATACTGTTTGATTGGAAGTACACATGCAGGTGTTTGAGCCAAGCACTGAAGTGGATTAACAAGAAGGGAACATGTATGAAGAAAAGACTAATGCATCTCTCTTTTTGGATCCACGTCTGTGTTTGGCTCAAAAAAAGTGCATGAAAAACTGCTACAAAAACTGCGCCTGTAATTACAACTAAGGCTACTTTCATACTGGCGTTTCTGGGTCCGCTTGTGAGATCCGTTTCAGGGCTCTCACAAGCGGCCCAAAACGGATCAGTTCTGCCCAAAGCATTCTGAATGGATAAGGATCCGTTCAGAATGCATCAATTTGGCTGCGTTTGGTCTCCGTTACGTTTTTTTTAGACGGTCATTAAAACGCAGCTTGCAGCATTTTGGTGTCCGCCTGACGATGCAGAGCTTAACAGATCCGTCCTGACTTACAATGTAAGTCAATGGGGACGGATCAGTTTTTCACTGACACAATATGGTGCAATTGAAAACGGATCTGCCTCCCATTGACTTTCGTTGCCCGTTGCTAATGGCGATCCCCAGCAAAAATGCTTACAGTGGAGGATGCCCGCAGCGGACCAAAAGTACCACAATAAAAATCCTACACAAGATAGCAATTACGTGGATGTGATAACCAATATAACAATGTAATAATATTATTATATTATTATTATATTGGTTATCAAATCCACATAATTGCTATCTTGTGTAGGATGTTTATTGTGGTACTTGTGGTCCGCTGCGGGCATCCTCCACTGTATGCATTTTTTCTGGGGATCGTCATTAGCAACAGGCCACAAGTGCAGGATTTGCTCCCCTATATATATGCACAACTGCATGTGGGTTTGAGCACTTCCTGCCTGTTTAACACCATGCCATTTTTTCAGTTTGTTTTCACATTGGTTACTACCCGTGTAAGAAAGCCAGGTTTTATATTTTTTTGCCGGTTAGACATCTAAAAAGAGACCTGGGGACAAGACTGAACCCAAAGTGGGGGCCCTTCTAGCAGCAAATTTCACCTCTTCTGATAAAATGGTTCTCCAGCTGTCATCCTGGTATAATAGAGGAATGTAATTTTGCACTTTCTTTTGACTTCATAGTATTGTTTGCTGTAGTCTAATGCTGTAACAAAAACAGTGCCGTGTTCCTGTTTATCTTTTTAGAAAGGGACATAGCAGCACTTGATTAAAGCCTCCCTGTCCAGAGATTCTGCCCTGCGATACGCAGAATTCAAAATTAGACCAGAATAACCACAGGCTAGTAACCTGTTACATAAAGCAGATGACTCTCTGGAAAAATTCCTTTAGAGGAACAGTTCCTTCTGAGACAAACCTTTTCATCATAAGGAATATTGTTAATAACATGCTTAGGGTCACATGAGCTTGCCAAAAGAATAGAATTCCCTGCTGTATCCTTCCTAAATAGTTCAAAATGTACCCTATTATTGTGACCACTAAGTTATATGTCCAGGAAGCAAATAGTTTCCCTCGAAAAAAATTGGCTGTAAATTTAAAATTCATATGATTTGAATAAAGGTACATTACAAAATCATGGAAACTGGCCTCAGAATCCTGCCATATCACCAGAAGATTGTCTGAATTGGAAGGAGAAAATATGTAGCCAGCCTCCCAACTGGCCATATAATTGTTTGCAAATGAGGGAGAAAATTTCACCTCCATAGAGGCCCTCCTCATTTGCAAATAGAACCATCCATTGAAAGTGAAAAAATTATGTTGGAGTGAAAATTGGGTGGACATACACAAGAATTCCAGATTCTATGTGCTGTATTGGTCCAAATGATGTTGCAAAGACAGTAAGTCCAAGTCGTGCAAGACTGAAGAGTAAAGTGTGACCATATAACATGTTGCCCAACTGAACTCCTCCTCCCAAATATCATTATGCATGGGGCCCAATACATGCTTAGTATACCTTATGTAAGTGGGTCATTTTCAAACTAAAGGTAATTTATATTTATGCAAATAATGGTCAACCCATTCTCCCAGTTGATCCAGTACCCCCACAATCTGATCCATAGGGAATGGGAAGATAGGTTTATGGATTTTGGGAAGTCAATGGAAGACTGGGTTGACAGGAGAATCCACAAAGATAAATTCTGCTAGTTTCTTGTCTAAAACCTCCAATAGTCTATGCATCTTACGAAGAAAGCTAGGTGTGGGGTCTCTGGCTCATACTCAATATGTATCTGGATTACTCAAAATAGCTTTACTTAGTTTTTGGTGTAAACCTGCATTAAAGGGAACCTGTCACCGGGATTTTGGGTATAGAGCTGAGGACATGGGTTGCTAGATGGCCTCTAGCACATCCGCAATACCCAATCCCCATAGCTCTCTGTGCTTTTATTGTGTAAAAAAAAAACGATTTGATACATATGCAAATTAACATAAAAGAGTCATATCTTACTTGTGTGACCATAGAAGAGTCATATTTTCAAGCTCTGACTCATCTCATGTTAATTTGTATATGTATCAAATTGGTTTTTATACACAATAAAAGCACACAGAGCTATGGGGACTGGGTATTGCGCATGTGCTAGCGGCCATCTAGCAACCCATGTCCTCAGCTCTATACCCAAAATCCCGGTGACAGGTTCCCTTTAACCGCTTCACGTCCGCCCATAGGATATAAACGTCCTATGGGTGGACGTCTATTTCTGAAAGCACGTTTTAAAACGTCCTTTCAGAAATAGCAGCTGCACGCTAATCGGGTTGCCCGCTGTCAGTGACAGCAGGGCAACCCTAAGACAAGGCAGGGACAGTGCCCAGGTGTCCCTGCCTTCTAGATCGCTGCAGACACAGCGCTCACCGAGCGCTGTGTCTGCAGAGAAGGAAGTGCTATGCGCTTCCTGTTCCGGCCCGGCGGTCATGTGACCGCCGTGACCGGAGTGTGCAGGACCTGTGTGAGGTCTCTCAGAGACCTCGATTAGCCGTGCACTGAGGCTGTACAGTGCTGGATTGCTGCTGTACAGCCTCTCTAGGGGTGCATTTGTCCTGTAACTGGGGCTACTATGTCAGCCCCAGTTACAGGAGAAATCAACAGTGAAAATAAAAAGTGAAGCAAATGTCCCCCAGAGGTCTTGTATGACCTTATGGGGGACGAAAAGTGTAAAATAAAAAAAATAAAATAAAAGGTTGAAAATAAAAAAATAAAAAAAAGTTTCACATGTAAAAAAAAAAAAGTCCCCAAGTAAGGAATGAAAAAAAAAAGTTAAAAATAGAAAAAATAAAAAAAAGTATACATATTAGGTATTGCCGCGTCCGTAAAAACCAGCTGTATAAAAATATCACATGACCTAACCCCTCGGGTGAACACCGTAAAAAAAAAAAAAAAAAAACTGTGTCAAAACAAGCAATTTTTGTCACCTTGCATCACAAAAGGTGCAACACCAAGTGATCAAAAACGCGTATGTCCCACAAAATAGTACCAATAAAACCGTCACCTCATATCGCAAAAAATGAGCCCCTACATAAGAAAATCTCTCAAAAAATAAAAAAAACTATAGCTCTCAGAACATGGACACATTAAAACATCATTTTTTTGTTTCAAAAATGCTATTATTGTGTAAAACTTTAATAAATGAGAAAAAGTATACATATTAGGTATCGCCACGTCCGTAACGATCTGCTCTATAACAATGTCACTTGACTGAACCCCTCAGGTGAACGCTGTAAAAATAAATAGAAACTGTGCTAAAACAACCAATTTTTTGGTCACCTTGCCCCATAAAGTGTTATAATGAATGATCAAAAAATCATATGTACCCAAAAATAGTACTAATAAAACTGGCACCTTATCCCCTAGTTTCCAAAATGGGGTCACTTCTTGGGAGTTTCTACTGTAAGGGTGCATCAGGGGGCTTCAAATGGGACATGGCATCTAAAAACCATGTGGAGTTCCTTTTCTTCTGCGCCCCGCCGTGTGCCCATACAGCAGTTTATGACCACATGTGGGGTGTTTCTGTAAACCGCAGAATCTGGGTAATAAATATTGAGTTTTGTTTGGCTGTTAACCATCGATGTGTTAAAGAAAAAATTGATTAAAATGGAAAATCTGCCAAAAAAGTGAAATTTAAAAATTTGATCTCCATTTTCCTTTAATTCTTGTGGAACGCCTAAAGGGTTAACAAAGTTTGTAAAATCGGTTTTGAATACCTTGAGGGGTGTAGTTTCTACAATGGGGTCATTTATGGGGGTATCCACTATGTAGGCCCCACAAAGTGACTTCAGACCTGAACTGGTCCTTATAAAGTGGGTTTTGGCAATTTTCTTATAAATTTGAAGAATTGCTTCTAAACTTCTAAGCCTTCTAACGTCCTAAAAAAATAAAATGACATTTCCAAAATGATGCCAACATAAAGTAGACATATGGGGAATGTTAAATAATAAATATTTTATGAGGTATCACTTTCTGTTTTAAAAGCAGAGAAATTGAAATTTAGAAAATTGCAAATTTTTCAATTTTTTGGGTAAATTTGGGATTTTTTCATAAATAAAGGTGAAATATTTTGACTCAAATTTATGATTATCATGAAGTACAATGTGTCACGAGAAAACAATCTCTGAATGACTTGGATAAATAAAGGCGTTCCAAAGTTATTACCACATAAAGTGAGATATGTCAGTTTTGCAAAATTTGGCCTGGTCAGGAAGGGGCCAAATGGCCCAGATGGCAAGTGGTTAAGAACGATGATCGTCCAGTAGACTGAGAACTGATCTTGACAGCAGTCAAGTTTGTGATTCTTGAGAACTGGAAACTTCTGTTGAGTAATGAAGTTTTATCAATCCTCAGGTTCAGACATGTGAAGAAAGGATTGTCCTCTTTGTTCTCAATTGCCTGGTGTGTGGCTTTATGGAGAGCGGTGATTCAGAGAATGGAGTTTGCTTTCTTCCACACTCTGCAGGGGAGCTGGCCAAGATTTTCTGGCATCGCGGAGAGGCTGTGGCATTTTACACATACAAAAACAAAGGTGAATGCCCAAAACGTCATTCTGTCTGTATTTTATTGTCCTTCCACTCCAATGACATAATCAAGTTTCAGTCGAGTCATGTGCTTATACAGCTACAAAAGAAGGTTTAAGAACCAAGTGAGAGAAACGAAGAGAGGTTTTCGGGTTTTCTCATAATGTGAAATTGGAACCACGTTTTCAGTGCATCCCCGACATTGCGCGGTAGATTCTGTTTGGTAATCGACAGATGGATTTAATTGTCCTAAGGAAATGGGAATTAATATTTGTCAATGGCATAAACAGCATCTCCTCTCTCATGAATCCATAACTGCATCCTCTTAACTGCCTTATTAACAGTTTACTAGTTTTTTTCTTTAGTTAAAGGGGTATCCTAGTTAGATAAAATTATCCCCGATGCACCACCGATCACGAGAATGTGGGTCCCATACCCATGAAAAGAATGCTCTTTTCATCTCTATGGGACTGCCGTAAATAACCAAATGTTTGTACCTGGCTTTCTCCGGCAATCCCATACAGAATAAATGCATGACCTGCCACTCTATTCATTTTGGGTGTATGGGGCCCCCATTCTCGTGATCTAATAGCTATTACCCCCTATTATCCCTTTAATCATCAGTATCCCTATTAAACTCTGATATTTTCTAAGTATTAAATTATACCTCCAGTGAGAAAATACACAGTCGAGTCACATTATTATGACCACTTCCTAATTTCGACGTCAGCAGCGTGTAGCTCATGAAGGAAATCCTGTGTGGTGAGCTGGCTTGGTGGGTATATAAGGTGTGCAATAGGCTATCTGCCCACATATCCCTCATTAGTGTCATGGGTAAAAGGAACGATTTATCAGAGTTGCAAAAACAGATGATTATTGGCTTTTGGGCAAAAGGTGGCAGTATTTCTGAAACTGCACAGTTTGTGAAGTCACAAATTGGTATTGGGTCAGTGGCTACACCTGCTTGGAGGCTATGGGTTGGTGTTCACCCTGCGACTCACCCCTATGTCGCAAAGAGAAAATGTCTAAAGTAGTTTTGGATGTAGGGGGCACTCCTATATCTAGAGTTGTGTATGATGATGAAGGGATATCTTGGTACAATGTATATTTATTCATTAAGAAACTAAATGAAACTAAATAAAAAGTGCCGTGCGCGTATTATCAAAGAATACAATTGTAATTGTTATAAAGAATAAAATCTATTTATTTGGATGGTTAGCTTAGGATATAAAAAACAAAAAACAAATATAAGGACAAAAATTGTCAATGAGAATGTAATTAATTTGTGAAAAAAGTCATTTCATGAAGTGTCTGCTTCATAGGAATATTCATCCACTGATGTCTGTGGGGTAATAGACTTTTGACTTATATTCAGTAGATGGCGCTATTACTCTCAAATTAGAGAGTATAAAGCGATTGGAGTGAAATAACATCCAATCAAAGTATTAGTTCATATTCATCATTGGTTGTTTGGTATTAGTTCATATTAATCAATGATTGTTTGGTATTATATGATACAGTCCTCCTATATCAGCAAAATGAATTGATTGTCTCGTCAGCCGATCGCCGCTTAAACAGCAGGGAGGCACTGTATTAAGGTCATATATATTGAAAATATGTTAGTAGGTATGTCCAATATTCCTATGTCTGCCATTAAATACAGCCAGGTCCATAAATATTGGGACAATGACACAATTCTAACATTTCTGGCTCTATACACCACCACAATGGATTTGAAATTAAACAAACAAGATGTGCTTTAACTGCAGACTGTCAGCTTTAATTTGAGGTTATTTACATCCAAATCAGGTGAACGGTGTAGGAATTACAACAGTTTGCATATGTGCTTCCCACTTTTTAAGGGCCAAAAGTAATGGGACAATTGGTTTCTCAGCTGTTCCATGGCCGGGTGTGTGTTATTCCCTCATTATCCCAATTACAATGAGCAGATAAAAGGTCCAGAGTTAATTTCAAGTGAGCTATTTGCATTTGGAATCTGTTGCTGTCAACTCTCAAGATGAGATCCAAAGAGCTGTCACTATCAGTGAAGCAAGCCATCATTAGGCTGAAAAAACAAACCCATCAGAGAGATAGCAAAAACAAATGGGCATGGCCAAAATAACTGTTTAGAACATTCTTAAAAAGAAGGAACGCATCGGTGAGCTCAGTAACACCAAAAGACCCGGAAGACCACGGAAAACAACTGTGGTGGATGACCAAAGAATTATTTCCCTGTTGAAGAAAACACCATTCACAGCAGTTGGCCAGATCAAGAACCTCTCCAGGAGGTAGGTGTATGTGTGTCAAAGTCAACAATCAAGAGAAGACTTCACCAGAGTGAATACAGAGGGTTCACCACAAGATGGAAACCATTGGTGAGCCTCAAAAACAGGAAGGCCAGATTAGAGTTTGCCAAAAAAAGCCTGCACAGTTCTGGAACAACATCCTATGGACAGGTGAGACCAAGATCAACTTGTACCAGAGTGATGGGAAGAGAAGAATATGGAGAAGGAAAGGAACTGCTCATGATCCTAAGCATACCACCTCATCAGTGAAGCATGGTGGTGGTAGTGTCATGGCGTGGGCATGTATGGCTGCCAATGGAACTGGTTCTCTTGTATTTATTGATGATGTGACTGCTGACAAAAGCAGCAGGATGAATTCTGAAGTGTTTCGGGCAATATTATCTGCTCATATTCAGCCAAATGCTTCAGAACTCATTGGACGGCGTTTCACAGTGCAGATGGACAATGACTCAAAGCATACTGCAAAAGCATCCAAAGAGTTTTTCAAGGGAAAGAAGTGGAATGTTATGCAATGGCCAAGTCAATCACCTGACCTGAATCTGATTGAGCAGGCATTTCACTTGCTGAAGACAAAACTGAAGGGAAAATGCCCCAAGAACAAGCAGAAACTGAAGACAGTTGCAGTAGAGGCCTGGCAGAGCATCACCAGGGATGAAACCCAGTGTCTGGTGATGTCTATGCGTTCCAGACTTCAGGCTGTAATTGACTGCAAAGGATTTGCAACCAAGTATTAAAAATTGAAAGTTTGATCTATGATTATTATTATTAGGTCCCATTACTTTTGATCCCTTAACAAGTGGGAGGTACATATGCAAACTGTTGTAATTCCTACACCTTTCACCTGATGGATGTAAATACCCTCAAACTAAAGCTGACAGTCTGCAGTTAAAGAATATCTTGTTCATTTCATTTTAAATCCATTGTGGTGGTGTATAGAGCCAAAAATGTTAGATTTCTGTCGATGTCCCAATATTTATGGACCTGACTGTATATGTACCAGAAACAGCTCGACTTGATGTTCTAAAACTAATCCATGATTCTAAGCTGGCTGGACATTTGGGCATTAAAAAGACTCAAGAAATTCTATCTTGTTCTTTTTGGTGGCCAAGTTATAAGAAGGATGTCAAAAGATATGTTTCCTCATGCTTGATTTGTGCTCACAATAAGACTGCACCTTCTCCTTTAGGTTTGTTACAGCCACTTCTTGTTCCTTCTCGCCCTTGGTTCTCAGTCTCAATGGATTTTGTGGTCGATCTACCTCCTTCTAAGGGAATGAGCACCATTCTGGTTGTCGTTGACCGTCTTACAAAGAGAGCCCATTTTATTCCCACTAATGGAATACCCACTGCAAAACAAACTGCTGAACTTATGGTTCGGGAAGTATTTTGATTACATGGGATCCCTGACAACGTGGTATCGGATCGAGGTGTACAATTCACTTCTAAATTCTAAAGCTTTTGCTCTGCCTTGGGGATAGGAACTAACAGAAAAAAGTGGCCTAAACGGGTGAAAATGCTCCAAACCCAGACACTGTGGCGTGTCTATAACCGGGTGAGCAATTCCTCCGCATGCGGTCCGCAGACAATGGCAATCCCCAGCAAAAAATGCGTACAATGGAGGATGCCGGTGCAGACCGCATGCACCACAAGAACATGTTACACAAAATGATACATTGTGTAGATGAAAAAATATTCATACACAATTCACTGCAAAAAATGCACCAAAATGATACGCAACTGACAATACTCTAGCCAATTCCTCAGGCCGATGTTAAAAGCTGAGAACTTTGCCAATATCTTCCAGTCAGGAACATATCGGAGCCCCTCATGCACCTGCCTTGGAATAAATTTGTCATCTGCCTTTCATCCTCAATCTAATGGACAACCTGAAAGAACTAATCAAACTCTTGAACAATACCTTCGATGCTTCATAACTTATCTGCAAGATGATTGGATAGACTATCTCCCCAAGGCTGGGTTTGCATACAATAACTCTGAGCATAGCTCAACTTCTCATAGTCCTTTTTATGCTAATACAGGCCTTCATCCAGTTTTCATTCCAGATTTACCAATCTCAACTACTCTTCCCGCAGTAATCAAACGCTTGACAACATTACAAAAGGATCAAGAAAACATTGTTGAAAATTTGCACGATGCTCAAAGACGATTCAAACAAGCCGCAGATAAACATCGGAAATCAACTCCTGTTTTTCATATAGGAGACAAAGTATGGGTTTCCATAAAGAATCTAAAGTTGAAAGTACCTTCTCCAAAATTGGGCCAGAAATATATTGGACCATTTAAAATTTCTGCTCATATTAATTAAGTCACCTTTCGATTAAAACTCCGAGTCTATAAAGGTACATCCTGTTTTTTATTGTTCTCTCTTGAAACCATTTATTGAAAATACTTTTCCAGGCCGCCATTTGCCTCCTTCCCCACCAGTAGAAGTGCATAGTGAATAAGAATTTATAGTTGAAAAGATCTTGGACTCTAGGCTCCATCGGAATAAGCTACAGTATTTAATCAAGTGGAAGGGCTATGGCTCAGAAGAAAATTCTTGGGAACTAGAAGAAAATGTTCATGTTCCTAGACTCACCAAAGAATTTCATCGCCAATAGCCTGATAAACCAGTCTCTAGGATGCCCAAAGGTCATCCTGGAAGAGGGGGAGTACTGTCAGGAATCAAACCAGGAAACTCCTGTGTCCCAGGCGGTAGCCTTGCTCACTGAGCTACTGGCTAATCAGGACAGCTCCGCTCCTGAATCTAGTGAATAGTTTCCTAGTCTTGAACAATCCCTGCTCGTTTAGCCTAATCAGCCACACTGGAACTTCCTATATAAACCAGACCTTGTCACTTCCTCCTTGGCAGATTATTGTCTTTCCTGCCTCTATCTAGCTTCCTGAACCTTATCCTGAACTGCTGTGTTTACTTGTGTACCGAATTTGTATTGTTACCTGACCACGCTTCTGCCTTAGCCAACTGCTGCGTTTACTTGGTACAAACCCGAACTGTTATGCGACACTGTTTGCTTCCGCTACACCAGTGCTCCTGATTGTCTCAGCCATTGAACTCCTTACCTACCTTCCAGGCCTGGACGATTCCTCATTTCGGGTGAGCAATTGTGACATCATTACCATGGTGGTGGAAGCATTATGGTCTGGGCAATATTTTTGTGGCATTCTTTGGGCCTGTTCATCCATGTAGAAGGCTCTCTCAACAGATTTGGGTATAAATCCATCCTTACAGATCATGTACACCCATACATGATCTTCCCTGTAGCGGATAGGATCTTCCAGCAGAACAGTGCCACATGGTTAGAAATGTCTGACATTGGTTGGAAGAGCATGTCTAAGACTTCCATCTGTGGAACCACCTTGATCATCATGGTCTCTTTATGGATCCTCCCCCACACACCCTCTGGCAGTTGTGGGATGCACTGCAGGCAGCATGGCTTTAGATACCTGTGAAAACCAACCAGGACCTTTATTGAGACACTCTCAGCCCGTCTAGCTGCTGTCTGTGCTGCACATGGCAGTTACCCTAGATCTTAGCTGGTTTCTCAACTGTGTATAACTGCAGAATGTTCCTAGATCCTCAGTTACAGCCTGGTTAGCGGTCACTGTATGTAAAAACCTGCTAGGAAACATGACATTTGCCATTTTTTCCTATCCACAGTTTGTACACTTCTATCCTACACATGTCTTGACTCTAAAGCTGCATACTGCTTATTTTATTTAGCAGTATCTCTCTGGGTCTCTTTTACACAATGAAAGTAGCTGTGTACTGTAGTTCCAGCACCTACACTATGTGGACAAGTATTGGGGCACCTCAACAATACACCTACAGGAGCTTTTATGACATCTTTAAAGCTAAAACAACTTCTACTCTTCTGGGAAGGCTTTCTACAAGATTGTGTTTCTCTGTGGGAATTTTAGCCCACTCATCTAGAAGAACTTTTGTAAGGTCAGACACTGATGTTGAACGAGAGGGCCTGGCTCGCAATTTCTGTTCTAGTTCACCCCAAAGGTGTTTTGATGGTGTTGTGGTCAGGGTCCTGTGTGGGCCAGTCAAGTTCTTCCACACCAAACTCATCCTCTAACCATGTCTTCATGGACCTTGCTTTGTTCACTGAGGCACAGTCATGATAGAACAATAAAGGACCTTCTCCCACAAAATTGGAAGCATACAACAGTCCACAATGTCTTGGTATGCTGAAGCAGTAAGATTTCCCTTCACTGAAGCTAAGGAGTCTAAACTGACCTGCGAAAAACAACCCTAAACAACATCCCTCCTCTACCAAACTTTACAGTTGGCGTAGTACAGTCAAACAGGTAACATTCTGGTATTCGCCAAACCCAAACTTGCCCATCACACTGTCAGATAGAGAAGTCTGATTAGTCATTCCACAGAACACATTTCCACTGCTTCAGAGTCCAGTGGTAGTGTGAAGTTGATTAGAATACAGGATTATCACATATAATGTATGTGGATGGAATAATGGTGCTTTACACTGCTCCATCTGGTGTTTGGCATTGTGCTTAGTGATGTGAGGCTTGCATGTAGCTGTTCGGCCATGGAAACCCATGCCATGAAGTTCTCTACACACAGAGAAGGTTTTTATTCTGCAGTTATTGAGTCAGAAGACCACTGGTGATTTTTATGCACTATGCACCTCATCTCTCGATGACCCCGCTCAGTATCTTTACATGGTCTGCCACTTTGTGGTTGAGTTGCTATGGATCCTAAACGCTTCCACTTTGCAATAATACCACTCACAAATGGTCGTGGAATATCTAGAAGGGGAATTTTATGAACTGACTTGTTACATCTGTGTTATCCTATTACAGTACCATGCTTGACTTTAAATGAGCTCTTTAAAACAAACCATTCTTTCACAAATTGTTGTAAAAGCTGACTAGGTGCTGGATTTTATGCACCTGTGGCAATGAGACTGACCGCAAAACACGGATACTGCGGTGTGCATTCTCTGTGTTGTGGAATGGCCAGCCCTTAAAAGAACAGTCCTATCCTTGTCTGTAATTTGGACAATGATAGGATATGTTCTATTTTCTTGCGGAACGGCCATGCGGACATACGAAAACAGAATGCAGAAGAATGTTTTCATTTTTTTGTGGCCCCATTAAAGTGAACGGGCCACAAAAAAAGGAACCAATGCGGTAAAAAAATACATTCCAGTGGATGAGCCCTGAGTCCCACACCATTTTCAAGCAAGTCCCAAAAAATTGGAGAAACCCTTGTTGCACCAGATTGCCCCAATTTTCTGTACTTTTTAGAGAGATTCTAGGCACACATTACATGGCTAACCTACTGATTTCAAGGAGAACTGTGTAATGCCTCTTTTTCCCTCTGATGGACTTGCAGGTATATTGAAAAATTGAAAGTTTCTCCCAGCTGAACGTTAAGGGTTGCAACAGTGGAACACCCTGTGATCACCTTATTATTGGGGGATCTTACTTTTCTAACCTCTTGGGGACACATGACGTACCAGTACGTCATGATGTCCCGGTACTTAAGGACACATGGCGTACCGGTACGTCACGTGTAGTTCCGATCGTCGCCGTGCGGCGGTCGGTGATCGGAACTGGGTGCCTGCTGAAATCAATCAGCAGGCACCCTGGGACAATGCGCGGGGGGTCCTGTGACCCCCCCGTATCGGCGATCGCTGCAAACCGCAGGTCAATTCAGACCTGTGGTTTGCGCCGTTTACGGGTCGTTCCGGCGGGCAGTGGGCGGTGCCATTGGGTCCCCGTGCTGCTGTAATGGGGACCCGATGGCATGGAAGGCAGCATGACGCCTTCCTTAGGCATCGGCGCTGCCTTCCGATGAAGAGCCTGTGAGATCCAGCCCCCTGGATCTAACAGGCAGGAAGCTGTATTACTCTTACAGCCAATGCATTCCAATACAGAAGTATTGGAATGAATTGTAAAGGGGATCAGACCTCCAAAAGTTGAAGTCCCAAAGTGGGACAAAAAATAAAGTATCATTTAAAAAAATAAAAAAAAAAGTTTTCCCCCCCAAAAAATTTAAAGTTTCAAGTAAAAACAAAAACGTACAAACCGGATTCCAAAAAAGTTGGGACGCTAAACAAATTGTGAATAAAAACTGAATGCAATGATGTGGAGATGGCAAATGTCAATATTTTATTTGTAATAGAACGTAGATGACAGATCAAACGTTTAATCCGAGTAAATGTATCATTTTAAAGGAAAAATACGTTGATTCCAATTTTCACGGTGTCAACAAATCCCCAAAAAGTTGGGACAAGTAGCAATAGGAGGCTGGAAAAAGTAAATTTGAGCATAACGAAGAGCTGGAAGACCAATTAACACTAATTAGGTCAATTGGCAACATGATTAGGTATAAAAAGAGCTTCTCAGAGTGGCAGTGTCTCTCAGAAGCCAAGATGGGTAGAGGATCACTAATTCCCACAATGTTACGCAGAATGATAGTGGAGCAATATCAGAAAGGTGTTACCCAGCGAAAAATTGCAAAGACTTTGCATCTATCTTCATCAACTGTGCATAACATCATCCGAAGATTCAGAGAATCTGGAACAATCTCTGTGCATAAGGGTCAAGGCCGTAAAACCATACTGGATGCCCGTGATCTCCGGGCCCTTAAACGACACTGCACCACAAACAGGAATGCTACTGTAAAGGAAATCACAGAATGGGCTCAGAAATACTTCCAGAAACCATTGTCAGTGAACACAATCCACCGTGCCATCCGCCGTTGCCAGCTGAAACTCTACAGTGCAAAGAAGAAGCCATTTCTAAGCAAGATCCACAAGCTCAGGCGTTTTCACTGGGCCAGGGATCATTTAAAATGGAGTGTGGCAAAATGGAAGACTATACTGTGGTCAGACGAGTCACGATTCGAAGTTCTTTTTGGAAATCTGGTACGCCATGTCATCCGGACCAAAGAGGACAAGGACAACCCAAGTTGTTATCAACGCTCAGTTCAGAAGCCTGCATCTCTGATGGTATGGGGTTGCATGAGTGCGTGTGGCATGGGCAGCTTGCATGTCTGGAAAGGCACCATCAATGCAGAAAAATATATTCAGGTTCTAGAACAACATATGCTCCCATCCAGACGTCATCTCTTTCAGGGAAGACCCTGCATTTTTCAACAAGATAATGCCAGACCACATTCTGCATCAATCACAACATCATGGCTGCGTAGGAGAAGGATCCGGGTACTGAAATGGCCAGTCTGCAGTCCAGATCTTTCACCTATAGAGAACATTTGGCGCATCATAAAGAGGAAGGTGCAACAAAGAAGGCCCAAGACGATTGAACAGTTAGAGGCCTGTATTAGACAAGAATGGGAGAGCATTCCTATTTCTAAACTTGAGAAACTGGTCTCCTCGGTCCTCAGATGTCTGTTGAGTGTTGTAAGAAGAAGGGGAGATGCCACACAGTGGTGAAAATGGCCTTGTCCCAACTTTTTTGGGATTTGTTGACACCATGAAATTCTGATTCAACATATTTTTCCCTTAAAATGGTACATTTTCTCAGTTTAAACTTTTGTTCCGTGATTTATGTTCTATTCTGAATAAAATATTAGAAGTTGGCACCTCCACATCATTGCATTCAGTTTTTATTCACGATTTGTATAGTGTCTCAACTTTTTTGGAATCCGGTTTGTAATTTCCCCCAAATAAAGTAAAAAATAGGAAAAAAAAAGTTGACATATCAGGTATCGCTGCGTTCGTATCGACCCTACCTAAGATAATCGCCCAAAAACTGAAAAAACTATGGCTCTCAGAATATGGAGACACTAAAACATGATTCTTTTTTTTGTTTCAAAAATATTATTGTGTAAAACTTACATAAATAAAAAAAAGTATACATATTATGTATCGCTGCGTCCGTAATAACCTGCTCTATTAAAATATCACATGACCTAACCCCTCAGGTGATTAACATAAAAAAATAAAAATAAAAACTGTGTAAAAAAAGCAATTTTTTGTCATTTTACATCACAAAAAGTGTAATAGAAAGCGGTCAAATGTCATACGCACCCCAAAATAGTGCCAATCAAACCGTCATCTCATCCCGAAATAAATAAGCCCCTACACAAGACAGTCGCCCAAAAACTGAAAAAACGATGGCTCTCAGACTATGGAGACACTAAAACATGATTTTTTTGTTTGTTTCAAAAATAAAATCATTGTGTAAAACTTACATAAATAAAAAAAGAATACATATTAGGTATCGCCGCGTCTGTAATAACCTGCTCTATAAAAATATCACATAACCTAACCCCTCAGGTGAATACCGTAAAAAAATTAAAATAAAAACGGTGTAAAAAAAGCCATTTTTTGTCACCTTACATCACAAAAAGTGTAATAGCAAGCGATCAAAAAGTCATACACACCCCAAAATAGTGCCAATCAAACCGTCATCTCATCCTGAAAAAAATGAGCCCCTATACAAGACAGTTGCCCAAAAAAGAAATAAAACTATGGCTTTCAGAATGTGGAGTCACTAAGGAATCATAAAAAAAAAAAATAATGCTTTGTTATGCAAAACTGAAACAAACAACCAAAAAAAGTAGTCATATTTGGTATTGTTGTGTCCGTGACAACCTGCTCTATAAAAATACAACATGATCTAACCTGTCAGATGAATGTTGTAAATAACAAAAAATAAAAACAGCTATTTCTATTTACCTTGCCTCACAAAAAGTGTAATATAGAGCAACCAAAAATCATATGTACCCTAAAATAGTACCAACAATACTGCCACCCTATCCCATAGTTTCTAAAATTGGGTAACTTTTTTGGAGTTTCTACTCTAGGGGTGCATCAGGGGGGCTTTAAATGGGACATAGTATCAAAAAACCAGTCCAGCAAAATCTGCCTTCCAAAAACCGTATGGAATTCCTCTCCTTCTGCGCCCTGCCGTGTGCCCGTACAGCAGTTTACGACCACATATGGGGTGTTTCAGTAAACTACAGAATCAGAGCCATACATATTGAGTTTGGTTTGGCTGTTAACCCTTGCTTTGTAACTGGAAAAAAATTATTAAAATGGAAAATCTGCCAAAAAATCTCGATTTTTCATTAATTCTTGTGGAATACCTAAAGGGTTAACGACGTTTGTAAAATCAGTTTTGAATACCTTGAGGGGTGTAGTTTCTTGAATTGGGGCATTTGTGGGTGGTTTCTATTATGTAAGCCTCACAAAATGACTTCAGACCTGAACTGCTCCTTAAAAAGATTTGCTTCTAAACTTCTAAGCCTTGTAACATCCCCAAAAAAGGAAATGTCATTCCCAAAATGATCCAAACATGAAGTAGACATATGGGGAATGTAAAGTAATAACTATTTTTGTAGGTATTACTATGCATTAGGCCGAATGCACACGGCTGGATTCCTGTTCAGAGCAGGAGCGCACGGCGTCATTGGTTGCTATGACGCCGTGCGCTTCATGCCGCCACTGCACTACAGTAATACACTATATGAGTGTATTACTGTAGTGCAGCGGCGGCATGAAGCGCACGGCGTCATAGCAACCAATGACGCCGTGCTCTCCTTCTCTCAACAGGAATCCAGCCCGGCATACCACGGACCGCTCTCGGCCGCGGAACACGGCTGTGTGCATTCGGCCTTATTGAAGTAAAGAAATTGAATCTTGGAAATTTGCTAATTTTTACGAAATTTTTGGTAAATTTGGTATTTTTTTATAAATAAAAAAGATTTTTTTTGACTCCATTTTACCACTGTTATGAAGTACAATATGTGACGAAAAAACAATCTCAGAATGGCCTGGATAAGTCAAAGAGTTTTAAAGTTATCACCACATAAAGTGACACAGGTCAGATTTGCAAAAAATGGCCTGGTCCTTAAGGTGAAAATGAGCCCGGTCCCTAAGGGGTTAAAGGGATTTTCCAAAGCAGACAACCCCTTTTAAAATACGCAACTGTGAACAGCATTTCCAGGAAACTTACCTTCTTTTGAGAAAAGCCTTAGCAATACCATTTTACCCATTCATGCTCCAGAAATATGCCATGGATTGGACAGTATATAGATTAATAGACTACTGCAAAAAAAATTATATCATAGGGGAAAAATGCCTGTTCTTCCCTTGAGCCAATGCAACTGATTGAACGGTGCCAGTACCTAATGATGCTTAAGTGACCCCTGTTGTCCAGTTTACCCGGGGCCTGTAGTGAGAGGTCAGCTTGCAGAACATTGTTTGTGAGCTGCCTGTGCTGCATTCTTTCCTGGTGGTGTCAGTGTTTTTAACAAACAGGGTAATTTTTTGGCAGCGAGGTCTCCTCTGGCCTCCCCTGTTCCAAAGCTAGCTTTAAAGCAGCAGAAATAATTACCTCCTGTTGACTGTCTCATCAGGCCGTAATGACAATATCCTCCGTGTATTTTGACAATATAATCGGTCTGCTGACTTGTTCAACCATAGAGAACATGGCCTGCTTGCCAGATCCATCCCACTTAACCCTATCCTTGGTTTATAGTAAGAAGGCATTGGTGTTAAAGGGGTTGTCAGAGTTATAACAAAACTTCTTCAGTGCCCCCAGATATAATAAAGTAACGTATACTCGCCACTTACTCTCCTGTCCGCTGTTCCCGTCTCTGCAGCTCCGGTCCTCACCACCAGTTTCTGTTTACTTTTTTTTTGTTTTTAACTCTGTTTTATTAAAGCTTATGCAACCAAACATAGTAAATAGAAAAAAAAAGTTATTACAATAAAATAGCAGATTAGCAGTCTTTAAAGCAACCGTAGGGTTAAGTGATGCGGTAACAAATTCAAGAAACACATAAAGGTCCAGACCAAAAGGATGTTGCAAGTGTATACATATATGTTTATAAACTATAGCAATCTCAAAAGCAATACAGGGGTATTGTTACCCTGGGGATGAAACAGTCAAGGTAATATTTCGAAATGTTCTACAGAGCATTTGACAAAATCTTGGGTGAGAGTACTGCATCTGCGACAAGCTACGCCGCCACCCCCAGATCTTAGGAAATTTAAGAGGGGATATATGATGCTGGACTACCAAAGCAATATATAATAGAAGCTGATTAATCTATAATTTTCATGCTCGGCCTAGAAATATTAGGACTGTACCATCTCAGGGCAATGCATTTGCAAGCTATAAACAAGGATTCTTGAAGAAAAATTGGCATGTAATGATTGCATGTCTCTTTGTCCAGGCCTCGCAAAGTTCAGGTGAACAGGGAATTGGGAGAGACAGTAGTGTGTCCAATTCCTGATACCTGGGGCATTCAGTAGTAGGCACCCTGCCCATCCTGTACAGCCTGGTTGGAGTGGGATATGTCTCCAAACCGTTTGAGTAACCCCATGCCGAGGGAGTAAGGGTTTAGGCCCCATTCACACGTCCGCAATTTCGTTCCACATTCTGCGGAATGGAATTGCGGACCCATTCATTTCTATGGGGCCGCATGATGTGCGACCCGGCTCCAGAAATGCGGAATCGCACTTCCGGGTCTGCATTTCCGTTCCTGAAATAAATAGAACATGTCCTATTCTTGTCCGCAATTGTGGACAAGAATAGGAATATTCTATTAGTGCCGGCGATGTGCGGTCCGCAAAATGCACGTAGCCGTTATCCATGTTTTGCGGGTCCGTGGATCCGCAAAACACGTTACGGACGTGTGAATGGAGCCTTAGAAAATGGGGCAGACTGCTCCAAAACTGACCACAGAGTTTGAAGATCCAAATAATATACCAAGTTATAACCAGAGGTAGGAAGTAAGACTTGAGTAACACAAGAGTATAGATAACGTTAGTTGACCAGCTAGGTAATTATACAGGGTGGCCCATAAAAAAGTAGCCTGCTTCTAGCGATAGTGTGACAAGATGATCGAGCAAGTGGATTGTTTTTTTTTTTATTACCCACAAGTCACAGAAGATGCTGAAAGTGGTCCCCGTTCACATCTATGCATCTTTAGGCATGTCAGATTATGTTGGCTGATACTATTTGTTATGCTGTGGCTAGTGTTTCTGATGGTTTCCTTGCGTTCATCCAGGGGATGTGGATTGGTAGTGGACACTTTCTGTTTTCCCCCACAGATAAAAATCACATGTGGATAAGTCTGGGGAACGTGGTGGCCATAACCCCTTGCTCACCTTTCGCTCCTCTGTAAACAGTTCGGGAACCTGCGCCGGTGAGATCCGTGAGGTGCGGCATGTTGTCCCATCTTGTTGGAAATCACTGTTGAAGAGCTGAAAGCAACATCAGCCAACATACTCCGACGTGCCCTGTTGAGGAGCGGTTGAGACGTATGCATATATATCCATGCATGCCTGCAAACACGTGCGGGCATGTATGGTATATATATGCATACATTAACCACCGCATCATGGGGTGATGTGCGCAGATGTGCCCAGCATCTGCGCACGTCTGCCCATGGTGATCCCCAGGGGCTCATGGTGGCCCCTGTGGGAAATATGTGGTCCCTGGAAGCTGTGCCCCCTTATATTAGTATATATATGTGCCCTCTTATATATGTCCCCTGTATGCCCCAGATATATGCGAGGGTGTGTGTATATATAGATATGTGTGTATGTATTTGCACACGTGTCTATGTATATACACTTATGTCAGCATGACAGTATGTATGTGGGCTTATTGCTGCCCATTCATACCCCCGGTTTTGTATGTGTTTATAGATGAGCCCCCAAGCATCTGTGGATATATATATGCATATATGCAATTCCAACTGTTATCTACAGAGTTGTTATAGCCTGTAGGATAACAGCTGATTAGCATCTAGTCCCCTTTTGTTCAGGCCCAAAGCAATCAGACGCTTTGGCACCGTTTGTGAGGGGACCTTCTAACCAGACATCAAGAACCTGAGAACCTGTTTTTCCACACCTCTGCCCATGGCTAAAACTCCATCCCACTACTCCCAGCATCTTTGGGACTAGGGGGGGGGGGGACTCTGGGGATTGTAGGCAGGCATACGTCACAGTGACACTATGATGTCACATCTCTGAGGAAGGAGGAGGGGGTTGCTTTTGGGCTATAAAACCCCGAACCGGCCAGAGGTGCGCGCTCTTGCAACCAGACTAGATTCAGAGACGCATAGGAGAGAGGAGCTCCATGATGACCTCCTGGATAAGGCCTAAGTATCACCCCTGGTCCTGTAACCCCTATATTTGTGTCCTTGATGTGATGTGACCCTGGGCCCTGATTTACCCTTGCCGTGTTACTGGACACCCTGATCCCTCAAACCCTTGCCTTATTGTATTCCCCTGTTGTACCCCTGATCCTGTGGCCCTATTAGTACCCCTGATTACCCCCACTCCCTGCTGTGTCCCTGATCCCTGCTGTACCCCTGGTAAACCTCAGCACTCACTTGCAAGTAACCCTTGCAGTGCTGAATCTATAGTGTCTGTGGCCTGCACTCCCTTGCAGTGCCACCGTTAACCCCGTAGGGACAGTGAGTACAGACACCCCTGGTCTCCCCTGGTTACCCCTGGTTCCCTGTGTGCCTGCTCTCCCCTGGTTCACCCCCATAGACCCCTGAACCCTGAATAACCCCTGTTTCCCTGCCTTGGTTCCTTTGTAGAGCATGCTTCTGCTCTGCAAACAAATCCTTATAACCCTTTGTCATACCCCGTAGGGACAGTGTACAGGACAGACGGGTGGGATTGTTATATACTTGTATGTGTGAATTGTCTAGTTAGTTTATGGGTGGAATATGGGAATGTGTTAGTGTAGTTAGTACCGTAATAGTGTATTGTTACTTATATTGTTGTGTGCTGCTATAAATATATATATCTATTCCATTGAAATAGATATATAATTATAAGCAAATATTAGACTGTGACATATAGTGTGTGAATAAATCCCTGCAGAGCATTAACCTCTACAATGCCCTGTCCCTGCAGAGTCCTGACCATTAACCCCTTCAATGCCTTATCCCTGCTACCACTGCCCTGATAACTCATAACCCTGTGTCCCTTGGCCTGCAGGTATTAATCCCCTGCAGAGCCACCCTTGTGTTTAACTCCTTGTAACCCATAGGGACAGTGATTAGTCAGGCGGGTAGGTTATTGATATTTGTGTGTATAAATGTATTATTGTATTATATAGATAGTGTGTGGGGTGGAATTTGGGAATGGGCTGTGTAGTGTATTGTTAGTAATAAATACTGTGTTTGGTTTATAACTATCTGTGTGGCGTGTGGTTATTGGCGATAGTTAGTTTAGTAAGGCGCATGCAGCTAGCATATTGATTAGTGTAAAGCATAGCAAAGGTATTATTATTATATAAAGGCATAAATGGGCGGAGTTATCACTAGGTGGCTCCTCCCATTTATGAATATTAATTATCGATATTTGCATAAATATTGGTGATTAATATTCCCCCTTTACATTAATGTAAAGGGGGAATATTAATCACCAATATTTATGCAAATATCGATAATTAATATTCATAAATGGGAGGAGCCACCTAGTGATAACTCCGCCCATTTATGCCTTTATATAATAATAATACCTTTGCTATGCTTTACACTAATCAATATGCTAGCTGCATGCGCCTTACTAAACTAACTATCGCCAATAACCACACGCCACACAGATAGTTATAAACCAAACACAGTATTTATTACTAACAATACACTACACAGCCCAATCCCAAATTCCACCCCACACACTATCTATATAATACAATAATACATTTATACACACAAATATCAATAACCTACCCGCCTGACTAATCACTGTCCCTATGGGTTACAAGGAGTTAAACACAAGGGTGGCTCTGCAGGGGATTAATACCTGCAGGCCAAGGGACACAGGGTTATGAGTTATCAGGGCAGTGGTAGCAGGGATAAGGCATTGAAGGGGTTAATGGTCAGGACTCTGCAGGGACAGGGCATTGTAGAGGTTAATGCTCTGCAGGGATTTATTCACACACTATATGTCACAGTCTAATATTTGCTTATAATTATATATCTATTTCAATGGAATAGATATATATATTTATAGCAGCACACAACAATATAAGTAACAATACACTATTACGGTACTAACTACACTAACACATTCCCATATTCCACCCATAAACTAACTAGACAATTCACACATACAAGTATATAACAATCCCACCCGTCTGTCCTGTACACTGTCCCTACGGGGTATGACAAAGGGTTATAAGGATTTGTTTGCAGAGCAGAAGCATGCTCTACAAAGGAACCAAGGCAGGGAAACAGGGGTTATTCAGGGTTCAGGGGTCTATGGGGGGTGAACCAGGGGAGAGCAGGCACACAGGGAACCAGGGGTAACAAGGGGAGACCAGGGGTGTCTGTACTCACTGTCCCTACGGGGTTAACGGTGGCACTGCAAGGGAGTGCAGGCCACAGACACTATAGATTCAGCACTGCAAGGGTTACTTGCAAGTGAGTGCTGAGGTTTACCAGGGGTACAGCAGGGATCAGGGACAAGGCAGGGAGTGGGGGTAATCAGGGGTACTAATAGGGCCACAGGATCAGGGGTACAACAGGGGAATACAATAAGGCAAGGGTTTGGGGGATCAGGGTGTCTAGTAACACGGCAAGGGTAAATCAGGGCCCAGGGTCACATCACATCAAGGACACAAATATAGGGGTTACAGGACCAGGGGTGATACTTAGGCCTTATCCAGGAGGTCATCATGGAGCTCCTCTCTCCTATGCGTCTCTGAATCTAGTCTGGTTGCAAGAGCGCGCACCTCTGGCCGGTTCGGGGTTTTATAGCCCAAAAGCAACCCCCTCCTCCTTCCTCAGGGATGTGACATCATAGTGTCACTGTGACGTATGCCTGCCTACAATCCCCAGAGTCCCCCCCCCCCCCCTAGTCCCAAAGATGCTGGGAGTAGTGGGATGGAGTTTTAGCCATGGGCAGAGGTGTGGAAAAACAGGTTCTCAGGTTCTTGATGTCTGGTTAGAAGGTCCCCTCACAAACGGTGCCAAAGCGTCTGATTGCTTTGGGCCTGAACAAAAGGGGACTAGATGCTAATCAGCTGTTATCCTACAGGCTATAACAACTCTGTAGATAACAGTTGGAATTGCATATATGCATATATATATCCACAGATGCTTGGGGGCTCATCTATAAACACATACAAAACCGGGGGTATGAATGGGCAGCAATAAGCCCACATACATACTGTCATGCTGACATAAGTGTATATACAGTACATAGACACGTGTGCAAATACATACACACATATCTATATATACACACACCCTCGCATATATCTGGGGCATACAGGGGACATATATAAGAGGGCACATATATATACTAATATAAGGGGGCACAGCTTCCAGGGACCACATATTTCCCACAGGGGCCACCATGAGCCCCTGGGGATCACCATGGGCAGACGTGCGCAGATGCTGGGCACATCTGCGCACATCACCCCATGATGCGGTGGTTAATGTATGCATATATATACCATACATGCCCGCACGTGTTTGCAGGCATGCATGGATATATATGCATACGTCTCAACCGCTCCTCAACAATCCCCCTGTTGTCGGAATATAATACGACAATATAATGGGGGAACGGGTTGAGATATGTTTGCCCCCCTTCAACCCCATCTTTGGTGGAAGTTCAGGAAGAACTGTAGTGCACACTGATCTTTAGGTACTTAGACATCCCCAATCCAGCTTCCTCCGACCTGCCCTTCTGTCTTCTTCATCTTTAGGATACCACACACCCACAGTCTCTTGGTTCCACTTGATGGGTGCGGTTCTCCCGTGGACAGATTAATAGGTCTTTACAAGGCAGGTCAGACTCTCAAGCGGCGATGTCACAGTACCTAAATTCTACTGCGGAGAACACCTCCGCCACACTACACCTCCAGCCCTTCCCTTAAGAACCTCACCGTTCCAGGGTTCAAGGTGGCAAATGAATGATGCCTGTCCCTATCGTGACCTAACCTTATCCCCATTCACACAAAACACATGTCACATCCCTCCCAACACCACCAAAATCATTATATGTATGTGTACCCATAGAGACTCATGCAACCTGGCATATCTCTACACCTCCAAAGACACAGGTAGGTCGCAGACCCCTGTGTCAATGGGAAACGACTATAGGATGCAAATGTGTACAGCCGAATATAGGCTGTCACACATTTGTACCTAGAGTGTCTATGGGTACACCATCGAACAATAAACACAATCAATCAATAAATACAATGTGCTATGGGGTTTCAGGGTAGTACAAGTTATACGTCCCGAACCCTCATAGGAAACAAAGTGTGTCCATACAATATTTGGCTTCAGGAACAATGTTAGCGTTATGTCCTGAGCCTCCTCCTCTGGATAGTTCTGTAAAGTTCTGTCTGGTTCTGGTGTATTTGGTCAATAAGTCCCTTGACCCTCCGATTACGATGACCAGAACCAGAAGAAGTTTCACTGGGTGAAACAAGTGATAAGTTCTTCCACCCGAACGTCTCCCAAGTCTTCCTCCAGAGCCTAAATAATGCTCCCGCTGGATTGTGGCACAGTCTTCATTGCTATAACACCTCTAGGCAGAGGTCGCTTTGTTGCCAAAATCCAGTGGGATCCTCTGGAGCTTCACAACAGTGTCAGGGGGAATAGCTGGTCTCTTCTGTGGCATCTCCTAGGTTTTTCTTCCGCTCCATATAAAATCACACCTATGGCAGAAGAAAACACCAGGCGCTCCCAGGGGAATTTCTCCCCTAACAGTGCAATTAATGTGAAAATTCCCAGCACCAATACCTTTGACCCATGGGTAGAGAAAGGTATTGGGCTGCCCTTTATCTCACAGGACCCCTCGTTATCCCAACACTGGTGTCTGAACACCCTACCTTCAGAGGATAGCGTCCTCTGCTGCACATCCCTCTGCACCAACAGATAAGGATGGCCGCCCTACTAGGTTAGGATAACTGGAGTTCTGTGGACAAAGCACCATCTTGTTATTGATGGCACCGCATCCCTGTCCACTCATGTGTACCCAGGCTGATTTCCCCCTGTGATCCCGCCTTGTGGAGGCCCGCAGAACCAATGGCATAGGCATGCCCTGGCTCCCCAGGACCCCACAACACAAGAACACAGTCCACATTCTGCTGCCAAACACTCTGCGTCCAATCCCTATCAGAGCTGTGCTACCTGACCGGACTAGAATTAAGTGTGCAGCACAACATTACACCAATGTTGTCTGTCCGCCCCAGTCCCCAGCGCAACACAGCCCTACCGAAAACCTGGAGCACAACAGTGCTATCTGTATCGATCTGAGACCCTGGTTGCCCAGAATAATATCACATCATCCTTTGTGTGCTGCATGGAGAAGGTCCTTATGCCTTCTCCCGACCAGCAGGATTTCCCGTGTGATATTATCTGCTCGCAAACCTATACGTTCTCGATCCACAGTATAACACTGTTCCACTCCAAGGGGACACAGAATGAAACAAAGACAGCAGACGGGACTTACAACACTACATAAATCAGCATGGTAGAACACATCCGCAGACAAGGACTACCACCATCAACATCAAGAAAAACTTACAAACAGATAACAAAAACACACAACATGGACATACACAGGGAACACACGGTGTAACAAATAGTACAGGGGTGTCAAATGTTGCCTAGCCTAGCTTGGCCACTCTGACCCCTCAGCAGCTGGTGATGCTGCCGAGAAGTAACCCCTTTATGGCCAAGCTGACTAGACCCCACTGCCCAATTTGTTACCTGGCTGATACTGTTGGACACATTGCAATTACTTGCACCAGGGCAATTCCTTGCAATGTGTCCTTTGTTCCCACACCTGAAACACGTGACTTGGTTTCCTGTCCTGTGTGTTATGTTCCTATCTGTTTTGCAGTGTCTCGCTATGTGACCTAGGCCACCACAAGCAAAACATCTGATGTTTGCTCTGCATGGCCCAGGTCCATCTACACTGCAGCCGTGCTCCCTTCTCCTGAATTGTTCCATCCTCAGGGACGCACTCTTCACCACAGTTCTTTTTCCCAAAGTCAGGGAAAAATCTCTGTTAGTCTGGACCGGCTTGACCTGATGATTAGACCGGTCACAGACTACTCTCACCCCTTGTGGCCCTGCACAGGGCAACATTTTGGGAGATTCCGACCCTGGCTTTATGGAAAAAGAAAGGGCAGGCACCAACTTGGTGATAACCTGTTGCATGCCAGACATTAGCTGGGACCTTACAGCAACCTGAGCCTTCAATTTGGCTACCGTCACGTCAGTAGAGGCAGTCCGCTCCTTGAAGGCTTTGACTTCAGTATAAGACTGAGTCAACTTAGCCTCAATTTCCTCCTTCTGCCTCTGCAGCTCTACCAACTGTGACTCTATCCTAGCCACCTGCGCATCTCGGTCAACAGTAGACTGCACATTCTCTGCCAGCTGCGCCTGCAATGTCGAAACCTGGTCCGAATTACTGGCATAGCACTGGCAGTGAATGGCCGGAGGAATTGTCTCCGTTGACCGAGACACCAGCGCAACTTCCTTTGGCTTACAGATGCTAGCCTCAAACGTATGAACGAGTTTGGCTAGCATCCGAAGCCGTTTGGTGGCCTTGTTCAAAACCGTCCGTTTGTTAACACAAAGCTTGTCGTAACTACAAGCCTGTGCTAACAAATCGGACCACAGCATTTCTGCTGACTTGTATGTAGTGGGGAGGATGGGGTTAAATGTGCTGTGTCTGCTCAAGTGTTGCAGTGTGGGGAAGTCCATACTCACCGTTTGATGAGTGTCCATCTTCTCCTTGGCGCCGTATTTCGCAGCTGCTTGGAAGAAGTCCATTTTCCCGGATCGCCTCTTCCCGACCAGCCTGACTTGTACGCCGCTCCCCCGAAGATGGATCTCCTTCAGTGATGTGTCTTCTCCCTTGCAATCACTTGAGCGATGCTTGTTGGTGCTGTACTTTTCCGTGTACCCCAGCGACGGTGACCGTGTAAAGCAAATACAAAAGTATTAATTCACAGAACAATTATAGATTCTCTGCAAAAGATTTTGTTTTAATTCTGGTACTGTAAGGGAGGTATCGCTTCTCCTGTACGAATTATCGGGTCCTAGACGCTCAGACACTCCGCTGACCGCGTCTCTCCTGCCCGCTAATTCACAGTACTAGCGACCCTCAACCTTAAGACCAAAAATAAGCGCAAAATCCACGCAGTGGGCCTGGCTCGCCAATGAAGAGGGGATTTTTGTCTCTTGGAAAATGGAGATTTATGTATATCTCCGTTTACCATCCCTTCTATTCTATTCCTAGTATATTGCCCTGTTTCCCATACAACCCGATTATCCTGTGTAAAATTACACCTCTTCCAGTCCTTCATATATCTCAGGAACAACACACAACCCTTGCAGATACTTATATATAAAAATAGTTTACTGATAACATGGAGATGACAAAGCAATAGACATTATACATAGAGATACAGATAACACAATACATAGAGGACACCACCACACACAGCCACCTCCGTTCCTGTCCACCCTGGATGCTAAGCAAATGTGGCTAATAATGTGTATGTATATACAGTATATCCAGAGTCCACCAATATACAGTCTCTTCTAACCAACTCACCTCCAGTACCTGACCATTAGTACATGTACATATAGAGACTCATGCATAAACAGCATATAATCAAACTGGTAATACAATTGCAGACTGCTAATATCTATATGTACACATATAAAGTCTACTGGGATATTATACTTATATACATACCCACATACGCACACATATAACTTAGCTTGCTCCTGCATCCATCGGTGTCCAGGAAGAGAAGCCCCCGCCTCACTCCCAACTTACACCTATATCTTGTTATGTCCCAGCCCCCCACCATAGACTCCACCCTGTGACCACCCAAATATCTCCCCCCATCTCTTGGTCAAGAGGATGTTGTTCAACTGCCTAGGATATGCTAACAAGGGACACAATGCTACTGGCCATACTGAATGGGTGAATACCACAGGGTCCAATTATTAGGCATATTTGTGTGGTCATCAGGATGAGGTTCTGGCTGAAAGCCATATTTCCCTTAACATGCCCAAAGATGTGAACGGGGACCACTTTCAGCATCTTTTGTGACTTGCTCGTTCATCTTGTCATACTATCGCTGGAGGCGGCTATTTTTTCATGGGCCACCCTGTATATTAATCTGGGAGGGCCATACCACCGCATTGCAATGACTCCAAACTCAGTTTTGACCAGTTTATGCTGCAGTGCTGAAGTATTTATTTATTTTATGCACTTACACTGAACAAAAATATAAACGCAACACTTTCGGTTTTGCTCCCATTTTGCATGAGCTGAACTCAAAGATCTGAAACATATTTTCTACATACACAAAAGACCCATTACTCTCAAATATTGTTCACAAATCTGTCTAAATCTGTGTTAGTGAACACTTCTCCTTTGCCGAGATAATCCATCCTACCTCACAGAGGTGGCATATCAAGGTGCTGATTAGACAGCATTAATATTGCACAGGTGTGCCTTAGACTGCCCACAACTCTGAAATGTGCAGTTTGATCACACAGCACAATGCCAAAGATGTCGCAACGTTTGAGGGAGCGTGCAATTGGCATGCTGACTGCAGGAATGTCTACCCGTGCAATGAATGTTAATTTCTCTACTATAAGCCGTCTCCAAAGGCGTTTCAGAGAATTTGGCAGTACATCCAACCGGCCTCACAACCGCAGACCACGTGTAACAACACCAGCCCAGGACCTCCACATACAGCATGTTCACCTCCATGATCGTCTGAGACCAGCCACCCGGACAGCTGCAGCAACAATCGGTTTGCATAACCAAAGAATTTCTGCACAAACTGTCAGAAAACTGGGAAATTCATCTGCATGCTCGTCGTCCTCATCGGGGTCTGGACCTGACTGCAATTCGTCTTCGTAACCGACTTGAGTGGGCAAATGCTCACATTCGATGGCGTCTGGCACATTGGAGAGGCGTTTTGTTCACGGATGAGTCCCGGTTTTTACTGTTCAGGGCAGATGGCAGACAGCAAGTGTAGCGTCGTGTGGGTGAGCGGTTTGCTGATGTCAACATTGTGGATCGAGTGGCCCATGGAGGCGGTGGGGTTATGGTATGGGCAGGCGTATGTTATGGACAACGAACAGAGGTGCATTTTATTGATGGCATTTTGAATGCACAGGGATACCAAGACGAGATCCTGAGGCCCATTGTTGTGCCATTCATCCACGACTATCACCTCATGTTGCAGCATGATAATGCACGGCCCCATATAGCAAGGATCTGTACACAATTCCTGGAAGCTGAAAACATCCCAGTTTTTGCATGGCCAGCATACTTACCGGACATGTCATCCATTGAGCATGTTTGAGATGCTCTGGATCGGCGTATACGACAGCGTGTTCCAGTTCCTGCCAATATTCTGCAACTTCGCACAGTTATTGAAGAGGAGTGGACCAACATTCCACAGGCCACAATCAATAACCTGATCAACTCTATGCGACGGAGATGTGTTGCACTGCGTGAGGCAAATGGTGGCCACACCAGATACTGACTGGTTTTCTGACCCCGCCCTCAGTAAGGCAAAATTGTGCACATTTCAGAGTTGTCTTTTATTGTGGGCACTCTAAGGCACACCTGTGCAATATTCATGCTGTCTAATCAGCACCTTGATATGCTACACCTGTGAGGTGGTACGGATTATCTCGGCAAAGGAGAAGTGCTCACTAACACAGATTTAGACATATTTGTGAACAATATTTGAGAGTAATGGGTCTTTTGTGTATGTAGAAAATATGTTTCAGATCTTTGAGTTCAGCTCATGCAAAATGGGAGCAAAACCGAAAGTGTTGCATTTATATTTTCTTTCAGTGTATATAGCGCTGACATATTCCACAGCGCTTTACAGACATTAGTATCAAGCTGTCCCCAGTGAAGCTCACAATCTAAGTTCCTTAGTATGTCTTTAGAGTGTGGGAGGAAACCCACACAAACATGGGGAGAACATACAAACTCCATGCAGATGTTGTCCTTGGTCGGATTCGAACCCAGGACCCCAGCACTGCAAGGCATCAGTGCTAACCACTGAGCCTCCGTGCTGCCCCTAATGTAATGAAACTGCCCCTGAAGTAGCAGTATATGGCATGTGACCACTGCAACCAGTCACTGTCCTCAGCGGTCTTGTGCCTTATATGGTGCTACATCGCTGCCTCAGCCTGTAAGCAGAAACCATAGGTTAGGATCGGAGAAGCAGCAAGGAAAATGGCAGCGGAAAAAAAGGGTTCTCCACTTTTGCTACTGTATATTGATGTAAAGGATCATGATAGGTCATCAATATCAGATTGAAGGGGGTTCGACTCCTGGCACCCCCAGCGATCAGCTGTTTGGAGAGAATGCAGCGCTTGTACAAGTGCTGTGTTTTCCTCACTGTTAGACCTCATGCACACGACCGTTGTGTGTTTTGCGGTCCGCAAATTGAGGATGGCGCGGACAGCCATTAATGTAACTGCCTATTCTTGTCCGCAAAACGGACCACGGAACAGAGCAACGGATGCGGAAAGCACACGGAGTGCTGTCCGCATCTTTTGCGGCCCCATTGAAGTGAATTTAGTATTTGCGTCTTGGATGCGGCCCAAAACACGGTCGTGTGCATGAGGCCTTAGGGATCATGCACACGAACATATTTTCTTTCCGCTTCCGTTCCTTTTTTTTGCGGACCGTATGAGGAACCATTCACTTCAATGGGGCCGTAGAAAATTCGGAATTTACGCCGTGTGCATTCCGTTTCCGTTTGTCCGCATGGCCGTTCCGCAAAAAAGTAGTGCATGTCCTATTATTGTCTGGAAATCATGGTCCGAGGCCCCATTCAAGTCAATGGGTCCGCAAAAAAATACGGAACACATCCGTATGTCATCTGTATTTCATCCGTATTTTGCGGATCCATACTGTAGAAATGCTATGCCCAGCCCATATTACTCATGTGTTTGGTGATTAATAAATTACTGTTTCCATTTCCGCAAAAAACTGATCAAATATGGAAACCATACGGATATGTTTTGTGCAATAACGGAACGGAAGAGGACTTAAATCACAAAAACAACACCTCAGATACAGAACAACGGATCTGTGAAAAACGGACCGCAAAACAACAACGGTCGTGTGCATGAGCCCTTAAGCTTCATTCACACATCAGTGTTTTGGTCAGTGATTTCCATAAGTGATTGTGAGCCAAAAGGTGCTGATCTAAACACAGAACAGGTGCAGATTTTTCCCTTATACCTTATGTCTGTGTAGGCTTCAATCCTTGTTTTGGCTCAAAATCACTGATGGAAATCACTGACCAAAACACTGACATGTGAACGAGGCTTTAACATGCTCGTTGTTGACATTGCAGCATTGAGCATGTGTAATTACAACTCCAACGCCCCATTCACTTAAAAGGGACGGCTCTGTCCTATAAATTGAATATGAGTTGTACCATTACATTTGGAGGCAGTAGGGGAGTTTTTTTTTTATAACTTGCACAGCCCTTTTAACCCCTTCCCGACACATTGCGGACTATTATGTCATGGAAGCCACTGCGTTCCCGCAATTTGATGTGCAGGAGTCCATCATCCTTGGTATCCAGGCCCCTGCTGTATCCGCCAGCATCGCTGTAAAAACCGATATGGTCGAATTAACCCCTTCTATGTCGCGGTCCGCGCTGACCGCGACATAGAAGGGGTTTGTGTCGGGTGAGGGAACGCATAGAGTCCCTACGCTGCTGTGGCGGGGACTCTGTGTGTCAGAAGGCAGCCCGATGCCTTGCATGGCATCGGTACGTGCCTTCTACAGGTGCCCAGGAGATCCAGCCTCAGGCTGGGTCTCCTAGGCAACCTGTTAGTGTACTACTCAGTGTAATATGCTAACAGGCAATGCATTACAATACAGAAAAAGGCAATGCATTACAATACCCCCAAAAGTGAACGTCGGAAATAAAGTAAAGAAAAAAAGTAAAAAAACAAATGAATAAAGTTTTTAATTAAAAAAAGGAAAAAAACGCCCCTTTCCCCTTATTTTATAATAAAAAAAAAAAAAAAACACACATACTAGGTATTGCCGCGTCCGTAATGATCGGCTCTATAAATATATCACATGATCCACCCTGTCCGATAAACACCATAAAAAGCCATTTTTGTCACCCTACATCACCAAACGTGCAACACCAAGCGATCAAAAAGGCGTATGTCCCACAAAATGGTATCAATAAAACTGTCACCTCATCCCGCAAAAAAGGAGCCCCTACCTAAGATAATCGCCCAAAAAAAAATATATATATATAGCTCTAAGACACTAAAACATCAATTTCTTGTTTCAAAACTGGTATTAATGTGCTAAAGTGAAATACATAAAGAAAATACATATTAGGTATCGCCACGTCCGTAACAACAAGCTCTATTAAAATATCACATGACCTACCCCTCAGATGAACACCGTAAAAAAAATTCTTTTTAAAGTGTAAAAAAAAAGCCTTTTTTGTCACCTTGCATCACAAAAATTGCAACAGCAAGCGATCAAAAAGGCATATGCCCTCCAAAATTGTACCAATCAAACCATCACCTCATCCCACAAAAAAATTATACCCTGCCTACGACAATCGGTCAAAAAATAAAAAAGCTATCACTCTCAGACAATGGAGACACTAAAATATGATTTTATTTATTTTTCTTCAAAACTGCTAATATTGTGTTCAAGTGAAATAAATAAAAAAAAGTAGACATAAGCCGTGTCTGTAACAACCTGCTCTATAAAAATATCACATGACCTAACCCCTCAGGAGAACACCATAAAAAAAAAAAGCCATTTTTGTCACCTTACATCACAAAAATTGCAACACCAAGCGATCAAAAAGGCATATACCCCCTAAAATAGTTCCAATCAAACTGCAAAAAATGAGATCTTACCTAAGACAATTGGTCAAAAAATAAAAAAGCTATGGCTCTCAGACTAAGGCCTCATGCACACGGCCGTTGTTTTGGTCCGCATCCGAGCCGCAGTTTTGGCAGCTCGGATGCAGACCCATTCACTTCAATGGGGCCGCAAAAGATGTGGACATCACTCCGTGTGCTGTCCATGAGCGTTGCTCCCTTCTGTGGCCCCGCAAAAAAAATATAACCTGTCCTATTCTTGTCCGCATCAAATAAACATAGGGAGTGATTTATTGTCTCCCTGCGCCTCCTTTTTGGCGTAAACAAAGTCGCAAACCTCATGTTTGCAATTTTTTGAAGGCCACTTGTGACAAATTTTGTGCTTTTATAAAGTAGCCTGTTTTCTGAGAATTTAATATTCTTGTTGTGTCTCTTTAATGGTCATCAGGACTAGAACGTTTAAACCAGTCCTCTCTGTGCCTACAGCTGAGTAGTATGGGACTGTGTATGTCCAGGCTCTGTGCCCATGGCTCAGCCCCGCAGTTAATTGTTGTGTGTTCTTTTCAGTGCAATAATTTGTTTATTAGAAAGTTCACAAAATAACTTTACTTTGTTAATGGATTGTTTGTGAACCAGGCAACCTGTGTGACAGGAGCGGCCAGTGTTACATGCTACCAGTGCTGGACACCATCTATGTGCGAAAGGAATGGCGGCGGCATGGTTTTGGAATTGCAATGTTGAAAGACTTTTGTCAGACTTTTTCACAAGAAGTTGCCCTTGGTATCAGCTCACCTATTTCTCCAAATATGTATCACGGTAAGAAAAACCTAACATAGGAACATGGTTTTACCTTGAGTGGATCTGGAACACTCATGATTCAGCAATATAACTTGTTTAGTCAATGGGTGGGTTTGAAACCTTTAACAGTACTCTGCTTGTGTAGTGGGCACTAACACCACTTTTTCTTTGGTACTATGACATGTGTTAAAAGGGGGTTCTGAGATTTTCATATTGATGGCCTATCCTCAGGAGCACTGCAGCCTACTCAAACAGCTAATCAGCGGGGATCAAAGATGCTCAACCTAGCCAATCTGAAATTGTTGACCTATCCTGAGAATGGGCCATTAATATTAACAATCCGGAAAACCACTTTAAATTGATTGATGAGTGGCATAAAAACAATGGTGGGATTATGTTTTTCATGCATTTCTCAGAAAAATGAATTTGATCAAAGTGGCACCTAATAAAATTCTACTAAGGGATGATTCACATGACTTGGTCAGGGAAACAGAGTTTGTGTGTTGGCCACATCTTCTGGAACGACCGCAGATCCCCTTACCCGAACTGAATGCATCATTGTAATTTCCTATCTGATTATGGGTCTGTTTTTTTATTTTTTTTGACTGGGTGACTAAAATAATAGACGGTTGAGGTGCAGTAGACATCGCATATCTAGATTTTAGTAAGGCTTTTGACACTGTCCCACATAGAAGAATTATCAATAAACTGCAGTCATTGAGCATGGACTCCCATATTGTTGAGTGGATTAGGCAGTGGCTGAGTGACAGACAGCAGAGGGTTGTAGTCAATGGAGAACATTCAAAACAAGGTCATGTTACCAGTGGGGTTCCACAGGGATCTGTACTGGGACCAATTTTGTTTAATATCTTCATAAGTGATATTGCAAAAGGCCTCGATGGTAAGGTTTGTCTTTTTGCTGATGACACAAAGATATGTAACAGGGTGGATGTTCCTGGAGGCAAACGACAAATGGAAAAGGATTTAGGAAAACTAGAAGAATGGTCAGAACTCTGGCAACTGAAATTTAATGTGGATAAGTGCAAGATAATGCACCTGGGGCGTAAAAACCCAAGTGCAGAATATAGAATATTTGACACAGTCCTGACCTCAGTATCTGAGGAAAGGGATTTAGGAGTAATTATTTCAGAAGACTTAAAGGTGGGAAGACAATGTAATAGAGCAGCACGAAATGCCAGCAGAATGCTTGGATGTATAGGGAGAGGTATAAGCAGTAGAAAGAGTGAAGTGCTTATGCCGCTGTACAGAACACTGGTGAGACCTCACTTGGAGTATTGTGCGCAGTACTGGAGGCCATATCTCCAGAAGGATATAGATACTCTAGAGAGAGTTCAGAGAAGAGCTACTAAACTAGTACATGGATTGCAGGATAAAACTTACCAGGAAAGGTTAAAGGACCTTAACATGTATAGCTTGGAAGAAAGAAGAGACAGAGGGGATATGATAGAAACTTTTAAATACATAAAGGGAATCAACTCGGTAAAGGAGGAGAGCATATTTAAAAGAAGAAAAACTACCACAAGAGGACACAGTTTTAAATTAGAGGGGCAAAGGTTTAAAAGTAATATAAGGAAGTATTACTTTACTGAGAGAGTAGTGGATGCATGGAATAGCCTTCCTGCAGAAGTGGTAGCTGCAAATACAGTGAAGGGGTTTAAGCATGCATGGGATAGGCATAAGGCTATCCTTCATATAAGATAGGGCCAGGGACTATTCATAGGATTCAGATATATTGGGCAGACTAGATGGGCCTAATGGTTCTTATCTGCCGACACATTCTATGTTTACTGTACTCGCATTATCACATCAGCACAGTACAAAAGACCATGGATTTGATAGGAACTGGCTGTATCACTCACTATGATGCAGTTCAGGTCAGGGGAATGGAGGTTAGTCCGGGCAATGTGGCCGACACACAGGCCATGTTTCTCGAACCGAGAACAGTCATGTTAATCAGCCCTAAGGCACTCTTTACGTATTGTTTCCCCCCCCCCCCTTCAGACAGAGGTCTACATCAGGAGTGTAGACATACAGTGACATATGGCAACCATTGACTCTGAAGTGATAAGATATATACCATGCACCTTTCATGTTTTTACTGTATCTCTCTTTATAGGAAATCTTTGCAAGCTATGCTTAACCAAACAGTAAAGAAAAAAAATGCTGGACCCATGTATGTTAAAGGGCCTAATGGATACATTTAGTGTATGCACCAGAAGCCTTCCCAGTACATATGACAAATGTGTTCACAGAACAAAATGTGATCTGAGCTCAAACAGAATAGTGAATCTGAAACCACAACATGTTAAAAAATGATTAAAAATGTATGCATTTAGAAAAGCTTAATTGACTGCATCAGGTAGCATGACTGAACTCCCCCCTGTGAGCATAATATTCTCTGTTCTTAGTCTGTGGCAGATTTCTAGCAGACAATCACAAGGAACAGGATCGTTTTTGGGAAGTGGATCCCCCAGGTGACTGGAGCCAGCGCACCAATATTTGGTTACAGATTCAGCTCGGTGAGACTCCAGTGGTAAGTTTTCTGATACACGTGCATTCCTAAGTTATGAAGAAATATAAAAAGGCATCTCCAGGAATCTGAAATTCAGTTTTGAAAAATGTTTGTAGCTGAAAAGACTTCTTGTAAATTACCCTGCCAGTAAGAAGCACAGAGATGGCCCATATGCCCACATGAGCATGCAGCATGGGTAATCTTTTTAAAGCCCTAAATGGCCCCTACTATATTCCGTGGTCTACCAGATCTTGCACTATTGTTGTATTTTCTGTATATTTTTTAAAAATTATTTTTGAGCTCCTATTTAAATTATTTTCTCTTGAATCTAGCCCTTTGTTCAGTATTTTAGATGATCATATATCATATATCATATATATTTTAGAAGAAAGTCTGTAGGGTGTGGTTCAGTTTGTGCATGCGATGTTAGTGTCTCCTCTTGAGTAACACAATGTCAGTGACATTCGTGGGAACACTTTTTTTTTGGGGGGGGGGGAAATAAATTGATGTAACTGGCCGTGGGATGGAAGAATGAAAGCGCTAACATGTAGGTTGGGCGCACAGACTCATGTAGGGGTTTGTTATCTGTCTGATAGATATGTTTACTGCTGGTTAACCACCAGTACTGGTCTCTACTGCATTGCGAAGGACACATCGGAAATCTGCAATATTCTGTGGATTTAAAATCCACACCGCAGGTCACTTTACGTGCAGATTCTTTGTGGGTTTTTTCACAGCGTGCAGGTGAGATTTGTTTAAATCTCTTCCACTTTGCTGCTACTGAAAAATGCTGCAGATTTTCCACACACAGTTCCTCTTTGGAAAATCCACAGCATGTATTCCCCTTGTTGATGTATCCAAAAGCTGCTTATAAATCTACAGCGCTCACAAACACTTCACTGTCAGCAAGTGCAAACGTCGCATTTCCTTAAAGGGGTTGGCTCATCTCAGACATTGATGGCTTGCCATGTTGCCATCAATGTCAGATAGATGCAGGTCTCACTTCTGTGACCTGGCTCATATCTTCAGAAGGGGCCCACACAGTGAACAAGAACACAATGCCAATGTGTGGCACTCCCTCCATCCATTGCAGTGGGAGTTCCAAAAATAGCTGAGCTATTTTCGGAAGTCGATAGCGGTGAATGGAGAGCACTCCACGCAAGCGTGGCCACTACTCCATTCACCGCTATGGGACTGCCGGAAATATTTGAGCTGGCGCTTGGCTATTTTTGGGACTCCCATAGCGGTGAACAGAGGGTGGCTGCTCATGCGCTGCTGCTGCTCTCCGTTCACTATGGGGCCCTATTATGGAGATAGGAGTGGGTCCTAGAAGTGAGACCTGCACCTATCTGACATTGATGGCATATCCTTGCAATATGCCATCAATGTGTGAGATGAACCAACCCCTTTAAGAATTAGGAATGTTAAGATCCATCAAGGCTGTATTTTTGTATGCAGTGAATCCAGTTGAATGCTGAACCCCCAGATGGTAGATGAATGTGAATATATATTATGCTTCTTATTGCAGATAAAGAATTGTTTTGGGGAGAGATTATCTGAAGACGCAGGAGGTCCAGGTCATACCGCTTCAGCAGAGGATGACCGGAATATTGGATCTCCAACTCATCAGCTCAGCAAGAAGAGGAAGAAGCAGGCCGAGAAAGTCTGTGAGACAAAGCAAAGTAAAATATGCTGATGTGACAGCGGCTCACATTATACAAAATGTTGGACAGAAGATGAATTATGAATTACAACCAACCATTCTGAATGCATGGTGCTAAAGTATTGCGCACTATACCTTAATTGGGCTTGGACTGCTTTGAATACACATTATAGCATATAGTGTGGAGCACAATTACACTGTGCACTATGTAAGTTGCGCTATGTCATTTGCATGTATGGAGGAGGCTTTTGAGCTGAGCCCACTCCGTAAGCGGCAGGTGTAATGCAGCTGGCACCTGGCTGCAATGACCAGGATCATAGATAACTCTGATTCCTGGTCACTTGACACCTCAGATGCCACGGTCAGTAGTGATTGCGGCATCTAAGGAGTTAGACAGAGGGAGGGGGCTTCCTCTGTCCCCTGATCGGAGCTCCCGCAGCAATTCCATTTCTATTATTATGGCAGCTTGGGGCCTTTTTAAGGCTCCCAGGCCTGTCATAGTAAACTGCATGTCAAGGCTTGCCTGTGCAGGGCTTAAACGGTTTATCTCACTTCAGCAAATGGCATTTATCATGTATACAAAGTTAAAGGGGTCGTCTCATTTCAGCAGATGGCGTTTATCATGTACCGAAAGTTAATACAAGGCAATCACTAATGTATTGTGATTGTCCATATTGCCTCCTTTGCTGGCTGGATTCATTTTTCCATTACATTATACACTGCTCGTTTCCAGGGATTAGGGCCTTTTATACTGTAGGAAAAAACGCTGCCCTCTCTGGAGGCTGGGTCCATGGGCGCATGCACATGCATTAAAAAATTAATCAAGCAAGCAAAGGAGGTAATATGGAAAATGACAATACATTAGTAAGTCATGACATGACAAATCCTTGTGCAGATGTGTGACATCTGCAAATGCAAATTTGTAGCAGAAATGTGAGGGCGAGCCAAGGACTTCTGCTGCCAATTCCGATGTGGATTTTCTTGATGGAGTTGACTGCTGTGTGAAAATCCCCTTGAAGGGTTTATCCCATGACTAATGTAAAAAATGAAAATTAGAGATCATATAGTACATGACAACCTCTTTCTAACAAAGCTAGGACCAGCCCTGTACCTCACCTGGATCCAGAGATCTCCCCATTCATTGCTCTGCTAGATTTATATCAAGCTGACAGCTCAAGGGAGTGTCTTCTCTGCTGCATCTCAGGGGGCGTGTCCATGCTCTACCTATCACAGCTCAGGAGGCGTGTCTCAGCTCTCCCTATCATAATTTAGGAGGCAGTTGAAGGATGAATGTAAACTATTTCCAGCCACCGGTGTTGGTAAAAATCCATTCAGTTTTAATTATTCTCCATTAAAAAGCTGTTACAAAATGGTGGGTACAAACCAGGCCTTATATCTCGGTGACGCGCTTCGGTACATGTTTTTAGCACCCTTAGTCATAGAGTCACTAGATGACTACATCAGTCAGGTTATATAGTGGAAAAGGTGGGAGGGAACACACTCAATAGGTGTGTTTGGCATTAGAGAATACAGACCACTCCCGAATTAACTCCTTAACCACCATAGGAAATCAGACTGTGTGTGAACAGGACCCTAAAGCAACAAAGCAAAATGAACACAAAAATATACAAAACATAAAATTTAAATTCATTGTACACTGTCACAACAATATACAGTTAGGTCCATAAATATTGGGACATCGACACAATTCTAACATTTTTGGCTCTATACACCACCACCATGTATTTGAAATGAAACTAACAAGATGTGCTTTAACTGCAGACTGTCGGCTTTAATTTGAGGGCATTTACATCCAAATCAGGTGACCTGTGTAGGAATTATAACAGTTTGCATATGTGCCTACCACTTGTTAAGGGACCAAAATTAATGGGACAGAATAATAATCATAAATCAAACTTTCACTTTTTAATACTTGGTTGCATATCCTTTGCAGTCAATTACAGCCTGAAGTCTGGAACGCATAGACATCACCAGACGCTGGGTTTCATCCCTGGTGATGCTCTGCCAGGCCTCTACTGCAACTGTCTTCAGTTCCTGCTTGTTCTTGGGGCATTTTCCCTTCAGTTTTGTCTTCAGCAAGTGAAATGCATGCTCAATCGGATTCAGGTCAGGTGATTGACTTGGCCATTGCATAACATTCCACTTCTTTCCCTTAAAAAACTCTTTGGTTGCTTTTGCAGTATGCTTTGGGTCATTGTCCATCTGCACTGTGAAGCGCAGTCCAATGAGTTCTGAAGCATTTGGCTGAATATGAGCAGATAATATTGCCCGAAACACTTCAGAATTCATCCTGCTGCTTTTGTCAGCAGTCACATCATCAATAAATACAAGAGAACCAGTTCCATTGGCAGCCATACATGCCCACGACATGACACTACCACCACCATGCTTCACTGATGAGGTGGTATGCTTAGGATCATGAGCAGTTCCTTTCCTTAGCCATACTCTTCTCTTCCCATCACTCTGGTACAAGTTGATCTTGGTCTCATCTGTCCATAGGGTGTTGTTCCAGAACTGTGAAGGCTTTTTTAGATGTTGTTTGGCAAACTCTAATCTGGCCTTCCTGTGTTTGAGGCTCACCAATGGTTTACATCTTGTGGTGAACCCTCTATTCACTCTGGTGAAGTCTTCTCTTGATTGTTGACTTTGACACTCATACACTTACCTCCTGGAGAGGTTCTTATCTGGCCAACTGCTGTGAATGGTGTTTTCTTCAACAGGGAAATAATTCTTCGGTCATCCACCACAGTTGTTTTCCGTGGTCTCCCGGGTCTTTTGGTGTTGCTGAGCTCACCGGTGCGTTCCTTCTTTTTAAGAATGTTCCAAACAGTTGTTTTGCAAATGCCTAATGTTTTTGCTATCTCTCTGATGGGTTTATTTTGTTTTTTCAGCCAAATGATGGCTTGCTTCACTGATAGTGACTGCTCTTTGGATCTCATCTTGAGAGATTCCAAATGCAAATAGCACACTTGAAAATAACTTTGGACCTTTTATCTGCTCATTGTAATTGGGATAATGAGGGAATAACACACACCTGGCCATGGAACAGCTGAGAAGCCAATTGTCCCATTACTTTTGGTTCCTTAACAAGTGGGAGGCACATATGCAAACTGTTGTAATTCCTACACCGTTCACCTGATTTGGATGTAAATACCCTCAAATTAAAGCTGACAGTCAACAGTTAAAGCACAACTTGTTTGTTTCATTTCAAATCCATTGTGGTGGTGTATAGAGCCAAAAATGTTACAATTGTCGATGTCCCAATATTTATGGACCTGACTGTACAGAAAAATCTCCAAACAGAAATTATTTAATAATATAAAATTAAATCCTGTTTTCTGTTTAATTCATGGGGGATACATAATTTAAGCTTGAACATCCAAAAAGCCTCTCGACTAAAAAGTTTCCTCTGTAGATCTCCACCCCTCTCAGGTAATCTTACTTTTTCAATGCCCTGTACCATAATGTGTTTCTGTTATCTTCTTTGATTGCATCTGACAAATGCCGTCTAATCCTAATTTTTAAATGTTGAAGGATGAAGCTGAGCTTGTGTGGCCTTCTCAGTGAGCAGGTCAAAGAAATAAGAAAAGAAAATAACAACAGGTGGCGCGGTACAGATACATTTTATTAAATAACTCTGTGGCTATGCTAAATTCTTAATTACATGTAATTACAAAAGTATTCAGATCCAGGTGCTGGTTTGAAAACTGTAGAATACTTTTTGTGGGATAACCCCTTTAAAGAGGCTCAGTCACCAGCATCAACCCTATTAAACCAGACATACTATAAACTATACCTTTCTTTTGTCTGTATGATAAACAGCTAGAACTTCGAGCACCAGGAGGCACGGCTGAACCCTTTGAGCACTGCCTTGTAACACCACCTGTGATCTGCACATGTTCCCCCTCCCCTTGATTGACAGGGCAGGACATGCTGTGGACAGAGCTGTGTCCAAGAGCTGTATGGTTGCATGTAAATATCATATATACTATATAATTTAGCTTCACCACAGTGAGATCTGCTCAGGAAGCTAATCTACATATTACTGCTTTATTCACAGGCACACTATATGATTATAAAGACACCAGTAATATGTTAGCTTATAAGCTTAGGAAAGACAAGCTTGTGTACATGGTAAAGTCATAGCTTGGTGGTATAGTGGTCTATCATGAATGTAGAGGTGTTAGGTTCAAATCCCAGGAGAGACTTATATACGTTTTTTCTGTAATTTTGTGTCGCAGTCGCACCATGTCACATGTCACAGTGCGACTCCATAGCCTATCATTATAAAAATTGTTGAAAAAAAATGTCATACAACACATGTCGTCATGTAGCCCTAGCAATAAAGGGGCAGGGTGCTGTGGCGGGCACTGTGGAGGTCACTGTTAAGGAGGCGTTCACTGTGTATGTTACTATTAAGGGGGCAGGCCGCTGTGGAGGTCACTGTTAAAGGGGCGGACACTATGGAGGTCACTGTTAATGGGGCAGGGGCCACTATTATAGGGGCAACTGCTGTGGAGGTCACTGTTAAGGCAGCAGGGTACTGTGAGGTCACTGTTAAGGCAGCGGGGTACTGTGGAGGTCACTGTTAAGGGGGAGGGCCCCTGAGGAGGTCACTGTCAAGGGAGTAGGGTGCTGTGAAACTCACTGTTAAAGGTGTGGTCTGCTGTGAAGGTCAAAGTTAAGGGGATGGGCTGCTGTGGAGGTCCCATTTTAAAGTGGCGGGGCAGTGTTAAGGGGTGGGGGACTCTGGATAGAGATGCTGTAGAGGTCACAGTTATGGGGGATACTGTCGATATCTTTTAACGACACACACAAACATTAAATGAAATAGATGTAATATACCGGTGCAAAGCCGGGTCCTTTTGCTAGTTAGCTTTCTAAAAAACAGTATTCTCAATATGATGAGGGTATTTTTATATGTGGAAGAAAAAAAACTTTGTTTCTCCCAAGATTCAAGCCTGGGATCCCTACATGCAAAATTATTCTCTTTACCACTAAACAATAACATTACCACGTAGATTAGGTTGTCTTTTTCCTATGTTTATAAGGTTACACACATCACTGGTGTCTTTATAATCATATATTGTACTTGTGAATAAAGCAGTAATATGTAGATTAGCTTTCCGAGCAGATCTCAGTGTGGTGAAGCTACAGTATATAGTTTATATAATATTGACATGCTAGCACACAGCTCTGCTATCAAGGGTAGGGTGGGTGTATAGAGCACAGGGGGTGTTACAAAGCAGTGCTCAAAGGCTTCAGCCCTGCCTTCTGGTGCTTGAACTTCTCATTGGCATTTGAATATAAACGCAGATTACTCTGCAGCTGTTTATCATACAGACAAAAGAAAGGTATAGTTTTAATAAGCATGATGATCCCTACCAGGCAGTATTTCTGGTTTAATAGGGTTGATCATGGTGACAGAGCCTCTTTAAGGGTTTGTTCCAAATTTTTAATTTATCCCCTATTCACAACAAATAGGATGTGTTTGATGACTGAGGGTCCGACCGTTGGCCCCCCCTGCCGATCATGAGAACAGGAGTCCAGTGTCCTTGATACTGCTGAATGGAGCAGTAGTCGAACATGCATGCTGCCACTGCATTAATTCCCTATGGGACTACCGGAGATAGCCGATGCTATAGAAATGCCGCACTATAGAGATTAAAGGAGCAGCAGCGTGCATGTTTAACTTCGCTTCATTCATACGGGGACACACAGGACCCTGGTTCTCATGATTGAAGTGTTCCCAGCAGTCAGATTATCACCAATCAGACACTTGCCACAGGCCGGTTAATTATGCAGTGATTCCAGTAATCCATTTATATGGCTGCATAACCAAACAGATTCACTATTCAGGGCTGGTGGATATATGGGTGATTACTTACAAGCTGCCTCGTTGGCTTTTGCTTAGCCTTCCTATAAGCAGGTATAAATAAGATATGGCTGGACGGGCTGAACAACTTATTTATATATTTTTATTTTTTAGGTAAAATCTGTGTAATGAACCCTTTGTTTGCACTGATACTGGTGATAGACCTGCAAGGTACAGTAGGTACTTAGTAAATGGTCAGTACACCAGGAGGTTAACCTGTCTCTATGTCTAGCACTGGAAAGCTAGCCTGGGAGAGCGGCTGTAGAAAACATTCAGATTGGTAATTTTACCATCGACAGAGGACATTTGAAAAGTGAAAACCTGATGTAGAATTTGTGACTGTGACTTGTGTGTTCCCTGTTAGGTCTTGTGGCGATGCTGCTACAATACTGATATATTGCACAATAATTTGCATTGATTTCTTTGTATATAATTGAATTTCATGTGATTGCCTTCTAAATGGGCAGATTTATATTGTGTGGATTTCTCTCTTGCAATTACAGTAACAATAAAGCTTTCCTGCTCTCACGCAACAGAGACATTCTCCTGTTCTCCTACTTGTGGCCAGTTTTGTATGAAGAATCTTGAAGAAAATCAGCCTAAGCGACCATGATGCAGACTAGCGATGAGCGAATCGACTTCTGATAAGCACTCCATACAGTATTAGAATGTATTGGCTCAGATGAGCTAAAATTTTTACGAGACTTCGCGTAATAACTTCATAAATTAATTTCTACTGTAAAAAACTTTTCCCGAACTTGGGTTTGGTTCCAAGTGGTACGCTCGCTCTGTACAGTATTTAAAAGAAGTATTATGCGAGTCGACTTCGGATGTTTCATCCGAAGTCGATTCGCTCATCCCTAATGCAGACCATAGACATGAAGTGTTGTCGGTGAATCCACTGATCGCCTTGTGGTAACTGGCAGACTATCCTCATACATGTTAAATAAGTACAAACACAGACAATGGGGAAGATTTATCATGAGAGGAATTCTTAAAGTCAGTTTTGCAGGAATCTGCGTTGCTGTAATTTGCAACACATTTGCAGCATCTTTAAGTCTAAGGCCTCTTTCACACGGGCGTCATGTTTTTTGCCCGAATAAGATGCGGGTGTGTTGCGGGAAAATGCCCGATTTTTCCGTGCGAGTGCAAAACATTGTAATGCGTTTTGTACGCGCGTGAGAAAAATTGCCATGTTTGGTACCCAGACCCGAACCCGAACTTCTTCACAGAAGTTCAGGTTTGGGTTAGGTGTTGTGTAGATTGTATTATTTTCCCTTATAACATGGTTATAAGGGAAAATAGCAGCATTCTTAATACAGAATGCATAGTACACTGCTCAAAAAAATAAAGGGAACACAAAAATAACACATCCTAGATCTGAATTAATTAAATATTCTTCTGAAATACTTTGTTCTTTACATAGTTGAATGTGCTGACAACAAAATCACACAAAAATAAAAAAATGGAAATCAAATTTTTCAACCCATGGAGGTCTGGATTTGGAGTCACACTCAAAATTAAAGTGGAAAAACACACTACAGGCTGATCCAACTTTGATGTAATGTCCTTTAAACAAATCAAAATGAGGCTCAGTAGTGTGTGTGGCCTCCACGTGCCTGTATGACCTCCCTACAACGCCTGTGCATGCTCCTGGTGAGGTGGGGGACGGTCTCCTGAGGGATCTCCTCCCAGACCTGGACTAAAGCATCTGCCAACTCCTGGACAGTCTGTGGTGCAACGTGACGTTGGTGGATAGAGCGAGACATGATGTCCCAGATGTGCTCAATTGGATTCAGGTCTGGGGAACGGGCGGGCCAGTCCATAGCATCAATGCCTTCGTCTTGCAGGAACTGCTGACACACTCCAGCCACATGAGGTCTAGCATTGTCTTGCATTAGGAGGAACCCAGGGCCAACCGCACCAGCATATGGTCTCACAAGGGGTCTGAGGATCTCATCTCGGTACCTAATGGCAGTCAGGCTACCTCTGGCGAGCACATGGAGGGCTGTGCGGCCCTCCAAAGAAATTCCACCCCACACCATTACTGACCCAATGCCAAACCGGTCATGCTGGAGGATGTTGCAGGTAGCAGAACGTTCTCCACGACGTCTCCAGACTCACGTCTGTCACATGTGCTCAGTGTGAACCTGCTTTCATCTGTGAAGAGCACAGGGCGCCAGTGGCGAATTTGCCAATCTTGGTGTTCTCTGGCAAATGCCAAACGTCCTGCACGGTGTTGGGCTGTAAGCACAGCCACCACCTGTGGACGTCGGGCCCTCATATCACCCTCATGGAGTCTGTTTCTGACCGTTTGAGCAGACACATGCACATTTGTGGCCTGCTGGAGGTCATTTTGCAGGGCTCTGGCAGTGCTCCTCCTGTTCCTCCTTGCACAAAGGCGGAGGTAGCGGTCCTGCTGCTGGGTTGTTGCCCTCCTACGGCCTCCTCCACGTCTCCTGATGTACTGGCCTGTCTCCTGGTAGCGCCTCCATGCTCTGGACACTACGCTGACAGACACAGCAAACCTTCTTGCCACAGCTCGCATTGATGTGCCATCCTGGATAAGCTGCACTATCTGAGCCACTTGTGTGGGTTGTAGACTCCGTCTCATGCTACCACTAGAGTGAAAGCACCGCCAGCATTCAAAAGTGACCAAAACATCAGCCAGGAAGCATAGGAACTGAGAAGTGGTCTTTGGTCACCACCTGCAGAACCACTCCTTTATTGGGGGTGTCTTGCTAATTGCCTATAATTTCCACCTGTTGTCTATCCTATTTGCACAACAGCATGTGAAATTGATTGTCACTCAGTGTTGCTTCCTAAGTGGACAGTTTTATTTCACAGAAGTGTGATTGACTTGGAGTTACATTGTGTTGTTTAAGTGTTCCCTTTATTTTTTTGAGCAGTGTACAATAGGGCTAGAGGGGTTAAAAATTAAAAAAAAATAAATAAACTCACCTTAATCCACTTGATCGCGCAGCCGGCATCTCTTCTGTCTTCTTCTTTGCTGTGCACAGGAATAGGACCTTTAATGACGTCACTGTGCTCATCACATGGTCCAATCACATGGTTCATCACCATGGTGAGGGACCATGTGATTGGATCATGTGATGTGACGTCACAACAGGTCCTTAGCCGGCAGCTCAACATTACAGAAGAAGACAGAGATCCGCAACTACGCGATCAAGTGGACTCGGTGAGTTAATTATTATTTTTTTTAACCCCTCCATCACTATTGTACTATGCATTCTGTATTCAGAATGCTATTTTTTTTCCCTTATAACGATGTTATAAGGGAAAATAATACAGATCGGGTCCCCAGCCCGCCCGATCGTCACCTAGCAACCATGCGTGAAAATTGCACCGCATCCGCACTTGCTTGCGGATGCTTGCGATTTTCACGCGGCCCTATTCACTTCTATGGGGCCTGCATTGCGTGAAAAACGCAGAATATAGAGCTTGCTGCGATTTTCACGCAAAGCACAAGTGATGCATGAAAATCACCACTCATGTGCACAGCCCCATAGAAGTGAATGGGTCCAGATTCAGTGCGGGTGCAATGCGTTCAACTCACGCATTGTACCCTTGCGGAATACTCGCCGGTGTGAAAGGGGCCTAAGACTTCCATATTGAGATGTTACTCCACTTTCTACACCATACCGTTACTAGAGTACAATCTTGACAACTTAATTTTTTTTTTTTCAAGTTGCAGCCTATAAATGGCTAAATCATTTGGGGGCAATAACCACATCTACTTTTTAAAAAGAAAAATTAAAAATGTCATAAAATTGCTTGCACAAATAAGCCACAAAAGTCACAACATCTTTCACACTAGCGGCACGGACCTCCAGCAGGCTGTTCCGTCGGGTGAACAGCGTGTCTGATCCATCCTGACGCTAGTGACCGTGTGCCCCCGGACTGCCGCTCTGTCCCCATTGACTATAATGGGGGCGGAGGCACGGCACCGGACGTCGAGAGGCTGTCGGAATAAAAGTACGACATGTCCGACATTTATTCCGGCAGCCTCTCGCCGTGCCTCTGCACCGCCCCCCGTTATAGTCAATGGGGACGGAGCGGCAGTCCGGGGGCACACGGTCACTAGCGGCAGGACGGATCCGACAGGCTGTTCACCAGACGGAACAGCCTGCCGGAGGTCTGTGCCGCTAGTGTGAAAGTAGCCTTAGGCCTCATGCACACGACCGTGCCGTTTTTTGTGGCCCACGGATCTGCAAAAAACGGAAGCCGCCCGTGTGCCTTACGCAATTTGCGGAACGGTACGGGCGGCCCATTGCAGAAATGCCTTTTCTTGTCCTCAAAACGGACAAGAATAGGACATGCTATATTTTTTTTTGCAGGGCCACAGAACGGTGCAACGGATGCGGACAGCACACGGAGTGTTTTCCGCATCTTTTTCGGCCCCATTGAAGTGAATGGGTCCGCACCTGAGCCGGAAAAAACGTTTGTGTGCATGAGGCCTTATTCTGCAACTTTTTGCAGATAAAATCCCCCGAAAAAGAATGTAGTTGTATCCCCTGTGAGCATCTTGAAGTCTCCTTGCAACAACTTTCCACATTTTCAGTGAAGACTGGCAGCATTCAGTGTAAAATCCTTCTTCATTTAGGTCCAGATAAACATTTTTGAGTTCAACTGACATGTTTCAGACCAGTATGGTCTTTGCTTATAGCTTCATGTTTCTGAACACACTGAAGGCTAGATAAAACCCGTATTCAGATTCCTACATCACCCAGTTTACCAACTATGTTTACAAATTACATTCCATCATCTACAATATCGGAACATGAAAAACAATACTGCCATTGAGCCTCGATTGACAAAGTATAAACTGCTGGTGGTGCTTGGTCAATGATCACACAACCAAGGTGGTGCATCCTTTTATTTTGAATTCTGCAGCAGGTTATATGATGAAGCAGGGTCACATTAATACTGGGTTTCATCTCCTCAGGTTATGATACAGACTGCCCCTCTGACATGGTAACGGTCATACAGATGATGGTTATCCTCCTGTGGTATGTCATTCCAACCTCTTTGAACTTGGAGCCGTAGTTCAGCTAAGGTGCTTGTTGGCTGCTGTGCATGGAAGATCCATCACCTCATCCAGTTCCAGACATTTTTAATGGGAAATGGATCTGGCAATCGAGCTAGCTGGTGATAACATGAAGAGCATGTTATGGGCAGGCAGTGTGTGGGTGGACATTATCTTGTTGGAACACCATGTCTCCTAACTGAGTCAAAAAAGACAGTAGGTTCCACATTGTCCTGCACATACTGAAGGCAAGTCAATGTTCCCTCTTTGAATACCAGGAGGAAAAGGCCATGGTAGCTGATGGCGCCCCACACCATGACACCTTATGTTTGCCCTGTGTGTCTCTGCACTATGCATAATGGCAGTAGGTGCTCTCCAGCCCTCCTGCAAACTCTGATGTGGCCATCATTAGTACCAAGGCAGAACCTCCTTTCATCACTGAACACTATTGTTTGCCATTCATGCCTCCAATGGGTTCTTTCACGGCATTAGTGACGGCGCCCTTTGGTGATGATGAGAGGTCAATGGCAAACGAGCTAGTGGAGCGCGTGTATGCAGTCCCGTTTCAAGTAGACCGTTTCATATGATACGGGCAATCAATGCAGGGGCTACTGGAGAACCAATTTTGATGTAGAGGCTGTCCTTTTAGATCCAGTAGCTCTTCTTATATGGTGATCTTGATGTGCTGTGTGTGTACTCTCCTCTGACCACTGTCGAAACCACTGATGCACTGCAGAAACTTGTCCAACTCTTTACGAAATTTGACCGATGAACCATCCAGCTTTTTGAAGTCCCACTAGTCAACTACTTTTATAGTCCATTAATTGCACCAATCATGAATTATTTTTTTTACTTTATAATACATTTTTTAAAAAATTTCAAATTCTCTTTTCACTTTCTCATTATGGGGTATTGAGTGCAGATTGATGTTTAAAAAGTGAAAGGTTCTGAAGACTTTCTAAATTCTCTTTCTTAATGGTTGTGTAGTTGCTTTTAGTTATAATATTTTTTCCTTGCTGTAAGTGAAAATATGTCAACATTCACTGACATTTCAGTGGGCTTGTACTGCATGGTACTATACGTACTATATGGTGCACACTGCACTTGTGGAGAGACTACACACCTCAGTGGCCTGAAAAAACAGCAGATCAAAATTTCAGAAGTCTTTTGATCCCCACCTACCATTCTTAGAATTATTAGAGCTACTTTTAAATTGACTTAATTATTGATACAGTCTCCTAAACCCTGTTCTTGTTGCAGTTTTGTAACCGCACGTTCTCTTGCTTGTTCATGTAATAGACAATGTCACTTAAAGGGAACCTGTCACCGGGATTTTGTGTATACAGCTGAGGACATGGGTTGCTAGATGGCCACTAGCACATCCGCAATACCCAGTCCCCATAGCTCTGTGTGCATTTATTGTGTAAAAAAAACTATTTGATACATATCCAAATTACCATAAAAGAGTCATATCTTGCTTGTGTGACCAGAGAAGAGTCATATTTTCAAGCTCTGACTCATCTCAGGTTAATTTGCATATGTATCAAATCGGTTTTTATACACAATAAAAGCACACAGAGCTATGGAGACTGGGTATTGCGGGTGTGCTAGCGGCCATCTAGCAGCCCATGTCCTCAGCTCTATACACAAAATCCCGGTGACAGGTTCCCTTTAAAGAGGACCTGTCACTGCTCCTGACATGCCTGTTTTAATAGCTACGAGCTTTCCCCGTGTCATAACAATTCTGGAGCATCTATTCTTATGTCTGTTGAGCCATTATTTTATTATTCCTGCTAGAAGTTATGAATAAATTGCTAGCAGTCTGTAGTAAGGGTCCAGAAAATGCAGAAGCAACACAGCCATGTAAGGCTACTTTCACACTAGCGTTCGGGTGTCCGCTCGTGCGCACCGTTTGAAGGGGCTCACGAGCGGCCCCGAACGCATCCGTCTGGCCCCAATGCATTCTCAGTGGAGGCGGATCCACTGAGAATGCATCCGCCTGCCAGTGCTCAGCCTCCGCTCCGCTCAGTGAGCGGACACCTGAACGGTGCTTGCACCGTTCGGGTGTCCGCCTGGCCGTGCGGAGGCGAGCGGATCCGTCCACACTTACAATGTAAGTCAATGGGGGCGGATCCGCTTGAAGATGACACAATATGGCTCAATCTTCAAGCGGATCCTTTCCCTATTGACTTTCAATGTAAAGTCTGAACGGATCCGCTCAGACAACTTTCACACTTAGAAAATTTTCTAAGTTTTAATGCAGACGCATCCGTTCTGAACGGATGCGAACATCTGCATTATCGGAGCGGATCCGTCTGATGAAACATCAGACGGATCCGCTCCGAACGCTAGTGTGAAAGTAGCCTAAGCTGGATACCAGGGATTTGGGCTATAAAGGATATTTTTCTTTTTAAAATATGCATATTTTTCATCTGCTAATTACACTGCAGATCTATGACCATTTGTGAAGCCTTGAAGGAGTTTGTTTTTTGTTTTCCCCATGTGTGCATTTCAAAAGCCATAACTATTAAATTTTTTTGTGGAAATAGCCGTACGAGGGTTTTGCTTTTGTGGACGAGTTGTGCTTTTTAATGCCACTATTTTGGGGTAGATTTAAAGTTTTATACATTTAGGGGGTCATTTATTAACAGAAATACGCCTAAATTAGTCATATTTCTGGCGCAGATTGCGGCACAAAGGTCCCGGAAGGCCCGTCTCATTTACCATTATCTATGTCTGTTTTAGTCGTAGAAAATGGTCTAAATGTAAGATTTAAATGCCTTAAATTTAGAAGTGGCGAAGGATCTGCCTCTTCATAACTCCGGCGGATCCACCACCAGAGCAGTGCCTTATTATGACCGGAGTCTAAAATGCCAGTCTTAATAAATGTGCCCCATAACTTTTATAAATTATTTGCGGTGACAGCAATTCCTCCACAGTTTTTTGAGTTTTGTTTTTATGGCGTTCACTGTGCAGTATTAATGACAGATAAAAAAGTTGCATGCATCCCAGTTATCATGTTTTATTGTACAGTATGTTTTAGGAGGTGGTGTGAACAAAAAGAAATGCAGTTTTGACTTTTTATTTTTGATAATGTTCACTGTATGGGATAAAAAATATGCTCATTTTATTTTATGTGAATTGTGTTACTGTCTGATATATGCAATGTTTTCTCGTGTGGTTAAGCAAAACTATGTTATTTATATGTTATGTTAACTTCTGGTTGGTGCATCGAGGGTTAGCCCATTGCTTAGCTAGAATCTCTAGGCAGGGGCGGGCCCAACCTCAGGTCTTGGTCTCCTTCTTGTAGTGTTGGAGTCATCCAATAACCCATCCACTTTGAGAGTACAGAAAGCAACTTCATTAAAGATTAAGCAGCCATGTTGGTCGGTATGAAAACTATTGCCTGTGAAGGCAACAGCATTTTGTCTAAGTGTAAAGGCCTAAGGTCCCTAGTCATATAAGAGAGAGACAGATTACAAGTCTGTTAAAGGTCTGCACCTGCAGTAGGCATTGTAGAATCACATTTTTAGGAGAATATTGCACCACCAGTCTGGATTAGAATGACGTACAGCAATACATAAAGAGTGCATCTGGATGGGGCTTGGAAAGTTAAGTCTCTTTGTTCAGCTGGAACAAGAACTGTGCCTACATTTACCTGTAAGTGTATGTGGATACTGCAGAAACTTTCAGAAAAGTACAGGGTAAAGGGGAACTAAAGCCAGAATCCAAATGCAAGAAAGAACAATCAAAATATACCACAATAATTTAATGTGTCTTTGTTATTTGCTCTTGTTTCATTAGATACTGTATCACTCTAATTGCCGACCATGAAAAATACAGTAGAAAAGCAGTGCATTTGCAGTAGCCCAGATCGGGGGGTATCTTCAAATATATAAAAAAAGAAAATAAATGAATAGCAGTGGCCCCCGTGCAGTACCGCACCATGTGAACAGTTGTCAAAGCTCACCTTACCTGAAGGTCTCAGAAACTCCATCTGAGAGCATGGTAGGTTCATTTAAACCCTCATGCAAAATACCTTGCTAATTAAAATCACCTGGCCGAATGGAAGGAGTGCTGATCCAGGGACAGAATCTCTGTACATATATAAAAAAAGAAAAGAAATGAATCGGAAATCCAGCTGCTATGCTTTGATCTAATCCCTGCTACTATAACAGAAAACAGCACTAAATAGCGCTTGTATACCGCCTCCTATGCTACATGCGGCATTAGTGTACATTTTTATCAAAAGGCATAAGCCCACTCACCACCCCAAGGTTGCCCCAATGAGTGGGTCCTACACTAAAATTGGCCCGGTGCTGCATAGGAGGCGGTACACATGCGCTATTTAGTGCTGTTTTCTGCAAAAGTAGCAAGGATTAGATCAATGCATAGCAGCTGGATGTGCGATTCATTTCTTTTCTTCTTTATATAGGCATCTTCAAATAGTCTTACTACATTGTCATGTATTGCACCCAGTATAGCTATGTATAGATGGCACAGCAAGGGTAAACTTGTAGTAGGCTAGGTGGTGGCTGGCTCCACCTCTAGTTTGAGGTTGTTCTAGGGAAAGTTGAGAGTGGGTGTTCAGAGAGGGAGGAAACAGAAATTTTGCTCCTTCCTCTTAGGCCCAAGAAGCTACAGAGACAAACCGATCTCTGCACGATCTACTGAAGGAGTTAAGGAGAAAGACAAAGGAAAGAATGGGAGAACTTAGAATCTCCTTGTTCGAACACTGGAGTCAGTAAGGTAACCCACTATCAAATTCTAAGACTTTACTGCTGTGAGAAACAAAATTAAGACAGTGAACACTACAGCCACCATAGAAAGAGTACTATTAACCACCATAGATTCTGCAGGAAGAGACTTGAGACAGAGACGAAAGATGGCCATAACTTCCATCCTTGCCTAAATCTATATATCGCTATCTGGGAGAGAAATGCACTGTGTACAGTTGGAAATGTGGCTGCTATAGTTGGATGTACTACTATTTTGCACTTGAGTAAAGAGACACATTTATTCTTCTAACTCTGGCCTGGTTTTCCGACTCCTACATCAAACACTGACCATTATACTCCCCTTGCACCCTCAGGCCTCATGCACATGAATGTATTTTCTTTTCATGTCCGTTCCGTTTTTTTTTGTGGACCGTATGTAGAACCATTCATTTCAATGGGTCTGCAAAAAAAACTGAAGGTAATCCCTGTGCATTCTGTTTCCGTATGTCCGTATTTCCGTTCCACAAAAAATATAGAGCATATCCTATTATTGTCCGCATTACGGACAAGGATAGTACTGTTCTGTTAGGGGACAGCTGTTCCGTTCCACAAAATACAGAATGCACACGGACGTCATCCGTGTTTTTTGCGGACTGCTAAATACATATGGTCATGTGCATGAGGCCTTACAGACACTTACCACAGGCACCTCAACTTCCATCAGGCAGGAGCCCCAGAACTAGAGTTTGCCCGGGAAAAAAAAAAACGCACGCCTTCCATTAAGGCCTCATGCACACGACCGGTTTTTTTTTTAGGTCCGCAAAACGGATTTCCGTTGTTCCGTGATCCGTGACCGTTTTTTCTTCCGTGGGTCTTCCTTGATTTTTGGAGGATCCACGGACATGAAAAAAAAGTCGTTTTGGTGTCCGCCTGGCCGTGCGGAGCCAAACGGATCCGTCCTGAATTACAATGCAAGTCAATGGGGACGGATCCGTTTGACGTTGACTCAATATGGTGCAATTTCAAACGGATCCGTCCTCCATTGACTTTCAATGTAAAGTCAGGAGTTAATATACCATAGGATCAGAGTTTTCTCCAATCCGATGGTATATTTTAACTTGAAGCGTCCCCATCACCATGGGAACGCCTCTATGTTAGAATATACCATCGGATTTGAGTTACATCGTGAAACTCAGATCCGACAGTATATTCTAACACAGAGGCGTTCCCATAGTGATGGGGACGCTTCTAGTTAGAATATACTGAGAACTGTGTAATAACTGCCCCCTGCTGCCTGGCAGCACCCGATCTCTTACAGGGGGCTGTGATCCGCACAATTAACCCCTGCCGCACCTGAGGGGTTAATTGTGCGTATCATAGCCCCCTGTAAGAGATCAGGTGCTGCCAGGCAGGAGGGGGCAGACCCCCTCCCTCCCCAGTTTTAAATTCATTGGTGGCCAGTGCGACCCCCCTCCCTCCCCAGTATTATATTCATTGGTGGCCAGTGCGGCCTCCCCTCTCCTTCCCCCTAATTAAAATCACCTTCCCCCATCATTGGTGGCCAGTGCCGCCTCCCCTCTCCCCCCCCTAATTAAAATCCCCCCCCCATTATTGGTGGCCAGTGCGGCCTCCCCTCTCCCCCCCCTAATTAAAATCACACCCCCATCATTGGTGGCCAGTGCGGCCTCCCCTCTCCCCCCCCCTAATTAAAATCACCTTCCCCCATCATTGGTGGCAGCGGAGAGTTCCGATCGAAGTCCCAGTTTAATCGCTGGGGCTCCGATCGGTTACCATGGCAGCCAAGACGCTACTGCAGTCCTGGCTGCCATGGTTACTTAGCAATAGAAGCATTATACTTACCTGTGATGTCTGTGACCGGCCGGGCGCTCCTCCTACTGGTAAGTGACAGGTCTGTGCGGCGCATTGCTTATAGCACAGACCTGTCACTTACCAGTAGGAGGAGCGCCCGGCCGGTCACAGACATCGCAGGTAAGTATAATGCTTCTATTGCTAAGTAACCATGGCAGCCAGGACTGCAGTAGCGTCTTGGCTGCCATGGTAACCGATCGGAACCCCAGCGATTAAACTGGGACTCCGATTGGAACTCTCCGCTGCCACCAATGATGGGGGAAGGTGATTTTAATTGGGTGGGGGAGGGGAGGCCGCACTGGCCACCAATGATGGGGGAAGGTGATTTTAATTAGGGGGGGGGGAGAGGGGAGGCTGCACTGGCCACCAATGAATATAATACTGGGGAGGGAGGGGGGCCGCACTGGCCACCAATGAGTTAAATACAGGGGAGGGAGGGAGGAGGGACGCACTGGCCACCAATGAATTTAAAACTGGGGAGGGAGGGGGTCTGCTGCCTGGCAGCACCTGATCTCTTACAGGGGGCTATGATACGCACAATTAACCCCTCAGGTGCAGCACCTGAGGGGTTAATTGTGCGGATCACAGCCCCCTGTAAGAGATCGGGTGCTGCCAGGCAGCAGGGGGCAGTCATGTACACAGTTCGTAGTATATTCTAACTTGAAGCATCCCCATCACCATGGGAACGCCTCTGTGTTAGTATATACTGTCGGATCTGAGTTTTCACGAAGTGAAAACTCAGATCTAAAAAGCTTTTATGCAGACGGATCAGCGGATCCGTCTGTGTGAAAGTAGCCTACGGATGACGGACGCGGATGACAATCTTGTGTGCATCCGTGTTTTTTCACGGACCCATTGACTTGAATGGGTCCGTGAACCGTTGTCCGTCAAAAAAATAGGACAGGTCCTATTTTTTTGACGGACAGGAAACATGGATCACGGATGCGGATGTACAACGGTGCATTTTCCGAGTATTCAACAGACTCATTGAAAGTCAATGGGTCCGCAGAAAATCACGGAAAACGGAACAAAGGACACGGATGCACACAACGGTCGTGTGCATGAGGCCTAACTGCACGGGTCTATGCTGCAACAGTGTGAGGAAAACCATCGATTGACTGTGACAGCCAAAGCCACTAACGCTCCCATCCTGCCCTCCAGCTGCCCCGGGGTTGCTGCACATTTTTCTCTCCGGCTGCAACCATATCTAAAACCCCTTCCTTCTCCCCTTTCTCATGCTAGTGCATTTGAGCCAGGAAGTATAGAAGGAGGGGGCTTTGTTTAGTCTGGATAACTTTTGTCTGCACAGCAAGAGTTGGCATTTTCACAAAGCTGGGTAAGGGTTACAACCATGTGGAACTATAATAGACTACAAAATATTAAATCAACCCAGATAAATCCCCCTCCCCTTTCAGTTATATACAAATATAACCCAATGGTATGTAGCAACAGTCAGAGATGGAAAGCTTTCTTATCTGACAGAAATCTATTACATTTTCCTGTCTAGTAATAGTCATTATTACTCAAAAGGAGTATTATAAGGCAGTAGTGGACATTAAAGGAAAAGGGGTATAAGAGGACAAAACTGCAATTCCCAGCATGTTCAGATTAATATGGATTAATATGGATATAATACACTGTAATACTTTTTTATTGTAGTGTATTATGTCAACCATCTAAGCCTTGTGCCTCCTGGCTGCCATAGGTACCTCTCATCACCCTGCAAACGCATCATGGGGAGAGTATGTGTGTGTGTGGGGTGCGAGAGGGAGCCCCCTCCTTTTCTCTAACCACCTACCGTATTTTTCGCTTTATAAGACGCACCCGATGATAAAGACACACCCCAGATTTTAGAGGAGGAAAATAGGAAAAAAATAATTTTCATCAGACCTCATATCAGATCCCCATAAATATCAGGACATCACATCAGACCCCCATATCAGAAGCCCAACAGACCTCAGAACAGCTGTTATGGCGTTCACCGCATTGGAGATTTTTTAAAATATTTTAATAGTTTGGTGTCACGGGGCGCCAAAGGTGCACTCGGTCTCACATCAGCCGCAGACCTGCTGATTAGCTTCGGGAGCGAGGGTCTGTGTTTGGCCTCGTTCCCAGGGCGGCTTTGCTAGCTGGGAGGCTCCCTGCTCCTAGGTCTGCCTTGAGTGCCGAGCTGATCACTCGGTGCTCGATTTGTCTGTCTGTCTGTCTGTCATGTGACGCTGGCCACGTCACATGACCCTCACTCCCCACTATAAATACAGGCAGCTTGCTGGCCACAGGTTGCCTGTTAATTTTAGGTATATGGTGATTGTTTTGTTCCTGCATACTTACCTGATCCTGTGTTCCCTGACGATTCTCTGCCTGCTCCTCCTGTACTGCGCATCTCTCCTGGTAACTTGACCCCGGCCTCCACCTGACGATTCTTTGCGGACTCCTGTTGTACTTTGTTTCTCTCCTGGTATTTGACCTTGGCTTTTCCTGACTATTCTCTGCTCATTCCTTAGTACTGCGTAGCTCTCTAGGTATTGACCTGGTCCGTTCACGTTCCGTTATTTGTCTTGTCTGTCTTCCCAGCACGTATACTAAGTTAGGGACTGCCGTCTAGTTGTCCCCTGTCATTAGGACTTGCGAGGCAAGTAGGCAGGGCCAGGGGTGAATGAATGAATAACTTATATAGCGCTACAATTGCGAACTAAATCGCCTCAAGGCGCTTTTTTTGCAGCCGTTTGCCGCCTGTGCCTTCAGAAGAGGTGGGTCTTGAGCTTCTTCCTGAGGGCCAGATGGTTTTCTTCTTAGCGGATCTCTGCGGGTAGAATGTTCCATAGCCGGGGTCCTAGGACTGCGAACCTTCGTTCGCCTTTTGATTTGTAGCGGGTCTTGGGGATATGGAGGAGATTCTGATTAGCTGACCGGAGGGGGCGACCTGGGGTGTAGTGTTTTATGTTGTCACAGAGGTATTGGGGTGCTTTCCCTTGTGTATATTTGTGTGTGAGGCAGAGGGTCTTAAATGTGATCCGATCCTTCACAGGTAGCCAATGGAGAGTCCTCAGGGATGGGGTGATAGATTCCCATTTTTTTTTTCCAGTTATCAGTCTGGCGGCTGCGTTCTGGACAACTTGTAGACGTGAAATTTGGTATTTGGGAAGTCAGATAGAGGGAGTTTGCGTAGTCAAGTCGGGAATTGATGGTTGTTCCAACTACTGCTGCTGCGTCTCCTTCAGGGATGAAGGGGATGAGTCTGCGCAGCAGGCGAAGAAGATGGTGGGATCCGCTGACTACTGATCCTATTTGTGCATCCATTGTCATGTCTGAGTCAAAGATGACTCCGAGGCTTTTAGCTTTGGTGCTGGGAGTGATGGTTTGTCCAAGGATGGTAAGTGGCGTGCATGTCATGCTAGGGTTTTTATTTCGGTTTGCATGGAGGAAAAGGAGTTCTGTTTTGGAACCGTTAAGTTTAAGAGAGCTCTCAGTCATCCAATCGTCGATCAATGAGAGGCAGATTTCCAGGGCGTGGTATTGGTCTTTTTTGTTGGTAATGCGTAGGTAAAGTTGGATGTCATTGGCGTAGGAATGATAGAGCAGGTCCTGGTTGCTGATTATTTTGAGGAGAGGTCGGAGGTAGATGTTGAAGAGCACGGGTGACAGGGGTGATCCTTGAGGGACTCCGCATGTGATTTTACGTGCTTCTGAAGTGAAGGCTCCTAGTTTCACTTTCTGGGTTCGGTTCTCCAGGAAGGATGCGAACCAGGATAGGTCCAAGTCTGCAACTCCGGCTACTTCTGTGAGACGAGTGAGCAGGGTTTGGTGGTCCACTGTGTCGAAAGCTGCGCTGAGGTCCAGCAGCACCAGGAGACATGATTCTCCTTCATCTGCTGCTTCGAGGGCATCATCCCAGACTTTGAGGAGCGCCGTTTCTGTCCCGTGGCCAGGGCGGAAACCAGATTGAAGTGGGTCCAAGAGTTTGTGGGTATCCAGATGGGGTTGTAGCTGTTGTACTACTGCTTTCTCGAAAATCTTGGAGATGGTGTTAAAGAGGACCTTTCACCAGAATAAAACATCTAAACTGACTATACAGACGTGTAAAGCGGCGCCCAGGGATCCCCCTGCACTTACTGTTATACCTGGGTGCCGCTCCATTCGCCCTGTATAGCCTCCGGTATCTTCATAGTTAGGCTCCACCCAGGGGAACCTGACAGCGTCTCTTTCTCCTATGCTGTAGCGCTGGCCAATCACAGCGCTCAGCTCATAGCCTGAGAGGTTTTTTTTTCTCTCAGGCTATGAGCTGAGCGCTGCGATTGGCCAGCACTACAGCATAGGAGAAAGACGCCGTCAGGTTCCCCTGGGTGGAGCCTAACTATGAAGATACCGAAGGCTATACCGGGCGAACGGAGCGGCGCCCAGGTATAACAGTAAGTGCAGTGGGATCCCTGGGCGCCGCTCTACACGTCTGTATAGTTAGTTTAGATGTTTTATTCTGGTGAAAGGTCCTCTTTAAGGCTTGTGACCGGTCTGCGGTAATTTGGGTCTTTGGGGTCGTGATTGGGCTTCTTTAGGAGGGGTTTGATTATGCCTTGCTTGAGGGAGATTGGGACTATTCCTCCTTTGAATGACTGGTTTATGAGGTGTGTTATGGTGGGTGCCAGAATGTCAGTGCATTCTTTCAAAAGTTTTGTGGGAATAATGTCATTTGGGGATGTGCTGTCTCGGAGGCTTCTGATAATGGTTTTAGTGTTGTCAATGGTGATTGGGACCAGAGAAAATCTCGGTGATTGTAGAGTATTTGTGTGGTTTTTTTCTTCTTGCCTTGGCCGAATGAGGTTGCTTGCTATGTTCTGTTGAACTATTTCTCGAATGTTTTTGATTTTGTCAATAAAAAAGTCAGATAGCTCATTGCAGAATTCTTGTGTTTCGTTTGCTGGAGGCTCTAGACAGTTTGGGTTCATAGTCTGAGCGACTAGTTTGAAGAGTTCACGGGGACGGTTTATGGCTTTTGAAATGGTTTTTGAGAAGTGTTCTTTTTTTGCTGTGAAGATGGCTTTGTGGTATTTTTTGGTAAGTGATTTGTAGTTTGTGTAGTATTCCATTGTTGGGTTCCTTCTCCAGGCTCCTTCGGCTCTTCTGCGTTCTTGTTTCAATGCAGTAAGGGAGTCGTTGAACCAACCTGAATTATTTTTGCGAGTGGGTGCTCTACGTATTGGTGTGACTGTGTCTGCTGTCTGTAATAGTGCTGTGTTGAGTGTGTCTTTAGTTGTGCAATTTTGTGTTCGCACAGCTATTTTGTTAGATAGTGTGGTTTTGAAAAGTTGTGAGTGTAATTTCTTTTGTGATCTTGTCCAGTGTGTAGTTTTTAAGTGTGTTGGTTTTTGACAAATTGTGTGAGTGGTTATTTTAAATTTGATGGCGTGGTGATCCGTCCATGGCAGTGGCATGTTGTCCAGTGTGTTAATGTCGATGTTTTGTTTAAAAATGAGGTCGAGAGTGTGGCCTGAAACGTGTGTGGGGGCCCTTATCAGTTGTTGCAAACCTAATGTTTTCAGTTGGCTAATGCAGGCGGTGGCGATGGGGTCCTGGGAGGAATTGGGCAGAGGTTGAAGTCCCCGAGTAGCAGGAGGTTTTTGGTTTTCAAAGTGAGTGAAGAGATGAATTCCGTGAGGGGTGTGAGGAGGTGTGTCTTTGGTCCCGGTGGTCTGTAGCATAGTAATATGTGGATGGTGTCCTGGGGTGTTGTTTGGAGTTGGAGTGTGAGTGTTTCCATAAATGGCAATGTGCTCTGTAGAGTTGGTTTGGTGAGAATAAGATGGGATTTGTAAATCACCGCTAGGCCGCCTCCTCTTTGACCGACTCTATGCTCAGTTAGGATGGAGTAGTTCTTCGACACTAGTTCTTCTAAGATGGTGTTACAGTCCGGCGTTAGCCAGCTTTCTGTGATAAAGAGACAGTCCGTATTGTGTTCAGTGATGAAGTCGTGGATTTCGTGTTTGTGCTTCACTGCTGATCTGGTGTTGATTAGGGCACATGATAGGTGTTGTACTGGAAGTGGTGTGGTCCTGTTTTGGGTCGGTAGTTGCAAGTTAGCTCTTAGAGGTTGTTATTTCCGTAGTATTGTTTGGGAGGTGGTTGGAAGTGGTGTAGTAGTATTCCTTAGGCTGAGGAGAGTGCTAGATGAGTATTTGATGGTGCGCATGATGGGTGAGCGCTCTGAAGCACCCGGCAAGAAGCGCACAGTGCCACAAAGAAGACCATCCACCCACCTCAAATGTATAGCAATATATGAGCGATATGGTTATAAAACCAATTTATAATTATAAAATCAATAGCAGTGTGGCTATAGTGGTCACGGTCCTTCCTTAAAATTAACATTAAAATTAAGCTGCGGAGTAGGGGTGGGCGATATGGCCTAAAATCTATATTGCGATATAATTTTAAGCATGTGCGATATGCGATATATATCGCGATATATTGTTTTCTATATTTGGGGGGGCGTGTTTAAACTTTTTTTTACATTTTATTTAATAACTATTAGTCTCCTTAAGGGCTAGAACGTAGAACCCTTGTCATATTCACCCTAATAGAGCTCTATTAGGGTGAATAGGACTTTACACTCTCCCTGCTGCCCTGTGCTTTGTGCACACAGCAGCAGGGAGCTCATCCCCCTCCCCTAAACGGTGCCATCCACAGATCCCCCCCTCCCCTAAACGGTGCCATCCCCAGATCCCCCCCTCCCCTAAACGGTGCCATCCCCAGATCCCCCCCCTCCCCTAAACGGTGCCATCCCCAGATCCCCCCCTCCCCTAAACGGTGCTATCCCCATATCCCCCCCTCCCCTAAACGATGCCATCCCCAGATCCCCCCCTCCCCTAAACGGTGCCATCCCCAGATCCCCCCTCCCCTAAACGGTGCCATCCCCAGATCCCCCCCTCCCCTAAATGGTGCCATCCGCAGATCCCCCCCCTCCCCTAAATGGTGCCATCCACAGATCCCCCCCCTCCCCTAAACGGTGCCATCCACAGATCCCCCTCCCCTAAACGGTGCCATCCACAGATCCCCCCCTAAACGGTGCCATCCACAGACACCCCCCCTCCCCTAAACGGTGCCATCCACAGATCCCCCCCCCCCCCCTAAACGGTGCCATCCACAGATCCCCCCCCCTCCCCGACTCTCACAGGAATACATTTAAAAACTAATCAGTAACTTTAACTTTATTCATTGGTGATCTCTTTACTGTATACCTTACTAGGTCTTAGCTCCGATAACAGCAGGCAGTGCGGGGGGCGGCGCTCACTCACTGACGTCACGTGCCTGCGCCGCCTAGTGGGAGGAGCAGGCGCGTGACGTCAGTGAGTGAGCGCCGCCCGCCCGCACTGCCTGCTGTTACCGGAGCTAAGACCTAGTAAGGTATACAGTAAAGAGATCACCAGTGAATAAAGTTAAAGTTACTGATTAGTTTTTAAATGTTCTACTGTCAGCGGCGTGGCCCTGTATAGTCTAACCCCCAGGCAAGCGTCCCTGTCACCATGGGAACGCCTGGGGGTTAGAATATACCATCGGATTTGAGTTTTCACACGCTCACTGAGATCGTGAAAACTCAATGATTTACAGTCAGTCCCTCCTCCTCTTTTGTCATTGGTGGTCAGCGGTAACCGCGCACAGTGGGGAGGGAGGGACTCTCTCCTTCCCCACTGTGCCCAGTGTGCCGGCTCAGGAGAAGATGGTGCGCGCAGAGAGCGCGATCATATTGCGGTCCGGCGATATAGGCGATATGCTCAAAATCCATATCGTGGCACAAATTTATATCGCATATCGCCTATATCGTCTATATCGCCCACCCCTACTGCGGAGCTCTCGCAGCTTATCATCCAATAAAATCAATGGGATTATTGTCCACAGAATTGCAGTGCAATACAAGAAAAAAAATATAAGAGAATAAAAGTGTAACGATACAGTGGTCACTATCCTCCCCCCTGTGTGTAGTGTACATTACCGTCACATTTGGACTTTTCAGACGTGGCGATATGTATTATGTTTATTTATTTATTGTTTATGTATTTTATATGTAAAATTGGGAAAAGGTGTGATTTATACTTAATATTTTGGCGTATTTTGTTTTACTTTTTTTTTTTTTACTTTTTATTTATTAACTATTTCCCCCCTTAGGGGCTAGAACCTGGGATCTTTTAATCCCTTGTCCTATTCACCCTAATAGAGCTCTATGAGGATGAATAGTATCTCACACTCTACCTGCTGCCCTGTGCATAGTACACACAGCAGCAGGGAGGTTACCATGGCAGCCAGGGCTTCAGTAGCGTCCTGGCTGCCATGGTAACCGATCGGAGCCCCAGGATTACACTGCTGGGGCTCCACTGCCACCAATAAATGAAGAGGAGGAGACCCTGTGGCCACTGCCACCAATGTTTTTAATATTGGGGGGGGGGGGGGGGGAGGGTGCACTGCGCCGCCAATGATAATTAACCTTTTTCTGGTGACCACAGTCCCTCCCATCCTTCGCCCCGTCTCTCCTCATTGGTGGTGGCAGCAGCAGCACAAGGAGAGGGAGAGACTGCTTCCTTCTCCCCTGTGCTGCTGAGAGAACATGGAGCGCGCCCACAGCAGCGCGCTCCATGTTCTGTGATACTAGGCTGCGCAACAAGGCAGCCTAGTATCGGTTAAAGGCAAATACCCAATGCAACCCTTTAATGCATACTAGTGAGCACTTCCATAAGGGAAGCGCTTAATAGTATTCTACTTTTGGGGGGGGGGGGGAAGTGCGTCTTATAAAGCAAAAAATAGTCAGCATTTACCACAGCATCTTAGGAGTTAAACATCCAGGCTCTGAGTTATCTCCAATCGTGGCAGTGAGAGCAGGTGCCATCAGTATAATACAGCTAGAGCCCTCAAGAAATGGTGTGGACACAGCTCCTGAACCTGCATCACCACAGCGCCGTAATAGTACATGACTAAGCATTAATTACTTTCCTTCAATGACGTACTATTACGGCGCTGAGTGGGAAGTGGTTAACTAGCTGTAAGCAGTAGGTCTTTCTGCAAAAGAAGATAATTGATTAATGCCAGAAAATTGGCTGAAATCTGATATTTTTGACAACTTTTAACTATTGTGTATAATGACCTTTAGACATTGTGCACAGTTTGCACTGTGGATACATTACAAAATGTACCTTTTTTTCAGTTGTATTTTACAGTTATGCTGGCTCATGGGGGTTCGTGATTGCTCAGAACTTATTTAACGCCTGAATATTTTCTACGTGAATACACACTGACCTCTAGTGGTAAAATTAAAGAATACACTTTATTATGATAAAATGTGCTAATTACATAGCTGCTGGGGTCTCTTTAGTGATAATGACACAATATTGCGTTACATATTATCTAAAAATATCACAGGACCTTGGTATCACTGTAATACCAAGCTATCAAAAAGTCATACGCATCCCAAAATCATAGCAATCAAACTGTCATCTCATCCCGCCAAAAATAATACCCTACCTAAGACAATAGCCCAAAAGATAAAAAAAAACTATGGCTCTCAGAATATGGAGACACTAAAACATGATTTTTTTGTTTAAAAAATGCTGTTATTGTGTAAAACTTAAATGAAAAAAAGTATACATATTAGGTATCTCCGCATCTGTAAGAACCTGCTGTATAAAAATATCACATGACCTAACCTCTCAGATGAACACCTTAAAAAAATACAAATAAAAAGTGTGTCAAAAAGCAATTTTTTGTCACCTTACATCACAAAAAACTTACATCACTCAATTATCAGGGCCACATGGACCATCAATCCATCAAAACAGATAAAGTTAATAAAAATTATATTTAATGTTATATAGACATAAAACGCCACACAATAAAATTGGAGTGAAGATAAAATACTGAAAAATAAATGAAAAATAAAAACAACAATAAATACGAATCAGCAGCAATATGAGTGAGCAATAATATATAAAATAACCAATAAATACGAATCTGCAGCAATATTCAAGCAGCAATGAAAAATAATAAATATGCGTTAGCAGCAATATATCAGCAGCAATGGAAATAATCTAAGAGCAGCAGCATAGATAGCAATAGATCAGTAGCAATCCTATGTGCAACAAGATAATGAGCCAGCAGCATCAAAGTGGCAGTATAAAAATGAATGTCCAGCAGTGGCTAGGATGAAATGTCCACCTGTGTTTCGACCGTGCTCATCTATCTGTTCATATAATGGATAAATACCGTAAAACAAAACATCCAATGCAACAGCTCTCTGCAAACCAAATAAAGTACAAAAATGCATAATAATTGCTAGTTAGAGATGCTTGGCAAATCATTTTGTACAAAATTATTTGAGCCCGTCTGCCGCACGTCAAGGCGATCTCTGTAAGACGGGTTCCTAACACTAAATTCTACCTGTTATGTGCCATGACGGCTACCATACAATTCAGGGAGTGTAGGTTCCACATGCATGCTGGGCCTGCTTTAATTTCTGTCATTTTTAGTGCCAAAATGGCCTCCATTATATCCAAGGAATGCAGGTACCAACATGCATGCCGGGCCCACTCCACACCACTCCTGGTGCCAAATGGCCACCAAAGAATGCAATGAGAGTACACAACTATATCTCTCCTGGTGCCAAATGGCTTCCAGTGAATGAGGGAGAGCAGGCCAAGCTATATACTCACACTAATTAAAATCAGCCTATGGGGCAGACGAGCTGGTCAGGAGTGCACGACTGAGGTGTCAGCCACACCTCCAGTACAAACTGCAAAGAAAAAGGGGGTCAGTCAGCACATCCCAATGCATAGTGGCACGTTGCTATGGCTGAGAACAACACTGTAAAACAAAACATGCAATGCAATAGCTCTCTGCAAACCAAATAAAGTACAAAAATGCATAATAATTGCGTTATTGGTGCATTTTACATGCGTTAGTCAAAAAGACTAATGTGACACCTCTCTTTTCATCTTTCTAATCCCATGCTCATTATTATAATGTCTATGTTCCCAGATCTCCATATTTCCATATCTCCAAGATGTCCCAGATCTCCATATAATCGTGTCGATTTTCTTATTATTTTACTTTGTATTCTAAATCTCATAAAATTCTAAAAAACTCTCATTCGTATTTCTAAAACTCCTTAAAATCATCGTATACTTTATTCCATTAAAATGTTGTTATTCACTAAAACTGCACCTGCGTTATTGGTGCGTTAGCCATGCGTTATTTTGAAACTGTATTCTAAAAGACTGTATAATCTATCTATCTCCTTTCTTTAGATGGTACATCTATGCGGATCATTTGATGTGACGTAGATGTGGGGAGCAGTCCACCGGGAAGGAGAGATCGGGGTGCTGATATACAGCCAGACACCCGATGTCTCGTCACCAGTGGACCGCCACCCTACCTACAGGAACCCAAATATCTCAATTTCTGCATTTAATCCTCTTGGCATCATACTATCTAATTCAAAGATCCTTTTGGACTCCACTCTTGACATATGGGCTATATGGTTGCCTCCCCTCCATTTTTTTTTTACTCTTTCTAAAGCTATATACAGTATATGAGGCTTTAGAAAGATATATATATATATATATATATATATATATATATATATATATAGTACAGACCAAAAGTTTGGACACACCTTCTCATTCAAAGAGTTTTCTTTATTTTCATGACTATGAAAATTGTAGATTCACACTGAAGGCATCAAAACTATGAATTAACACATGTGGAATTATATACATAACAAACAAGTGTGAAACAACTGAAAATATGTCATATTCTAGGTTCTTCAAAGTAGCCACCTTTTGCTTTGATTACTGCTTTGCACACTGGCATTCTCTTGATGAGCTTCAAGAGGTAGTCCTCTGAAATGGTTTTCACTTCATAGGTGTGCCCTGTCAGGTTTAATAAGTGGGATTTCTTGCCTTATAAATGGGGTTGGGACCATCAGTTGCGTTGAGGAGAAGTCAGGTGGATACACAGCTGATAGTCCTACTGAATAGACTGTTAGAATTTGTATTATGGCAAGAAAAAAGCAGCTAAGTAAAGAAAAACTAGTGGCCATCATTACTTTAAGAAATGAAGGTCAGTCAGTCAGCTGAAAAATAGGGAAAACTTTGAAAGTAAGGGCTATTTGACCATGAAGGAGAGTGATGGGGTAGTGCGCCATATGACCTGGCCTCCACAGTCATCGGACCTGAACCCAATCGAGATGGTTTGGGGTGAGCTGGACCGCAGAGTGAAGGCAAAAGGGCCAACAAGTGCTAAGCATCTCTGGGAACTCCTTCAAGACTGTTCGAAGACCATTTCAGGGGACTACCTCTTGAAGCTCATCAAGAGAATGCCAAGAGTGTGCAAAGCAGTAATCAAAGCAAAAGGTGGCTACTTTGAAGAACCTAGAATATGATATATTTTCAGTTGTTTCATACTTGTTTGTTATGTATATAATTCCACATGTGTTAATTCATAGTTTTGATGCCTTCATACTCATGAAAATAAAGAAAACTCTTTGAATGAGAAGGTGTGTCCAAACTTTTGGTCTGTACTGTATATATGGCTTTAGAAAGAGTAAAACAAAACCTGGAGGGGAGGCAACCATATAGCCCATATGTCAAGAGTGGAGTCCAAAAGGATCTTTGAATTTGATAGTATGATGCCAAGAGGATTAAATGCAGAATTTGAGATATTTGGGTTCCTGTAGGTGGGGTGGCGGTCCACTGGTGATGAGACATCAGGTGTCTGGCTGTATATCAGCACCCCGATCTCTCCTTCCCGGTGGACTTCTCCCCACATCTACGTCACATCAAATGATCCGCATAGATGTACCATCTAAAGAAAGGAGATAGATAGATTATACAGTCTTTTAGAATACAGTTTCAAAATAACGCATGGATAACGCACCAATAACGCAGGTGCAGTTTTAGTGAATAACAACATTTTAATGGAATAAAGTATACGATGATTTTAAGGAGTTTTAGAAATACGAATGAGAGTTTTTTTGAATTTTATGAGATTTAGAATACAAAGTAAAATAATAAGAAAATCGACACGATTATATGGAGATCTGGGAGATATGGAAATATGGAGATCTGGGAACATAGACAGGAAATTTGACATTATAATAATGATCATGGGATTAGAAAGATAAAAAGAGAGGTGTCACATTAGTCAAAACGACTAATGTGACACCTCTCTTTTTATCTTTCTAATCCCATGATCATTAACGCATGTAAAACGCACCAATAACGCAGGTGCGTTTTTTCAATATAATTATGATATTGTATGTAAAATGAAAAAGTAACAATACAAATGATATATAAGTGAAAGACAGAAGTAAATGAGGGTGATATTGTGAGCAGAAGGCCAGCAGCTGGACCGCAAATCCAGATTTTGAGGATCACCCATTTTCAAAATCACCTGTGGGGAAAAGATACTGATCCTATAAAAAGAACATTATCACATTTGCTGTCTACCACTGAGGAAGGGGCGTTTTGTTGGCCCCGAAACGCGTTTGGTATAAAAAAAGAAAAAAGGACAGCAAACGAATTTACACTTCACTTATGCGGCTTGAATATAGGGGCGATTAAGAATTATTCGAATTTTGAACCATCGATCAAACTATTATACTTCCGATACAGCGTAGCGGAGGAGTTTTAGGACCTAGAAAACACGCCCTTCTTCCTGCTGCCGTCACATGCAACGCCACGAGAGGACGGCTGGATCATGTGGGACGCCGCGTAGGTCCTAGCAGGCCAAAGAGGAAGAGATACCCCGGAGAAGCCACATAGGGCATGGAGTGTTAAAGTACATTTATACACATGTAAATTGTGCAATATATAATACAGTCCTGATCAAAAGTTTAAGACCACTTGAAAAATGGCAAAAAATCCTATTTAGCATGGCTGGATCTTAACAAGGTTCCAAGTAGAGCATCAACATGCAACAAGAAGAAATGGGAGTGAGACAAAACATTTTTTGAGCATTCAATTTAATGAAAACAACGAATAAACTGAAACAGGCTGTTTTTCAGCTGATCAAAACTAAAAACTAAACCCCCCCAAAACAGAAATCCAACTTCCAAACATGAACTCAGTAATGAGTAGCTCTGCCGTTATTGTTTATCACTTGCAAAATTCGTTTCGGCATGCTTGATGCAAGCGTTTCCATGAGGTGAGTGGGAACATTTCTCCAAGTGGTGAAGACGGCCGCACAAAGGCCATCTACTGTCTGGAACTGTTGTCCATTTTTGTAAACTTCCCTTGCCATCCATCCCTAAAGGTTCTCAATTGGATTTAGATCAGGGGAACACGCAGGATGGGCCAAAAGAGTGATGTTATTCTCCTGGAAGAAGTCCCTTGTCCTGCGGGCATTGTGTACTGTAGCGTTGTCCTGTTGAAAAATCCAGTCGTTACCACACAGACGAGGGCCCTCAGTCATGAGGAATGCTCTCTGCAACATCTGGACATAGCCAGCGGCCGTTTGACGCCCCTGCACTTCCTGAAGCTCCATTCTTCCATTGAAGGAAAAAGCACCCCAGACCATTATGGCGCCCCCTCCACTATGGCGCGTAGAAAACATCTCAGGTGGGATCTGCTTGTCATGCCAGTAATGTTGGAAACCATCAGGACCATCAAGGTTAAATTTTTTCTCATCAGAGAATAAAACTTTCTTCCACCTTTGAATTTCCCATGTTTGGTGCTCCCCTGCAAATTCCAAACGAGCAGTTCTGTGGCGTTCAAGGAGACGAGGTCTTTGAAGATTATTTTGTTTTTGAAGCCCTTCAGTCTCAGATGCCGTCTGATGGTTATGGGGCTGCAGTCAGCACCAGTAAGGGCCTTAATTTGGGTCGAGGATCGTCCAGTGTCTTGACGGACAGCCAATTGGATCCTCCAGCTGAGTGCTGATGAAATTTTTTGGGGTCTTCCACTTGACTTTTTTTGTTCCATAACCCTCAGGTTCATTTAAGAAATTCCAAATGACTGTCTTACTGCGTCCCACCTCAGCAGCGATGGCGCGCTGTGAGAGACCCTGCTTATGCAGTTCAACAACCCGACCACGTTCAAAAAGGGAGAGTTTTTTTGCCTTTGCCATCACAACGTGTGACTACCTGACAGAAAATGACAATGAATCCATATCTTTGCACAGATTTGGCCTTTTAAAGGCATGTGGTCCTAAAATTTGGATCAGCTGAAAAACAGCCTATTTCAGTTTAATCGTTATTTTCAATTAATTGAATGCTCAAAAAATGTTTTGTCTTACTCTCATTTCTTCTTGTTGCATGTTGAAGCTCTACTTGGAACATTGTTAAGATCCAACAATGTAAAATAAGATTTTTTGCCATTTTTCAAGTGGTCTTAAACTTTTGATCAGGACTGTATCTCTGGATGAAAGTATGAATAGAGACATACTTGTTGAAGAACGGTATTTATCCATTATATGAACAGATGAGCACGGTCGAAACACAGGTGGACATTTCATCCTAGCCACTGCTGGACATTCATTTTGATGCTGCTGGCTCATTATCTTGTTGCACAGGATTGCTACTGATCTATTGCTATCTATGCTGCTGCTCTTAGATTATTTCCATTGCTGCTGATATATTGCTGCTAACTCATATTTATTATTTTTCATTGCTGCTTAAATATTGCTGCTGATTCGTATTTATTGGTGGTATTATTTTTCATTTATTTTTCAGTATTTTATCTTCACTCCAATTTTATTGTGTGGCATTTTAACTTTATCTGTTTTGATGGATTGATGGTCCATGTGGCCCTGATAACTGAGTGCACCCCCACATATTACTTAAATTTTTTATATCTACACGGGCTGTTGGTGAGCCAGAGGGGGGTGTGCACCTATTTCATCTCTACTTCGGTGGGTGAGCCGCTTGCAGCTCTTCTTGTTAAAAATCATATGTACCCTAAAATAGTACCAGCAAAACTGCCACTTTATTGTGTAGTTTCCAAAATGGGGTCATTTTTTGGGAGTTTCTACTCTAGGGGTGCATCAGAGGGTCTTCAAATGTGACATGGCAACTTAAAATTATCCCAGTGAAATCTGCCCTCTAAAAACCATATGGCGTTTCTTTCCTTCTGCGCCCTGCCGTGTGCCCGTACAGCAGTTTATGACCACATATGGGGTGTTTCTGTAAACTACAGAATCAGGGCAATAAATATTGAGTTTTGTTTGGCTGTTAACCCTTGCTTTGTTACTGGAAAAAATGGATTAAAATGGAAAATCTGCCAAAATAGTGAAATTCAGAAATTTTATCTACATTTTCCTTTAATTTTTGTGGAACACCTAAAGGGTTAACAAAGTTTTTTAAATCAGTTTTAAATACCTTGAGGGTGTATTTTCCATTTTTGGGGAGTTTCTACTCTAGGGGTGCATCAGGGGGGCTTCAAATGGGACATGGTGTCTAAAAACCAATCCAGCAAAATCTGCCTTCCAAAAACCATATGGCGTTCCTTTCCTTCTGCGCTCTGCCGTGTGCCCGTACAGCAGTTTATGACCACATATGGGGTGTTTCTGTAAACTACAGAATCAGGGTAATAAATATTGAGTTTTGTTTGGTGTGCATCTTATCTGTGGTGAAAAAACTGTCTGAGGAGCAGATATATGTAGTGGTGAATACAGTACAGCACCAGTATCTGTACATACAGTACAGCACCAGTATCTGTACCGGTTCATACAGTACAGTATATAAACGGCTAACAGTCAAGTATCGGAAATATGGATAAAACTCCAATTAATTTTATGGTTGGAAATAAAACCGTCCATCCAAAAAGTGAAAAAACGATTTTAATTAAAACAACAGGACATGAGAAGTTTTATAGCCCAAACCCTATATTTTAACTGGAAAAGTTGGGGGTCGTCTTATACGCCCAGTCGTCTTATACGCCGGAAAATACGGTTTTTCGTTGCTCCCCACCGACCAACTATATATGAAAGCGTTGGTCGCATAATGGCTGAACCAGATTTGTCAGGAGGCATGCCGAGAGCAATGTGCCTTGATGATGTTATGGACTGTAGTGCAAGACTGAATGAAGCAGCTATTATTTTTTATGTATCAACTACAGTCGATACAGCTTGTGACACTCCGGACATGAAATTGTTAATGTGGGAACTTGAGTCTTTGTTATCCAAAGAAATGTGCACCTGGTGGGATGCCAAGACGTTAAGATCTTATCTGGACAAATCGATGATCCCCAGGGGGCAACGGCTGAAAAAAAAACTCCAACATTTAATTTATTCATTGGACTTTATAGAAAGCTGGAGTGCCGAATTGTCTGAATGCTCACTAAGACTAATCAGCCTGATTGTAGAGCAGGAAGAAGCACTGTTAAAAGTTACTCGCGAGAAAATCATAGCGGTGCAAAATACCCTGCTACCCTGTAATGAAAAGGATGAGTTTGTGGCATTAGATAAAGATCTAAAAGAGAGAATGATTGCCTTGGAAAATGAAATAATTAATATCAAAGAGACAAAATTTAAATGGGATGTGCAGGACTATTCGTTAAACAGAGTGTATACGTGGAAAAAAAATCTGGGGGCACACCCAAATCTATTTTAAAAGGCAAGAGACACAGAAAATTTTCCAAACACAGAGTCAGCTTCACTAGTGCTGAGGGATCCCCTGATTCGTCTGCCTCTACCCAAGAGGGAGATCATTCCCCTAGGACAGTACCCAAAACACAAAACTGTTATGAAACATAATGAGAGAGGCAGAAACAGTAATTGTGGGAAAAATTAAAATGAAGATATAAAAGAAGTATCCAATGAGGTATCTGCGGTACAACATGAGTGGTGTAGAAAAAGCTCAAAAAACGATTCCGGAGAGCAGGCCGTCAGCATGGAAGAGGGCCCCAGATATCCGAAGAGGACATGAATGAAGCAAAAGTAGAAGAGGAGGTTTTAAATCTCTCCAGTTATATACTCTCAGAATTAAAGGATATGGACACCTTTGTAAAAAAAAAAAATTGTTTTTGTGGAGAAAATCATTTCTCCAATTGGTTCTATTTATCTATTTTCATTTTCCTTGCACAGCAGGCTGCTCTCAGGGAGTTTACAGAGAATCTGACGGATTTCCTGTAACTCCTCCTGTGTGCACATGGGAGCGCGCACAGTCTTCCTCTCCTTAACCCCCCCCTCCCAGCCCCCCGGTCAGGAGTGCTGTATTACAAGTTGCCAGGTCTGGCACACATGAAGCCCAGACCCTCAGGGACATCTCTCTCACCAGGAGCAGCTCCAGACTACATTGTGGTTACAGGACCTGTGGTGATGTCACAGTCATGTGATCAGCCATGTGTGTGGGAGGAGTTAGGGGAACACAGGCTCTGTGTAGGACTGGGGGGAAAAATGGTTAGATGGCTGGAGGCGCTTTTAAACTAGGATCTAGGGGGAGGGTGGGGGGCATACTAATAAGGGTGTAGATAGAGAGTGGGATATAGGAGGGGACAGTGGGGATTTAGTGGGGGCTGGGGTTAGTGAGGAAAGTAGGGAGAAGACTGGGCAGAACTATACACTGATGGAAAAATAGAACTGCTGGTAACAAGAACCTGTTACATACAAACATCAACCAAAGTAACTAAAAAATCCCAGACATTCACTTTACAGGTAATAGTAATTTAAGATGTATTTTCACAAATGCCAGAAGTCTAGCTAGAAAAATGGGGGAGCTGGAGGCTATGGTACTAGAACACATAGATGTAGTTGGTGTGGCTGAGACATGGTTGAACTGTTCGCATGACTGGGCTGTAAATATTGAGGGTTTTACACTATTTAGGAAAGACAGGGTAAATAGAAAAGGTGGTGGCGTGTGCCTGTATGTGAGGAGTGATCTGAAGTCTGAAAGAGGCAATTGTGGGTGAGGATGTGGAAACCTTATGGGTGGAAGTTCAAAGGGATATAAACACTGAAAAAATAATACTTGAAGTAATCTATAGACCCCCTAACATCACAGAGGAGGTAGAAATCCAAACGTAATAACCAAATAGAGTGGGCGGCATAGGCTGTTACAGTGGTCATAATGGGAGAGTTTAACTTAGAAAATACAGTGGCCAGCTGCTATATAAGAATACAATACCTATTTAATATACCATATACAGTTATAAAAAGTATAAAATCAACTCATTAGTTTTGCAAATGTATAACACAGTCCCTCTATGCATCACTAGTGCGGAGCTCATGCACTGGAAGTGAGGATAATAAATGTCCCGTGCATGAGCTCCGCACTAGTGAGGTATAGAGGGACTGTGTTATACATTTGCAATACTAATGAGTTGATTTTATGCTTTTTATAACTGTATATGGTATATTAAATAGGTATTGTATTCTTATATAGCAGCTGGTCACTGTATTTTATGTGTTTTCAATTGAAGCTTTTTAGTGGAAGAGCGGGCTCGGCCTTGCTCCGGTGAGCGCTCTGTCGTATTGATTGTTTTGAGATTTTAACTTCCCAGACATTGACTGGGGTCATGATTCTGCCTCAACTGCAAAGGGGAGAAAATTCCTCAACTTGCTGCAGGACAACTTTATGGTCCAGTTTGTAGAAGCTCCCACTAGGGGGCAAAGGACCGTGTCCAGAGAGTTGTGGTCAATGATTCCTATTCAGAACGGTCCCCCAACTGTGTACCCCAAGGTTCAGTGCTGGGCCCTCTATTATTTAATTTATTTATTAATCATATCGAGGATGGGATTAATAGCACCATTTCTATTTTTGCAGATGACGCTAAGCTATGTAGTACTGTACAGTCTATGGAAGATGTCCATAAACTACAAGCTGACTTGAACACTCTGAATGATTAGGCATTAACTTGGCAAATGAGGTTCAATGCTTCATATGACCTAGGTGATGTAACACTGGGAGAGTCACTTATAGAGAAAGATTTGGGTGTCCTTGTAGATGGTAGATTAAATAACAGCATACAATGTCAATCAGCTGCTTCTAAGGCCACCAGGATATTGTCATGCATTAAACGAGGCATGGACTCACGGGGCAGGGATGTAATATTACCACTTTACAAAGCGTTGGTGCGGCCTCATCTGGAATATGGAGTTCAGTTATGGGCACCAGTCCATAGAAAGGACGCACTGCAGCTGGAAAAAGTACAGAGGAGAGCGACTAAACTGATAAGGGGCATTGAGGGTCTTAGTTATGAAGAAAGATTAACCCCTTCAGTACCGGGCCACTTTTCACCTTAAATCCCAGACAGATGTTTGCAAATCTGACACGTGTCACTTTATGTGGTAATAACTTTGGAACGCTTTTTCTTATCCAAGCCATTCTAAGATTGTTTTCTTGTGACACATTGTACTTCATGACAGTAGTAAATTTGAGTCAAAATCTTTCTTTTTTTTTTTATAAAAAAATGCCAAATTTACCAAAAAATTTTAAAAATGCACAATTTTCAAAATTTACATTTCTCTCCTTTTAAAACAGATAGCGATACCTCCTAAAATAGTTATTACTTTACATTTCCCATATGTCTACTTCATCTTTGGATCATTTTGTAAATTACATTATTATTTTTTTTTTGGGATGTTAGAAGGCTTAGAAGTTTAGAAGCAAATCTTAAAATTTTTCCGAAAATTTCCAAAGCCCACTTTTTAAGGACCAGTTCAGGTCTGCAGTCACTTTGTGAGGCTTACTTAAAAGAAACCACCCATACATGGCTCCATTTTAGAAACTACACCAAGGTATTTGTGAGAGATAGAATTCTATCTTGTATATCCTATATCTATCTGAACCAGAGTTCAATTAGAGGTTATTAAAATTTTAGACAAGTGTCAGCTCTTTGCAGGCACGCTTTGCAGACAACCTCCCCTCCTTCCTGTTCTATTTTTTTAAATGCTAGTTTCTGCTGTTCTAAGTTTAAGATCCTCTTTCTGATAGATATGTTTCATTTGTTCTTTCTTTGTGGTTTTATGTGACGCACGGCTGTTGGGCGTCTACCAATAATTATGGTATAAGATTGTCTGCTAATTTACAATAAAGGATATTACTGATTACAACCATTGCGTGCATCAGCCTTCTCTGTGCACATTACGCTTTTTGAATTCGGAACCCATAGTCATAGACGCAGGGGTAATTGCCCTCACAAAACTTGGCCCACAATATGGGGCTGGACTAATCGTCTCTCCCTCGACACCCCGATAACCACGGTCAGACGGTCAGAAAATTTACAGATTCACTTAAAGCAGCGCTGCAAGGCAAGATACTTTATCTTGCTAAAATCTCTGCCTCATCTCCTGTCTGTCCAAATCGGTGTGGAGTTGGAGTCTAAAAAGCTGATTTACAGTCCTGCCTGTTTTTGGTAAATAACTCTAAAGAGATGATATTGCTATGATTATTGGGTAAGACTTTTGACTATGACATTTGAGACAGTAAACTGGGATTGCTGACATAGATATCTGTTGTCCGGTATGTTTTGCGGAAAATAACTAAGAACACCAAAATGGGAAATCAGGAGCCCTGGAACCCCCTGAGGGGTTGAATAAGCTGAGGCTCAGTGCAGAATACACTAGGTATATAGTGGGGAAGTTCTGTGGAAAACTGAGTTGGGTTCCCTGGAAAAATAATTTTAGTCTTCTAGAGTACATTGGTACAAGTGAGGAAGCTCTAGGTATGGACTTGTAGAAACTGACGTCAGGAAATTGTATTCTTTGGTGTTGAATGACAAAACATGTGGACAACTGACAGATATGGCTAATAGTCTTAGTGTCCCAGAGGGTTACAAGACAGCAAAGACTCTAGCGGAAGTGTGGGAAAAGTTCAAACAAACTTATGGTGGTTGGATTAGGGATCATTGATGCAAAGGAGTTGTTGACATATGTATAAAAGTAGTTTGTGAGGTTGAAACTGGGTGTTTGAAAGAGAATGAAGCATCGGTAGCCGACATAAATTACCTCCGGGGCGTTACGAAAGGCACTTGAGGAGGGGACCGCGGCCCCATGAGAAGGTAAGCAATCTTGCCTGCCTCTAGTTGCTTTGTTTCGTTACATCACTGCAGTCTGTCTGCTGGACGATGATCATACTGTGAGTAGTAACTGGTGTTGACATTTTGGGTCTTTAGAACCAGACTGAGAAAGAAAATTTTACTCTATTGTGGATATTCTTCTCTGTGTTTTCTGTGGTTTGTGTTGTGTGTCAGGCTCCTCCCAGGTAGCAATTAACCAGGGCAAGAGATTTCCCCTGGCAGGAGGTTGCGCTTTGAGCGCAGGGACGGGACTGATGGAGACCACAAGAGATTTCTGCCTGTGAGAGTCTGGAGGAATTGCCAGACCAGGGGGCGGAGGGGGTGGACCGACCGGCAGGCCAACCGTGGAAGCCGGGGAAAAATCCTGTCTGCCAGTGAGGTGATCCCTGCTTGTTGTTAAAGAGGAGGTGCCGCTTGTTTTAGTCTTGTTAATGTTCAAGTGGGTAAACAAGAAGTTGAAAGTTTATCTTTATTGTGTATACTTGTTGATTGTGTCTCCGCTCAGAAGAAGAAGAAAAAAACTAAAAACTTTAAAAAATGCAATGTAGCAGAGGAAATTCCCGTACTGATTCTTTGAAGTTCTGACTCATCAAGTCCAGTTGTTACTGCCATCCCTCCCAGGGAGGGAGGGGTGTTTGGGTTAAATGTACATGCAAGAATTACTGCTGCAGAACCCGTAGGAACTCTGTTTGCTGAGATAGAGAACATATTGAGACAGAGAGCTGGATACTTGTAAGGGACACCCCGTGTTGAGGTTATTATAGACCTGGTGGGTCCCCAAGGTGGTCTGTGCATAGGACCTGACTAGGTGAACCAGAAGGACTGTCCAAGGGAGGATGACCTAGAGTAGGTGAACCAGAAGGACTGTCTGAAGGAGGAGGACCTAGGGTACGTTTTAACTAGGTGTACCAGAAGGATTATGATCCGAGGGAGGAGGACCTAGGGGACGCCTGGCCGGCAAATTATGTAATTCAGGATTTGGGGTGTTAAAGTGCCTTGTGAGCCAGACCCAAATCCTGGGATTGGACTGAGACAGACCATGGGGACCATACCAAACAAGTCCGGGGAGCAGAAGAGGAAAACTTCCAGAAAAATAGTGAGAGAGAGAGTAGGAAAGAGTTTCTTGCAGCCTTATCAGTTAACCCCTTGTTATGTACCAGCTGTGGGATTTACGGGAGAAACAGTTTTTGTCCGTGAATCTGAGCCAGTTAAACTAAAGATCAGACAGTACGGTTGTTACCCAATTGTTACTAAAGAAGAAACCTAGTTAAGGGGCTGCCTGTCAGTTACAGGATGGTTCATGTTCCAAGAGAAGTTAACAAGGTGACAATTTTGAAAACCCCAGATAGAAGTGAGGCTGTTGAAAGGATATAAGTACCCAAAGGAGCACAAAGCCTAAGGGTATTTTTGGGGCTGGTGTCTTACTGTCGCCCCTGGATTAGACATGCCTCCATGTTAATGCAGCCTCTGTGTGATTGTCTGTTATCTGACCCATTTCACCTGACAGAAGAGGCAGTGAATAATTTTCATACAATGAAGCTGTGCGTAACCTCAGCCCCAGCAGTATTCCAAAATATGATGAAGAATTTAACTTGTTCTGTTCTGAAATTCAGGGTCACAGTCAGCCAGTTGCCCATGGCGCCCCCTCCTGTGTCAGGGCAGTCGCGGCAGTGCACGCAATGAAATTAATGAGCAGCTGTGAAGACATGGCAGTTTCTGTGTATAGATAGCACCCACACGCAAACCCTTCCCCACAATTTTCTCTTTAGCAATCAGTTTGAGTTTCAGAAAGTGTGTGTGTGTGTGGGGGGGGGGGGGGGGGTTGGAAACATACAGTTGTGCAAACAAACAGGACATACTCACACAAGTGCAACCAAAACATATTTCTACGGCTAGACAACTCAGACTCCAATGTGCACTCCTCATTTCTTTCAAAAGATGTACTACTCTGAATCCTGCTACTTTGTTACCAATTACAGATTCGGAAATGGGGGAGGGTAGCACAGGTAGCCTTTTGTCTAATTTAGCTGAAAATGCTCCTCATGATTGTTTACAGTTGATGCAACAAGAAACTTCTGGATTTACTCATGAAGCACCTCTTGATAACCCTGATTTTGAGTGTTTTGTAGATGGAAGCAGGAATATGGGAGAGGATGGCCGGTTCCACACTGGATATGCAGTGGTCACACAGGGGAAGAAGGTGAACATCTATACAGATTCAAGGTATGGTTTTTGTATTGCGCATGACTATAGACCCATATGGCGGGCTAGAGACTTTCTAACCTCTGCAGGTCAGCCCATTAAAAACAAAGACTCAGTGTTTGAATTAATGAACTCACTACTGCTTCCAGAGGAAGTAGCCATTGTCAAGGTTAAGGCACATACCAGACAACAAATCTGTGAGGCTAGGGGCAACAACAGGGCAGATAGGGCTGCAAAAGACGCAGCAGTGAAGCCTTGGAAACCCTAGGTAATCCCTGTTGGTGTCCTGGAGCCTCACCACATGTCTGAAGACTTGTTGATTAACCATCTCCCGTCTCGCTAACGCCGAAAGGCGTGATTGCTGCGGCGCTCCCAGGTCACACTAACGCCAATAGGCGTCATCTCGCGTGAGCCGAGATTTCCTGTGAACGCGCGCGTTCACAGGATCGGAAGGTGAGCAAGTGGATCTACAGCCTGCCAGCGGCGATCGTTCGCTGGCAGGCTGTAGATGCGATTTTTTTAACCCCTAACAAGTATATTAGACGCTGTTTTGATAACAGCGTCTAATATACCTGCTACCTGGTCCTCTGGTGGTCCCTTTTGCTTGGATCGACCACCAGAGGACACAGGCAGCTCTGTAATAAGTAGCACCAAACACCACTACACTACACCCCCCCCGTCACTTATTAACCCCTGATCACCCCATATAGACTTCCTAATCACCCCCCTGTCATTGATCACCCCCCTGTAAGGCTCCATTCAGACGTCCGTATGTTTTGTACGGATCCACGGATACATGGATCGGATCCGCAAAACACATACGGACGTCTGAATGGAGCCTTACAGGGGGGTGATCAATGACAGGGGGGTGATCACCCCATATAGACTCCCTGATCACCCCCCTGTCATTGATCGCCCCCTGTCATTGATCACCCCCCTGTCAGGCTCCATTCAGACGGCCATATGTTTTTTACGTATCCACGAATACATGGATCGGATCCGCAAAACACATACGGACGTCTGAATGGAGCCTTACAGGGGGTGATCACCCCATATAGACTCCCTGATCACCCCCCTGTCATTGATCACCCCCCTGTCATTGATCACCCCTCTGTAAGGCTCCATTCAGACGTCCATATGTTTTTTACGGATCCACGGATACAAGGATCGGATCCGCAAAACACATACGGACGTCTGAATGGAGCCTTACAGGGGGGTGATCAATGACAGGGGGGTGATCACCCCATATAGACTCCCTGATCACCCCCCTGTCATTGATCACCCCCTTGTAATGCTGGCTCCATTCAGAGGTCCATATGCGTTTTGCGGATCCACGGATCCATGGATCGGATCCGCAAAACACATACGGACGTCTGAATGGAGCCTTACAGGGGGGTGATCAATGACAGGGGGGTGATCACCCCATATAGACTCCCTGATCACCCCCCTGTCATTGATCACCCCCTTGTAAGGCTGGCTCCATTCAGAGGTCCATATGTGTTTTGCGGATCCACGGATCCATAGATCGGATCCGCAAAACACATACGGACGTCTGAATGGAGCCTTACAGGGGGGTGATCAATGACAGGGGGGTGATCACCCCATATAGACTCCCTGATCACCCCCCTGTCATTGATCACCCCCTTGTAAGGCTGGCTCCATTCAGAGGTCCATATGTGTTTTGCGGATCCACGGATCCATAGATCGGATCCGCAAAACACATACGGACGTCTGAATGGAGCCTTACAGGGGGTGATCAATGACAGGGGGGTGATCACCCCATATAGACTCCCTGATCACCCCCCTGTCATTGATCACCCACCTGTCATTGATCACCCCCCTGTAAGGCTCCATTCAGACGTCCGTATGTGTTTTGCGGATCCGATCCATGTATCCGTGGATCCGTAAAAAACATATGGACGTCTGAATGGAGCCTTTCAGGGGGGTGATCAATGACAGGGGGGTGATTACCCCATATACACTCCCTGATCACCCCCCTGTCAGTGATCACCCCCTGTAAGGCTCCATTCAGACATTTTTTTGGCCCAAGTTAGCGGAAATAGTTTTTTTTTTTTTTACAAAGTCTCATATTCCACTAACTTGTGTCAAAAAATAAAATCTCACATGAACTCACCATACCCCTCACGGAATCCAAATGCGTAAAATTTTTTAGACATTTATATTCCAGACTTCTTCTCACGCTTTAGGGCCCCTAAAATGCCAGGGCAGTATAAATACCCCACATGTGACCCCATTTCGGAAAGAAGACACCCCAAGGTATTCGCTGAGGGGCATATTGAGTCCATGAAAGATTGAAATTTTTGTCCCAAGTTAGCGGAAAGGGAGACTTTGTGAGAAAAAAAAATAAAAAATCAATTTCCGCTAACTTGTGCCAAAAAAAAAAAAATTCTATGAACTCGCCATGCCCCTCATTGAATACCTTGGGGTGTCTTCTTTCCAAAATGGGGTCACATGTGGGGTATTTATACTGCCCTGGCATTTTAGGGGCCCTAAAACGTGAGAAGAAGTCTGGGATCCAAATGTCTAAAAATGCCCTCCTAAAATGAATTTGGGCCCCTTTGCACATCTAGGCTGCAAAAAAGTGTCACACATCTGGTATCGCCGTACTCAGGAGAAGTTGGGCAATGTGTTTTGGGGTGTCATTTTACATTTACCCATGCTGGGTGAGATAAATATCTTGGTCAAATGCCAAAAGGTGCCATGGTAAGTGTGGTTAATACAGGGTGGATTGCTCCAGGGTTTTCTCTGTGCACTGAATAACCCCGGTCAAGTGGTGAAGACTCCAAGCAAGCACACGCCCAGGCCACTTTACCCGTTTCAGAGACTGCAGATAGACTATATACAACTCCCAAAGGTAGGAGTGTAGGAATTTGTTCTCGTGTCTGTTAATCTCTTTTCAGGTTGGCCGGAAGCCTTCCCAATAGCCAAAGCAAATGCCAAGAATACGACAAAGAAACTGGTCAGTGAACTGATATGCAGGTATGGTGTTCCTGAGCTTATTGAGTCAGATAGAGGTTCTCATTTCACAGTTGAAGTTATGAGGGAAGTAATGCAAGCATTAGGGGTGATCCAAGCTTTCCGAGTTGAGCGTTTGAACGCATAAAAGGCCATGCGGGATATCCAGAGGCGCTGGACAGAGTTCTTGCCTCTGGCTCTATATTCAGTAAGGACTACCCCAAACAAGAGGATAGGGTTGTCCCCATTTGAGATCTTGTTTGGAAGTGCCCCCATGTTAGGGTTGTACTTTCCCCAGCAGCTGCAGATGAATAATGACAGTCTGACCAGTTACATACGGGCCCTCACAAAAAGGCTAGGATACACGCATAAACAGGTGTTTGCTTCACTTGCAGATCCTGACTCAGTAGAAAAAAATCTCACAACTTGCAGCCCGGGGACTGGGTGGTGATAAAAAGGCATGTGAGAAAAGGACTAGTTCCAAGATTCGATGATCCCTTTCAAGTACTGTTGACCACCCACACTACTGTAAAGATTGTAGGGAAACCCAACTGGATACACGCTTCTCACTGCAAGAAAGTCTTGGAACCACAGGATGAAGGTCCTTCTGCTGACAGTGGCTCTGACCCTGAGCGTGTCAGCAGTGTTTTGTCCACTGAATGATAAATGGGACAATGCTTTGATACGGCACCATCAGGTGCTGTTTGAAGGAATGAATAAAATTGAGGGACTGTTGGATCTGTACTCACAGTCCTGTGAGTTCAGTCAGTATGCCCTATTTCGCGTGCCCCTCAGTTTTTCTGAATAGACTAAACTGGCCAACTCTACTATCTTTTTCACAGGCATGAAGCAGGTTAAGTCCAAACTAAAAACAGGGAGGTACCCTTACCCGTTGCAGGATGGGCTGAGTCCCCCTGGCTCATGGTAAACAGATCAGGGCCACCAGTTGATTATAGCTCTACCCCCTGGAACGAGAACATGTGGAGCAATGTATTATGCTTTCCAAGTTGGACACACTGTTATTGTTTGCAGATACAGTCGAAAGGTATGTCTTTTAGTCCTCATGAAAAATTTGGCTGCAATGACTCTAACCAGAACTGCCTGGAGCAGTGTGTTGGTATAGATACTGCAAAGGGTAAGAATCTGGCCTGCAGCAACCGTACCTTATTTGATTTGATTGCTGGAATAACCTCTAACTCCTCAGAGGGTCAGGAAAAAGGACCAAAACTGGCAGAAGGTGTCCTACTGGCCAAATATATAACTCAGTTGTTTAATAGTACGGTGGTAGCAGTCCCAGAAGATATATTCCTGGTCTGTGGGCATAAGGCACACAAGTGGTTGCTCAGAAATGTCACTGGTTTATGTACAATCGCCCTGCTTACGCCTGCAACCTTTATAATACCCCATTCCGACATAGATATGTTTATTAATAAAGTTTGTAAGAAGGGGAAACAATATCGAGATTATTGAGAGTATCTGTAGTACTTTTCCCCCTGAAGGAATCCTTAGGGCAGAATAGGATTAGCTTGTTCTGAAGTACCTTTGGGCGGTAACAGTTCACAGATTTCTCAAAATGGGGGAATTGTGAGAGATAGAACTCCATCTTGTATATCCTATATCTATCTGAACCAGAGTTCAATTAGAGGTTATTAAAATTTTAGACAAGTGTCAGCTTTTTGCAGGCACGCTGGGAGGGGGGGGGGGGGGAGTGAATTCAGCAGACAACCTCCCCCCCTTCCTGTTCTATTTTTTATAAATGCTAGTTTCTGCAGTTCTAAGTTTAAGATCCTCTTTCTGATAAAAATGTTTCACTTCTTCTGTCTTTGTGGTTTTAGGTGACGCACGTCTACAAGTAATTATGGTATAAGATTGTCTGCTAATTTACAATAAAGGAGATTACTGATTACAACCATTGCGTGTATCAGCCTTCTCTGTGGACATTACGCTATTTGAATTCGGAACCCATAATCATAGACGCAGGGGTAATTGCCCTCACAGTATTCAAAACTGATTTTACTAACTTTGGTAACCCTTTATGTGTTCCACAAGAATTAAAGGAAAATATAGATGTAATTTCAGAATTTCCAATTTTTGGCAGATTTTCCATTTTAATTTTTTTTTCCCGCTAACAAAGCAAGGGTTAACAGCCAAACAAAACTCAATATTTATTACCCTGATTCTGTAGTTTACAGAAACACCCCATATGTGATCGTATACTTCTGTACGGGCACACAGCAGGGCGCAGAAGAAAATGAACACCATATGGTTTTTGGAAGGCAGATTTTGCTGGATTGGTTTTTAGACACCATGTCCCATTTGAAGCCCCTCTATACACTCTACAGTAGAAACTCCCAAAAAGTTACTCCATTTTGGAAAATACACCCCTCAAGGTATTCAAAACTGATTTTACAAACTTTGGTAACCCTTTAGGTGTTCCACAAATATTAAAGGAAAATGTAGATGAAATTTCTGAATTTCCCTTTTTGGCAGATTTTCCATTTTAATCCATATTTTCCAGTAACAAAGCAAGGGTTAAAGAGGACCTTTCACCAGAGGAAAGCCTCTAAACTAACTATACAGAAGTGTAGAGCGGCGCTGCGATTGGCCAGCGCTACAGCATAGGAGAAGGAGACCGCGGCAGGCTCAACTGGGTGGAGCCTAACTACTTACATACCGGAGGCTATACCGGGCGAACGGAGCGGCACCCGGGGATAACAGTAAGTGCAGCGGGATCCCTGGGCGCCGCTCTACACTTCTGTATAGTTAGTTTAGAGGCTTTCCTCTGGTGAAAGGTCCTCTTTAACAGCTAAACAAAACTCAATAGTTATTGCCCTGATTCTGTAGTTTACAGAAACACCCCATATGTGGTCATAAACTGCTGTACAGACACACGGCAGGGCGCAGAAGGAAAGGAACGCCATATGGTTTTTGGAGGGAAGATTTCACTGTGATAATTTTAAGTTGCCATGTCACATTTAAAGACCCCCTGATGCACCCCTAGAGTAGAAACTCCCGAAAAATGACCCCAATTTGGAAACTACGGGAAAAAGTGGCAGTTTTGCTGGTACTATTTTAGGGTACATATGATTTTTGGTTGCTCTATATTACACTTTTTGTGAGGTAAGGTAATGAAAAAATAGCTGTGTTGGCACCGTTTTTATTTTTTGTTATTTACAATGTACATCTGACAGATTTGCCATATTATTATTTATTATTCTTTACTATTTATGCATATATGAGTGGCCGTTTATGCACTCACTTTATATTGCCTGATTGTGCCCAATACTATTTGCCTCAAGTGCATGCAGAGACATCCACATGGATCAAGTTATGTCCTGCCTATTTTCATCACATCGCCCCCTCCCCCTTGTTTCTGCTTCCCCTGCTCCCTCCAGCATGCTGTCGTGCCTCTGTGCGTGTGCTGGACGCACTGTGCGCTCCACTATGCACAGTGGAGCGCACTATGCGTTCCACCATGCGTTCCACAGCGGCGCCTCACTTCCGGTCATGTGATTATTCACATCCGGTTCGGAGGTGCCGGCTTTATTATACACAAACTTGTCTGGCATCGCTATTGTGGCTCGAATTAGCTGCATTTAGCAATGTGCATTTAATACACTAGTGCCCTCATCTCCCTTTCATGTTATGTGGCTGTGTTTCGGCTGGTGGAGCGCATATGCGTTCCACCATGCGTTCCACCAGCCGATCATGTGATTCTCATACTTCCGGTTTTCTGCTTTGACTGGAGTTTGATATGCACACACACCAACCACAGTTCCTGCTGCACAGGTGAATATAATTACACCCTGTTTTATACCCTATATAATGTGATGCTCCAACACACAGTTCTTTACCCCTGAGGAAGCCGGATTGCTCCGGCGATACGCGTTGGGCACTTGTCATGTTTCCAGGTCCATTGCACCAGCTGGCTATGTAGGTTTGGCTCTTGATATTTGACCCCATGTTGGTCTGTCTTTATCTTCATTTCTAGTGGTCTCACCTTACCTTGCATTTGCTATATGTGATTCAGTGTATTGCCTTTTATATGCTGGTTGATAACGCACACATACATATGTGGTGACCCAGTGGACCTGTGTGTGTCGGTTACATATATTTTATTGCATACCGCACTTTGTTCTATATTGTATACAATTTTTTAATGCGTGTGTGTTGTCGTGTCTAATAAACTTTATATTTACTTTTAATACTTTTTCATGGTTGGATGTGCATTTATGGGGTGGCTCTTTTGACTCACTCTTGGGTCGGATTATTTGTCATCTGACAGATTAGATAATGTGGTATTTTTATAGAGAAGGATGTTACGGATGCGACAATACCAAATGATTTTATAGTGTCTCCAAATTCTCAATTTTTATCTTTTTTTTTTTTACGGTGTTCACCTGAGGGGTTAGTTCATGTGATATTTTTTATAGAGCAGGTCGTTACGGACATGGCAATACCTAACATGTATACTTTCTTTATTTTTATTTAAGTTTTACACAATAATATCATTTTTGAAACAAAAAATAAATCATGTTTTAGTGTCTCCATAGTCTGAGAGCGATATTTTCTTTAATTTTTTTGGGTAGGGGCTCATTTTTTGCAGGACGAGGTGATGGTTAGATTGGTACTATTTTGGAGGGCATACACCTTTTTGATCTCTTGGTGTTGCACTTTTAGTGATGTAAGGTGACAAAAAAAAGAAATTTAGCACAGTTTTATTTTTTTGGACGGTGTTCACCTGAGGGGTTAGGTCCTGGAATATGTTTATAGAGACGGTCGATACTTTTTTTTGTAAAACTTTATTTTTCTTACTTCTTTTTTCACTTTATTTTTTGTCCCACTCTGGGACTTCAACTTTTGGGGGTCTGATCCCCTTTACAATGCATTACAATACTTCTGTATTGTAATGCATTGGATTTAAGTGTATAACCAATGTAAGGCTGGTTTCACACTTGCGTTGTCCGGATCCGGCGTGTACTCCATTTGCCGGAATTACACGCCGGATCCGGAAAAACGCAAGTGAACTGAAAGCATTTGAAGACGGATCCGTCTTCAAAATGCGTTGAGTGTTACTATGGCAGCCAGGAAGCTATTAAAGTCCTGGCTGCCATAGTAGTAGTGGGGAGCGGGGGAGCAGTATACTTACAGTCCGTGCGGCTCCCGGGACGCTCCAGAATGACGTCAGGGCGCCCCATGCGCATGGATGACGTGATCCATGCGACACGTCATCCATGAGCGTGGGGCGCCCTGACGTCACTCTGGAGCGCCCCGGGAGCCGCACGGACGGTAAGTATACTGCTCCCCCGCTCCCCACTACACTTTACCATGGCTGCCAGGACTTTAGCGTCTTGGCAGCCATGGTAACCATTCAGAAAAAGCTAAACGTCGGATCCGGCAATGCGACGAAACGACGTTTAGCTTAAGGCCGGATCCGGATTAATGCCTTTCAATGAGCATTAATTCCGGATCCGGCCTTGCGGCAAGTGTTCAGGATTTTTGGCCGGAGCAAAAAGCGCAGCATGCTGCAGTATTTTCTCCGGCCAAAAAACGTTCCGGTCCGGAACTGAAGACATCCTGATGCATCCTGAAGGGATTTCTCTCCATTCAGAATGCATTAGGATAAAACTGATCAGGATTCTTCCGGCATAGAGCCCCGACGACGGAACTCTATGCCGGAAGAAAAGAACGCAAGTGTGAAAGAGCCCTTATACACTTACAGCCTGCATGCCTGTAAGATTTAGGGGGCTGGATCGGAATGGCGTGGACTGCTATTAATATAACTGCCTATTCTTGTCACGGACAAGAATAAGACAGGTCATATTTTTATTGCGGACCACTGAACGGAGCAACGGATGCGGACAGCAAAACAATGGTCGTGTGCATGAGGCCTAAGAGGCCTTCCCTGCCATCGGGTCCCAGTCACAGCAACACGGGGACCCAATGGCCACGCGGACCCGTCAGGATACCGCACATGCCGCGGTCAGCGCTGACCGTGGCCCTGCATTGGTTAATGTGCGGCATTGGTGGTTTCACCGATGCTGGCGCATACAGCAGGGGTCCGGTTATCAGTGACTGCTGGACCACTGCAGCTGATCGGGCGGGGGCAGCTCCTGCACCCGCCCGATCAGAGCGCCATACATGTACGGCGCTGGGATTTGTGTCCCGGCTCCCAGCGCTGTACATGTCTGGCGCTGGTATCCTACGGGTTAAAAGAATTGAATTTATTTTGTCTTGAGAAGAGACTTTCAAGAGAGGACATGATTAACCTATACAAATATATAAATGGGCCATACAAAAAATACGGTGAAAACTGTTCCATGTAAAATGCCCTCAAAAGACAAGGGGGCACTGCCTCGGACTGGAGAAGAAAAAGTTCAGTCTCCAGAAGAGTCAAAGCTTCTTTACTGTAAGAACTGTGAATCTGTGGAATAGACTTCCTCAGGACCTGGTCACAGCAGGGACAGTGGACAGTTTTAAAAAGGGTTTAGATGAATTCTTAAAAGTAAACATTAATGCTTATGAAAACGTGTAGAAATCTGAGTCTCACTTCCTTCTGGGATTCTCGTCCCCACCTATCCCTTGGTTGAACTCGATGGACTTATGTCTTTTATCAGCTATCAACTATGTAACTATGTAGTACTGTGCTGGTGGAGAATGCAGAGGTACTTTATGTATGGAAGGTGTGTATAAAGCAGGGCTATGTCATTGTAACTAGTCTATTGTACAGTTTTCTGTGTGTAATGTGCACACAGTAGTTGTATCAGTGTAATGGACATGTGGCAAAGCTGTGTGTGCAATGTGTATATAGTAAACTATCTGTGTAATGGACATGTGGTAGAGCTGTGTATGTAATATGTATATAGTAGTGTCAGGTGGGCGCTGTGTATGGCAGCATCAAGCGGGTGCTGTGTATGGCAGTGTCAGGTGGGCACTGTGTATGGCATCACTACTTACAACCATTGGTGAAATGTATTCCAAGTTATTTGCGGGACACAAAGCATATTTCGTACCTTTGAAGACGGCAAACATCTGCTACAGGAAAGGCAAATCCCCCTATCAGTGGTAGAACCAGGAAAGTCTCCATTCTCCAATCCGCGTTGTTGAGATCACCGGCATCACTCCCCTTCCAGACACCTCAAGTCGTGATTGCCCATGGACTTATCTACAACATCGGGATCACTTCATAGGACTGAGGATGTGGGACAGCCGTTCCATGTTCTCTTCCTGTATCCTTTACGCAAGTACCTTAACCTGTTGAAAGGGCCTTGTCCTCAATCGGCCCTAGATTAAGCCTCATACCCCCGACACGTTGGTCGGGCTACCCCTTTTTTCTTCACCTCATATCCCAGAGATGGAGTGTATTCTATTTTGCTAGATGTAGCTTTCATTTCTTATAGGTGCTGCTCATTGCTTAGGTTTACCATAGTTTTATTTTACAGCAACTTAAGCTTTTGGCTTCAGAATGGAACTTTCGCCCCACCTCGCCTATAGTTGCCATTTTCCATTTTGGACACATTGTTTTCATTTGCTTTTCATTCTATATTGTGTTCATATTATCTGCTACTTTGATCTCATTGTTATATATGGTCATTTTTTTAAGGGTTCTCTCAGGCACTGCATCAACTCTATTTTGCGTTTTCATTCTAGACCATGAGGCTGAAAATCCTTTCCCTAAACACCAAGGGGCTCAACTTCCCCCAAAAGCGGTCTTATTTGTGGAGAGAGGCGCTGTCTTCTTTTGCGGACATACTCTGCATACAGGAGTCCCATCTTTGCAGACAGATGCCTGCCATATTAAACACCGTCTCTTCCTCATTACCATCCACCTGCACAATGTGAAAAAGTCCAAAGGGGTCTTTATTGCTATTAAAAACACAGTTTCCTTCTAACCAATCTCTCAGATAATATACCCAAGGGGTAGGTACATAGTCCTGGTATGTACTGTAAATAACATAGTCTACACGTTAGTTAATATATATTAGAGGTGGGACGAATCCAATTTTTTTCAAATCCGAATCCGAAAAGGTTCTCGAATATATTGAATCTTTCGAATCTCGAATCCTACGAATCCTGTACATAATTGTGTGAATGGTTTAAGAAACAAAGTCAGACCGCGTCAGTTTGTCTGAACCTCCGCCTCCACCCCCCAGTCACGGTCGCACCCTCTATGACCGCGATCGTTACGCCCCTGCTCCTATCACTACAGAACATACAGGGTAATACAGCGCCACATACCTCTTACATCCAGTGACATCTCTGATGTAGATGTTCTCTTTCCTCGTCTTCTCCTTTCAGACCTTCAGACCAGACCACCATTTTTCAGCCATTTTTCATCTCTGCAGTTTGACAAAAAAATAAATCTTAGTTTACTACTTTTCCATCATCCTCGCATCTTCTGGACAAATCATCCTACCACCCCCAATACTGTGCCGCTGTGCTCCCCAATACTATACTGCAGAAACAGATAATACCACTGATAATACTAGTACCACACAGAGCCCCCCATATAAAATACCCCTTCCTTGTGGCCTCAGTAGATGCCCCCATAGTGCCCCCCAATAATGTGCCAATAAGAAGTGGCCCCAGAGTGCCACCCAATAATGTGCCAGTAAGTGTCCCCATAGATGCCCCCCTAATCATGTGCCAGTATCAAGTGCCTCTCTCCTCCCCCCATGTGCCAGTATCAAGTGCGGAGTGCCTCTCTCCTCCCCCCCATGTGCTGGTATCATAGTGCCATCTCCCCCCCAATGTGCCAGTATTATAGTGCCATCTCCCCCCATAATGTGCCAGTATTATAGTGCCATCTCCCCCCATAATGTGCCAGTATCATAGTGCCATCTCCCCACATAATGTGCCAGTATCATAGTGCCATCTCCCCACATAATGTGCCAGTATCATAGTGCCATCTCCCCCCAATGTGCGAATATCATAGTGCCATCTCCCCCCATAATGTGCCAGTATTATAGTGCCATCTCCCCCCATAATGTGCCAGTATCATAGTGCCATCTCCCCCATAATGTGCCAGTATCATAGTGCCATCTCCCCCAATGTGCCAGTATTATAGTGCCATCTCCCCCCATAATGTGCCAGTATCATAGTGCCATCTCCCCCCATAATGTGCCAGTATCATAGTGCCATCTCCCCCATAATGGGCCAGTATCATAGTGCCCCCCCCCCCAATGTGCCAGTAGTATCATAGTGCCTCTAACCTCTCCCCCTCGCCAATGTGCCAGTAACAGATAAAAAAAAAACAAAAAAAACACTTTTACGTACCTCCGCTTCGATGCAGGCCTCTTCTGGCCTGTGTCCCGCGCTGTACGGCTCAGGCGGCGCGATTACGTCATCGCGCCGCCTGCACCGGCCTCTGATAGGCTGCGGTCCTTGTGCCGGCAGCCTATCAGAGGAACAGGGAAAGGAAACGCCTCTCCCTCCCCTGTCGCAGCAGCGAAGCGCTCAGCTTCTGCTGTGCCCTGCCGCCGCCACCACCAGTCTGGGCCCCACCGGGATTCGTCAGATTCATATCCGGGAAAATTACGTCGGGATTTGAGTCCACGAATCCAGCAAGATTCGAGGGATTCGTGGATTAGACTACTCCCCCGTCCCATCTCTAATATTTATGCTCCAAATGAACGCCAATTGTCATTTTTGCATAAGGTGATGAGGCAAATTCATAAGGTGAAACAGGACAAGCTGATAGTTTGTGGAGATTTCAATTCCCTCTCTGGACTCTACTAACCCCTCCAGGTTTGGCTTCCTTTATTTACTCTGAAGGTCTGGTTGACGTCTGGCGGGCGCAGCACAGTCGAGAAAGGGATTACACCTTCTTCTTCCCTGTCCCCTTATCTTATTCTCGCATTGACATGTTTTTTGTGGACCACACTGTCCTGTTTCATTCTATCGACTCCTCCATAGGCCTTATTCAATAGTCTGACCATGCCCCTATACTGCTATGGCTACTTTCACACTGGCGTTTTAGCTTTCCGTTTGTGAGATCCATTCAGGGCTCTCACAAGCGGTCCAAAAGGGATCAGTTTTGCCCTCAATGCATTCTGAATGGAAAAGGAGCCGCTCAGAATGCCTCAGTTTGCCTCCGTTCCATCTCCATTCCACTTTGGAGGCGGACACCAAAATGCTGCTTGCAGCGTTTTGGTGTCCGTCTGACAAAACTGAGCCAAACGGATCCATCCTGACACACAATGTAAGGCCTCCTGCACACGACCGTTGTGTGCACCCGTGGCCGTTGTGCCGATTTCCGTTTTTTTTCGCGGACCCATTGACTTTCAATGGGTCTGTGGAAAAATCGGAAAATGCACAGTTTGGCAGCCGCATCCGTGATCCGTGTTTCCTGGGCGTGAAAAAAATATGACCTGTCCTATTTTTTTCACGGCCAACGGTTCACGGACCCATTCAAGTCAATGGGTCCGTGAAAAAACACGGATGCACACAAGATTGGCATCCGTGGTCCGTGGCCGTAGGCTACTTTCATGCAGACGGATCCGAAGATCCGTCTGCATAAAAGCTTTTTCAGAGCTGAGTTTTCACTTCGTGAAAACTCTAATCCGACAGTATATTCTAACACAGAGGCGTTCCCATAGTAATGGCAACGCTTCTAGTTAGAATATACTACGAACTGGGTACATGACTGCCCCCTGCTGCCTGGCAGCACCCGATCTCTTACAGGGGGCTGTGATGCGCACAATTAACCCCTCAGGTTACACACCTGAGGGGTTAATTGTGCGTATCTTAGCCCCCTGTAAGAGATCAGGTGCTGCCAGGCAGGAAAGGGCAGACCCCCCTCCCTCCCCAGTTTTAATTTCATTGGTGGCCAGTGTGCCCCCCCCGGCCCCCCCTCCCTCTATTGTAATATCATTGGTGGCCAGTGTGCCGCCTCTCCCGGCCCCCCCTCCCTTCCTTTATTGTATTATCATTGGTGGCCAGTGTGCGGCCCCCCCTCCCTCCCTCTATTGTAATATCATTGGTGGCCAGTGGGCGGCCTCCCTTTATTGTATTATCATTGGTGGCCAGTGTGCGGCCCCCCTCCCTCTATTGTATTATCATTGGTGGCCAGTGTGCGCCCCCCCCGGGCCCCCCTCTATTGTGTTAATATCATTGGTGGCCAGTGTGCGGCCTCCCCTCTCCCCCCCCGATCATTGGTGGCAGCGGAGAGTTCCGATCGGAGTCCCAGTTTAATTGCTGGGGCTCCGATCGGTAACCATGGCAACCAGGACGCTACTGCAGGCCTGGTTGCCATGGTTACTTAGCAATATTACAATATTAGAAGCATCATACTTACCAGCTGCGCGGTCTGTGACCGGCCGGGAGCTCCTCCTACTGGTAAGTGACAGATCATTAAGCAATGCGCCGCACAGACCTGTCACTTACCGGCCGGACACAGACAGCGTCTTGGCCAATGCATTTTGTACAAAACCATCTGAGCCCGTCTGCCGTACGCCAAGGCGATCTCTGTTAGACGGGTCCTAACACTAAATACTACCAGTTATGTGCCATAATGGCAGCCATAAAGTTCAGGGAGTGTTGGATCCACATGCATGCTTATTGCCATGGCGGCGTGCACCTGCGCACTGGAAGGTGCTGACTAATCCCCTTTTTTTGCAGATTTACAATGCTGGAGATGTGGCACTCCAGCGAGTCGTGCACTCCTGATTAGCCTGTCTGCCCCATAGGTTGATTTTAATTAGTTTCAGTATAAAGCTGTAGCCTACTCTCACTACATTCATTGGAAGCTGTCTGGCACAAGGAAAGGTATAGAGTGGGCTCGGCATGCATGTTGGTACCTGCATCCCTTGTAATGGAGGCCATTATGGCACCAAAAATGGTAAAAAGCAGAGTGGACCCAGCATGCATGTGGATCCAACTCTCCCTGAACTTTATGGCGGCCATTATGGCGCATAAATGGTAGTATTTAGTGTTAGGACCCGTCTAACAGAGATCGCCTTGGCGTACGGCAGACGGGCTCAGATGGTTTTGTACAAAATGCATTGGCCAAGCATCTCACTTTATAAATAAGCGTAGCATTAGCACTATAATTTTTGGCATCAATTTTCCCTAAAATGATGGCTGAAAATAAAAAAAATTATACTCACCTCATCCACTTGCTCGCGGAGAGGCCCTGAAGAAAACCTGCCATAGGAGCTGTGGCGTGCGCGGTGACGTCATCTGTCCCGGAAAACCCCCTTAATTGACTTCAGATTCAAGGACTTTAGAACGGAACTGCATTTATTCATTTATTTTTCGTTTTCATTGCATTGTATAATTGAAGATTTTCCTAGCTATTGTAATGGAAAATATAGATTTTATTAAAGACAGGAGGCGAACATTGTGCTAAACTTTCTTTTACTACTCCCATAGCAGCAAGAATTATTACAACAGGTGTATGAAAACTATTTTCAAACAGATAATTAGTAATGTAAATGAGGAAGGCAGGTGACCAATCAGTGTGCGTCTCAGTGCATATAAGGTGATGCGAGTATAGACCCCTCCTCTTTCTTGATGACGACCAGAGAAGAAGTCGAACTGGCTTGGAGTAATCGGAATATGGTAGCAATGGAATAAACGTAGAACTGGGTGATAAAAGACTGGAAAAACAGGAACTTCTGAGGATGGATTAAATGATGAGGTATCCAAAGTATTCTAGTATGCTGTGGAAACAAATATATATAGTCAGGGTTGGGTTAATAGGGAGGGACAATGTTTGCCTCCTGTCTTCAATAAAATCTATATTTTCTGTTACAATAGCTAGGAAAATCTTCAATTTTATTGCAACAGGAGGCTCTCATTGTGCAAGTTTAAAGCTAAACAGTACGGAAAAACAACATGGTAATAATAATGATTTACAAAATGGACATAGAGATATGAGAGTCAGGTTTGAAATAAAATGTTTTGAAAGTGGTGACCAATATCTGAGAGAAAGTCTCCTTTTTGGAAGGCTTTGGTGGATATTGCTCCTCGGACTGAATGGGCACCAAATATTGATGTGTTAATCCCGACCATTTGCATGGTAAGTTTAACCCATCTGGATAGTGTAGGGGAAGATACTGCAAGATGTGGTTTACGGAAGGAGATAAGAAGTTGAGAAGATTGAGGGCTGCGTAGAGGTTGGGTCATAAGTTCATATGTCTTTAGACAGCAGACAACACATAGTTTATCATGAAAAGGGAAAGCTGGGTAGAAGACCGTGTGTATGTTGGTTTTGGTTCGTCTAACAATACGGAAGGTTACTCCGTTAGGGGTAAATGATCTGTCAGTGATGTCTAAAGCCCTGACGTCTGACACTCTCTTAATGGAGATGAGACATAAAAGAGCTGTGAGTTTAAAGGAAAGTAGTTTTAGAGGTAGAAATTTGTTGTCCTCCCTTAGGAGGAGGGTAACATCCCAAGTGGAGTGGTACCTAGGTTCAGGAGGTTTCCTAAAACGTATGCCCTTCATAGGTCTGCAGATCATTGGGTGTTTACCAACAGGGATGGAGTTAACGGGGGCATGTTCTGCTTAAATCGCGGAACGGTAAAGGTTTATGGTTGTATAGGCCTTCGCAAATTCAAAGGATGCCGATAAGAAGTTTAAGATATGGGTAATAAATACGTGAACGGGATCCAAATTCCGTTGAGAGCACCAATGAAGCCAAATTTTCCAGGCTGATCTATAAGCCTTTCTTGTACCTGGGGCCCATGCGTCAGAGAGGATGTCAAGAGTAGATTGTGAAAGGCCTTGATCGAATCCCAATTGCCTGAGATCAACCAGGCTATTAATGATAGGAGTCCCGACGAGATCAGAGGGTGAGAATGTCCTGAAGGATTTCGGAGAAGATCCTGGGAAAGTGGTAGAACTCTCGGGATATCTATGGCCAGGCTGAGTAGTGTGGGGAACCATGTTTGAGACGGCCACCAAGGAGTGATGATCACTAACGTTGATCTCTGGGAAATTGTCTGAAGGAGAACTCTGGGAATTAAGGCGAAGGGGGAAAAGCGTAAAGGCATTTCTGTGGCCAGATTTGGCAAAGAGCATCCAGAGCCAGAGCATCCGGATCTGGACGGCAGCTGAAGAAAATGGGTAATTGGCTGTTCAATCGTGATGCGAAAAGATCCATGTGGAGGGGGCCCCCTAAGCTGTTGATTTGCTGGAAGATGAGAGGATTCAATTGCCAGTCGCTGGAATCCGTTAGGTATCGGGAATTCCAATCGGCAACTGAATTGATCAAACCCGGAAGGTATTCTGCTCTCAGGGTGATATCCCTGTCCAAGCAGAAATGCCAAAATTCCTTGGCAATATCGTTAAAAATTTTGGAAGTGGTGCCCCCTAATCGGTTGATGTACTGTACTGCTGCGATATTGTCCATACGTAGTAGTATGCAGCAGTGTGATCTGTCTTTTGCAAAAAAATTCAGGGTGAAAGAACCTGCTAGAAGTTCCAAACAGTTGATGTGTAAGAGAGATTCTGTTTCTGACCATTTTCCTCCTGTGCAATAAGGGCTGCAACAAGCGCCCCAGTCTGATTGACTGGCATCTGATTCTAAGACCAGATCTGGTAAGGAATTGAATATCATTTTCCCATTCCAGACCTGGATGTGTTGGAGCCACCAAAGAAGTTCTTCCTTGGCTTCTGGGGAGAGGAGGATTTTGTTCGAATATTGTAGGCCTTCCCGTAAATGTTGTGCCTTTAGACGTTGGAGGGCTCTGTAGTGTAATGGAGCAGGGAAGATGGCTTGAATGGAGGCCGATAACAGCCCCACGATCCGCGCAATAGTGCGGAGTGATACCAGATGTTTGTTTTAAACTGATCGGATTTCTTTCTGAATCAGGCAGAGTTTCCTGGTAGGAAGACTCAGGAGAACTGAAACAGTATTGATATTGAAACCTAGGAATTCTATTTCCTTGGATAGGGAAAGAATAGATTTCTTGGAGTTGATTAGAAAACCAAGATTGGTTAGAAGGGACAAAGTCCATTGTAGATGAAGTTGGAGGCTCTCATTGTGCATTAACTTTCTTTACTATTCCCATAGCAGCAAGAAGAAATTATTACAACAGGTGAAAGAAAGTTTTTTCAAAACAGGTAATAATATGTAAATGAGAAAGTCCAGGTAGCCAATCCGTATTCTTCCCAGTGTATAAGAGGTGAGGAGAAAGTAGACCCTTCCTCCTTCTCGCTGCTCCCAACTAGAAGAGATATGTATAGATAATTTTGTCTGTTTTATACTTATTAACAGTATTTGTGAAATTGATAGACCTGATATTATTTGAATATGTCGAGTGCCATAATTGTACTGCACATTTACTGAGGGAATTGCATCTTTTCCTGGTCGACGCCGAGGCCTTCGCTTTTGCCTATCTGCGGCATTCATTTCCCCTCTCCCTTTTCCCTGATATTATCGGCGCCATCTCCCGACGTTTTCTACTAGTCTATTGCTTGTTTTTATTTCCCCTAACTTACCTCCTTCCTCTTCGGTCCGTTTCCTTATCGGCACCATCTCTCTCTCCTTCAGCGCCAAAGTCTCATGTATCGCCCAAGCTGTGAGGTGATCGCGCACGCTATTCAAAATACCTCAGCGCAACTAATCACCTCACAGAGTTTTCCCTGCTCCTCTACAGTCTACACAAACAAAACAACATTAAATATATATATATGCCCTTCTTCTGCCCAATTGTAAGTATTACCATCTGTACATCTGCATTTACACAAATATGGTTATTTTTATACATATCTGTATATATTTATTATATGTACTGATAGTGTATATTACTTATATGCGTGTATATGTATATGTAGGAAAATATCTTCTTTTATACACATTCCTACTTATTTAATTTTTCCCATTTCTTCTCTTCTATCCATACTCATATTTAGCAACATGAATCCCTCTGAGGAACAATCTAATCCCCCATCTACTCAACCTTAGTGTTGAGCGCGAATATTCGAATTGCGAATTTTTTTCTCGAATATCGCAATTTCGAGATTTCGCGAATATTTAGAATATCGTTCTATATATTCGCGAAATAGAATATTCGTTTTTTTTCTTTTTTTTTTTTTATTATATTTTTTTCTTTCCCACTTCCCTAAAGTTGTTCTTACCTGTCCTTTGGATTCCTGGCTTCCTGGCTGCTCCAGTCAGTGGCGCTTTCAACTTACTGCTATATTCCATATTAGCTAAATTACAATCTAATCTATATGTGTATTTTACGAAATTTCGCAATAGTCGCAATTGCGATGCGAGTAATATAACACGAAATATTCGCATGAAGATTTCAACTTAGCACTGCTATACTCCATATTCTATCCCAATATGGAATATAGCTGTGCTAAGTTAGCACTGCTATATTCTATATTAGGCTAGAATATGGAGTATAGCTGTGCTAAGTTGAAATCTTCATGCGAATATTTCGTGTTATATTAGTCGCATCGCAATTTAATAGAACGCATCGAGTAATATAACACGAAATATTCGCATGAAGATTTCAACTTAGCAGCGCTAAGTTGAAATCTTCATGCGAATATTTCGTGTTATATTAGTCGCATCGCAATTTAATAGAACGCATCGAGTAATATAACACGAAATATTCGCATGAAGATTTCAACTTAGCACTGCTATACTCCATATTCTAGCCTAATATGGAATATAGCTGTGCTAAGTTAGCACTGCTATATTCCATATTAGGCTAGAATATGGAGTATAGCTGTGCTAAGTTGAAATCTTCATGCGAATATTTCGTGTTATATTAGTCGCATCGCAATTTCGACTTTTTCAAATGTTCTTAATATTGCTCTAACTTCGTCTTTTAGAAATTTCGTAATATTGCTCTAACTTCGTCTCTTAGAATATTACGAATATTCTAAAAGACGAAGTTAGAGCAATATTACGAAATTTCTTAAAATACACATATAGATTGTAATTTAGCTAATATAGTGCTATAATCCCTTTTTTTTCCTGTAATTTTTTTTGCCTCTTCTGAACTTAAGTTTTGTAAAATATGTACACTATTAAAAATTATTACTATAGCAGTATATTAGCTTAAATACAATCTATGTGTATTTTACGAAATTTCGTAATATTGCTCTAACTTCATCTTTTAGAATATTACGAATATTCTAAAAGACGAAGTTAGAGCAATATTAAGAACATTTGCAAAAGTCGAAATTGCGATGCGAGTAATATAACACGAAATAGTCGCATGAAGATTTCAATTTAGCACAGCTATATTCCATATTCTAGCCTAATATGGAATATAGCAGTGCTAACTTAACACAGCTATATTCCATATTAGGCTAGAATATGGAATATAGCAGTGCTAAGTTTAAATCTTCATGCGACTATTTCGTGTTATATTACTCGCATCGCAATTTCGACTTTTGCAAATGTTCTTAATATTGCTCTAACTTCGTCTTTTAGAATATTCGTAATATTCTAAGAGACGAAGTTAGAGCAATATTACAAAATTTCGTAATATACACATATTAGCCTAGCCATAGTCATTAGCATAGGAACGTTGCCTTATACTATCAAGATAAATTTTCGCAATATGCGAAAAATAATTTCGCGATAATTGGAATAATTGCGAATATTCGATTTCGACGAATATAACACGAATATTCATGCGAATATTCGCGAAATATCGCGAAACCGAATATGGCACCTCCCGCTCATCACTACTCAACCTATGCCTATTGGCTATGAAGTATTAATTACGGATTCTATCCAGCAAATGGTGGATCAATCCGTCTCTAAATCAGTATCCGTGGCAATACAGTCAGCCATGGTATCTATTCAAGACTCCATTTCTAGATCTTTTTCCTTGGTTGTAAACCAAAGGACTCCTCAAATTTACCCTTCTACTCTGTCTGACAACTTTCTTTCAGCGGAAGATTCCCTTACGGAGCTAGCCAAGGGATTAAAAAAATCTGGCAAATCTGCCAAGAAAAGAAGGTTTACTGATGACCCTAAGATCCCCAATATCCCTAAATCCTACACCCTGGGAAAGGGTCAAGATTCTAATGAACGCCCGCTTAAGCTAGGCGGTAATGACAATGGTGGCGAAAATCCCCACAAAAGACCCTCCGCCCGGGAGGAGACTACCAATATCCGGGCTATGACAGCCAGTAAGAGGGCTAAGAATATCTATTACAAAGATATATCGTCCACCTCCTCATCAGATGACTCTGATTCCGGTTCGGAAGATGAATTACCATTTTACTATGAAGACTACTCGGCTAGACAACTCCCAGACTCCCTGGTCCTAGACAGTCAAGGTATCCCCTTTTTCAACCCTGACCAAATAAAACACCCTAGATCTGGAGAGTGGGTTCCCCAACCTCAAATTTCTAAATTTTTATCTCTTTGGGTCAACAAATCCCTGGATAGATCCTCCAGAAACAAACTAAAAGCGGAGTGTCCGAGACCTACTCTGCCTCACAAAATATCCCAAAAATCCAGAATTAGACCCCATTATTTTTAAATACCTAAATAAAACAGGGGAAAATCCCAAAAGAGGTCTGGACAGATCATTCAAATTATGTCAAGATAAACTTCTAGACTTATTAGGACCTCTCACTAAAATACTGGATTTGTCCGAACAAGCTGTTATTACAGGCCAACCAGTAGATACGTCAATCCTACGTGGCTGGGCCAAAAGGGCCATCTGTTTCTTTGGAAACATTAATTCCGCCCTCAGCGTGGAAAGAAGACGTAATGTCTTAATGAAATTGGACCCACAGCTTACTCATCTGGCTAACTCAGACCCTGATACATCTGCTGAGGGTCTCCTCTTCGGAGACACCCTCATCAAAGAGATAGGAAAGTTCATCGGAGTATTTACCTCTCTCGACAAAGTCAAAACATCCTTGAAAAAAGTAGGCCAACCCAAAAATGTTGGCAGGGCTGGGAAAGGCAGGGGCCGCTTTCCCAGCCGAACGTCACAGTTCAGACAAACTCAGCAGGCTCCCTTCCAATCAGACAGTCCTACCACCTTCACACCATCCACTACACCATTCTTCCCTACCAGAGGACGTCCATGGAGAGCCTGAGGCCATCGAGGTTTCCCTAGATCGAGACCATCATCAGGTGAGCTCTTTTATCCCAAACTATCCCCACATTCCTCTAGGAGGAAGACTGAAACATTTTTTCCAAACATGGTCTTCTCTAACCTCAGATTCATGGATCCTGAATACCATCTCAGGCTATCAGATAGATTTCCAATCCCCTCCGTCACAGAACCCCATCCCTCAACCAATACATTTCTCCACTCTAGATCAAAACCTCATAGAGTCAGAGATAAAGGATCTTTTCTACAAGAGAGCTATCATCCAAGTACCACCCCTATCTCCGGGTTTCTTCAGCAACATCTTTCTAGTAAAAAATTATTTAATTTAAAAACCCTCAATGATTTTGTTACTTATCATCACTTCAAAATGGAAGGAATCCACCTTCTCAGGGACCTGTTACTCCCTCAAGACTGGCTAATAAAAATAGACCTAAAAGATGCCTATCTCACCGTACCCATACACCCTTGCCACCAACATTTCCTAAAATTTTTCTGGAACAACCAGAAATGGCAATCACTCTCACTAATCCTTATTCACTCACAATGGACCCTTTCCCTTCTAACCAGTCTTGGTTTTCCAATCAATTACAAGAAATCCGTCCTCTCCCCATCCAGGGAAATTAAATTTCTGGGTTTCAATATCAATACTGTCTCCGCTCTATTGAGTCTCCCTACCAGAAAACTCTCCCTAATTCGAAAAAAAAATCCGATCAGTATTGAACATCTAGTATCTCTACGCACCATCGCACGGATTGTGGGACTGTTATCGTCCTCTATACAAGCCATCTTCCCCGCCCCGTTACACTACAGAGCCCTCCAACGTCTCAAAACAACGGGAAGGCCTACGGGAAGGCCTACAATATTCGAACAAAGTTCCCCTATATCCAGAAGCCAAAGAAGAACTTCTTTGGTGGCTCCAACACATCCAGATCTGGAACGGAAAAATTATATTCAATTCCTTACCGGACCTGGTCCTGGAATCAGACGCCAGCCTATCGGGCTGGGGTGTTCGTTGCGGTCCTTACTCTACAGGAGGGAAATGGTCAGAAACAGAATCTCACCTACACATCAATTGTCTGGAGCTACTAGCCGCTTCTTTTGCCCTGAAAAGTTTTGCGAAATACAGATCACACTGCTGCATCCTAATGCGTATGGACAATATCGCAGCAGTTCAATACATCAACCGTTTAGGGGGCACCACCTCCAAGATTCTAAGCGATATTGCCAAAGATTTTTGGCATTTATGTCTGGACAGAGATATCACCCTAAAAGCAGAATATCTCCCGGGTTTGATAAACTCAGTTGCCGACTGGAATTCCCGATACCTTTCGGATTCCAGCGATTGGCAATTAAACCCTCTCATCTTCCAACAGATCAACAAACTATGGGGTCCCCTCCACATGGATCTACAGGGAGTGCAGAATTATTAGGCAAGTTGTATTTTTGAGGATTAATTTTATTATTGAACAACAACCATGTTCTCAATGAACCCAAAAAACTCATTAATATCAAAGCTGAATATTTTTGGAAGTAGTTTTTAGTTTGTTTTTAGTTTTAGCTATTTTAGGGGGATATCTGTGTGTACAGATGACTATTACTGTGCATAATTATTAGGCAACTTAACAAAAAACAAATATATACCCATTTCAATTATTTATTTTTACCAGTGAAACCAATATAACATCTCAACATTCACAAATATACATTTCTGACATTCAAAAACAAAACAAAAACAAATCGGTGACCAATATAGCCACCTTTCTTTGCAAGGACACTCAAAAGCCTGCCATCCATGGATTCTGTCAGTGTTTTGATCTGTTCACCATCAACATTGCGTGCAGCAGCAACCACAGCCTCCCAGACACTGTTCAGAGAGGTGTACTGTTTTCCCTCCTTGTAAATCTCACATTTGATGATGGACCACAGGCTCTCAATGGGGTTCAGATCAGGTGAACAAGGAGGCCATGTCATTAGATTTTCTTCTTTTATACCCTTTCTTGCCAGCCACGCTGTGGAGTACTTGGACGCGTGTGATGGAGCATTGTCCTGCATGAAAATCATGTTTTTCTTGAAGGATGCAGACTTCTTCCTGTACCACTGCTTGAAGAAGGTGTCTTCCAGAAACTGGCAGTAGGACTGGGAGTTGAGCTTGACTCCATCCTCAACCCGAAAAGGCCCCACAAGCTCATCTTTGATAATACCAGCCCAAACCAGTACTCCACCTCCACCTTGCTGGCGTCTGAGTCGGACTGGAGCTCTCTGCCCTTTACCAATCCAGCCACGGGCCCATCCATCTGGCCCATCAAGACTCACTCTCATTTCATCAGTCCATAAAACCTTAGAAAAATCAGTCTTGAGATATTTCTTGGCCCAGTCTTGACGTTTCAGCTTGTGTGTCTTGTTCAGTGGTGGTCGTCTTTCAGCCTTTCTTACCTTGGCCATGTCTCTGAGTATTGCACACCTTGTGCTTTTGGGCACTCCAGTGATGTTGCAGCTCTGAAATATGGCCAAACTGGTGGCAAGTGGCATCTTGGCAGCTGCACGCTTGACTTTTTTCAGTTCATGGGCAGTTATTTTGCGCCTTGGTTTTTCCACACGCTTCTTGCGACCCTGTTGACTATTTTGAATGAAACGCTTGATTGTTCGATGATCACGCTTCAGAAGCTTTGCAATTTTAAGAGTGCTGCATCCCTCTGCAAGATATCTCACTATTTTTGACTTTTCTGAGCCTGTCAAGTCCTTCTTTTGACCCATTTTGCCAAAGGAAAGGAAGTTGCCTAATAATTATGCACACCTAATATAGGGTGTTGATGTCATTAGACCACACCCCTTCTCATTACAGAGATGCACATCACCTAATATGCTTAATTGGTAGTAGGCTTTCGAGCCTATACAGCTTGGAGTAAGACAACATGCATAAAGAGGATGATGTGGTCAAAATACTCATTTGCCTAATAATTCTGCACGCAGTGTATTCGCTTCACGACTGAACACCCAACTATCCAGCACATAGTGTTCTCTCCGCATCCATTCCTGCCCTATTGAGAATGAATGGGTCCGCACCCTTTCCGTATATTTCGGAACGGATGCGGACCCATTCCACGGACGTGTGAATGGACCCTTAGAGGTAGATGGTGAGTTCTTAAAAAATAATTAGTGACTTAGGTGGAAGATGTAGTTTCTGATTAAATTCCATTTAAATTCATTTAAATTCCATTTTGTTTATGACGTGCTAATGTATGTGCAAGGTAGTAAGACTTTTTCTACCTATTTTCTCAAGGTTGTTTTGGGATTGTGACTCACTGCGGACCTTGGAACTGGGTCCAGGGTGATAGCAGATGAACAACGCGTGCACAGTGCCAATTATGGAGCGCATGCTCTGGCTACATTCCACTAGGGAATGAAGATTTTAGTTTAAACAGTATAAAGCTTCCCCTTCAGGGAGGACGTCATAAGTTCATCCTATGGGGTGGGTACACAACTCTCACATAGGGCCTAACCAGTGTTGACTCAGATAATGTTGACACAATCGGTGATGTTTAACTACCTTCATTCTGGATGTGGTCAGTAATGTGTATTATGTTCTTTAGCCTTTGTATTTAGAGAAGTGCAAAAGAAGGACATTATATCGCTATATGTATATGCAGCGAAACGGCGCCGCTAGGGGTTTCCTTTTTTTAGGGAAAAAGTTACTTGTTTTGTTGTGGCGCCAATTACAATGAAGCAACGAAGGCACAGGGCCCCTTTTAGTGATATGGTAAATGGTACCCAGGTGTAGGAATGCCAGAGTGGTGTAGGGTGGCCTAAATGTTCCTTAATGGTTTTGCACGTGTCACTGTGTTCCTACCTGGATACATGGACCCCAGGCGTCGTTGTCCGAAGAAGAGCAAAGGGGGTAGTTGGTAAAGGGGATGGAGAAATAAATTGAGTCCAGACCTAGTGATGAAGTTGAACAGCAACTTTACTTGAATAAACTTTGCTTCAAACAGTTTAAAGACTTTGTCTTGGTTTCCAGCAGGTTTTGGCATTAACGGTGGCAGGCAAACTCCTCTCTCCTACGTCTGTTGCTCTCTGACACTGCTGTGCTGACAGGTTGGCTATGGAACTCAGCTCCTGCTCTATGCTGTACTTCACTCTGTAATCTGGTCTGTCTCTATCTTTGTCCAGGGAACACTTTACTCCTAGTTTCTGAGGCTTCAGGCTTCTGCCTCCATGTCCAGCTGAGCTGAAAGTGCTCCAGCTGGCCTAGACGGGGTTCCCGCTTCCTTCCCCTAGCAGGGGGTACTCTCCACTCACTTCTAACTAGAACTCCATCCTCCGTACAGCAAGTGGGACACCCCCACCACACCACAGGGGAGGGGGGGGGGGTTAGAATGGAAAGGAAATATCCATTCTATGTAAGATAGCTCTGCCTTTGGTGCTGCCACCAAGAAATATGAATACACATTTTGCAGGATCTGGAAATTAGTACATAGGATGACATTAGGTTAACCATAGGAGACAGTAGCAAGGTGCAAAAGTGGTGATGCACCTCTGGGGCGTTACACATATACTACTTATATTTAATAAAATCATATTACTAACCTTCCTTAGTATAGTTGTAGTTTTTGTAATTGTAGTTTTTGTAGTCTCTCTTTAAAGATTATCAGAGCCTGAAGTCTTGCTCTTATCAGCAAAACAGTTGTTGCAAGCTCAGGACAAGGACCTCAAAAGTAGTATTCTCTGAAATACTACCGGTACCATGAACCACACCAGAAAGGCAGTGAGAGATTAGGGAGGTAAAAAGGGGCTCAAGAACTGGTCTTGGTTTCTGGGAGAACTGAGCGATTTCTCTGTACGCTCCAGGCTCTATCGTAGGGTTGGGCTGCACCTTAATGGGGATGGTGCAGCTGTTTTGGAGGTAGAAGATTGGAGGAATGTTTGAACTAGGGACTGGGGGAGGGGGTTACATTATAGAATGGGAAGATAGTGCAAAAAGAGACCTGGGGCAAGTTAATGGAAAACCGGGAGAGGAATGGAGGGAGAGACTATAACAGTTTATAAAGAAAGATGTAGGGTAAAAAATATACAAAAGCCTCTTAATTGTGTGTACACGAATGCCAGAAGCCTGACTAATAAAAAGAAGAAGTGAGGGAAATGAACAGAGGACAATTGGGAAATAGTGACTATAATATAATAAACTTCCACTTTTCATTTAAAAGAGTGTATTTTCAGGGAGGCAGAAAAACTCTAAACTTCAGGAAAATTTGATCTGCTAAGAAAGGCCATTAGCCTCACTACAACCACATAATGGGATATCATTAAAAGCATCCTAAAATCTCATTATGACAGGTACCTTATGGGAATAAAAGGGTGAGGAACAATGAAAATGTAAAATGGGCAATAAATAACAGAAGGAAAGCATTTAACTTACTAAAACGGGAGGGTAGCGAGGAATCACTAAAAAACTACAAGGAGAAAAATTTAAAATTTAAAAAACAGATAAAAGAAGACAAGCTGGAGACAGAAAGTCCTATTGCCAAAAAGATTAAAACTAACCCTAAAATGTTCTTCAATTATAAAAAGTAAAAGTTAAAAGTTTAAACCTGAACATGTTGAGGGAGGAGTTGTAGAGGATGAGGAGAAATCAAATTTATTAATTATTTTTTTCTCTACTGTATTCACTGAGGAAAATGAATTGTCAGATGAAATGCAGAGAAGGATATTTATCAAGACTGGAGTACCCATACGCAAGTTTTGATCTTAGTGTGCTAGTGTGAAATGCATCTAATTTATTAAGGGGCAGATGCCTCTTAGTAAATTAGGCGCATCTATGCCCAGCCATATGCCAGAAAGACTTCAGCCATAATTTACGCCAGTTTCTGGTGAAAGTTATAGTAAATCCAGTGGTCCGTGAATCCCTGCCCCTCTCAATAGGCCCCACATCTTTTCTTGCCACAAAAAGTTGAAAATGATTGCACAAATGTGACTGTATTTGTGAGTTATAACCTCCCTTCTGATTCTCAGCTGTGTCATTTGACCAGCAATCAGGCTTTCCAAATAACACAGCATCTTATGTGTGGACAGGAAGTCAGTCTCTCTATGTATTCCTATGGGAGCCTCAATGTCAGTCTCATTGGAATGAATAGAGAAGTAACTGACTTCCTGTCCTGTGTCAGTTGGAGATCAGAGTCCTGGTCACATGACACAGCTGAGGATCAGAAGGGAGGGGATAGCTTACAAATATAGTCACTGATGAGAGAATTACATTCACTACAGATTATATCATGTACCTTTCTAGCAGGTCAGAGTATAATTTTTTTTGCGGGAGTTCTTATTTAATCAAAATAAGTGGATAATACATATTAGCACAGGTTTATGATGGATCAGTCTAGTCAAACTAATCTAATCAGTTTCTATGAGGAAGTAAGTTCTAAAATGGATTGGGGTGAGTCATTGAATGCCATGTATCTCTATCTCCAAAGCATTTGACACTGTACCACATAAAAGGTTAGTATAGAACATCAGAATGCTTGGACTGGAAGTAACTGCTTCAGTGATAGAAAAAAGAGGGTGGTTCTTAATGGTAGACAGTAGCATGCCCATGGGGGGGGGAGGGCGGGGTGGTCCGTCCCGGGTGACGGCTCTCACGGGGGTGCCAGCAGGCCCAGAAGCATTGGGCGCTTCCATCAATACAGATGGAAGCGCTCATTGCTGAAGCGCTGACACCCACATACTGCGGCGGGGCAGGGAGCGGAGCGCATAGTTCCCTGCCCCGCCGCCGATCACCACCATAGGCTTCAGGCCTAGTAGGCCTGAAGCCTATGCGGTAGAGAAATCCCGGCGCAGGCACGCGTGATGACTCAGCAGCACAGAGTTGGGACTCTGCGAGCAAGCGCAGGTAAGTATTTAGCTTTTAGCTTTTTTTTCTTTTTCTTTTATGTGCCAACTTTGGGGGACATGAGGGGGCCGGGGTACACACAGGACAGGGGACGTGTGGGGGGAAAATATGGTGGGATACTGTGTGGGGGCAATTTTTTTAATTTTATTTTATGTGCCAACTTTGGGGGACATGAGGGGGGTGCACACAGGAGGATGTGTTGGAGGGGAATATGGTGGGATACTGTGTGGCACAGTGGGGGGCAAATTATTATGGGAGGGATTAATATGTGGGAGGAAAAATTACTATATGGGCAATGTGGGGGACACTACTGTGTGGAGGGCAGTGTGGGGGACACTACTGTGTGGGGGACACTACTGTGTGGGGGACACTACTATGTGGGGGCAGAGTGGGGGACACTACTGTGTGGGGGGCAGCGTGGGGGACACTACTGTGTGGGGGGCAGCGTGGGGGACACTACTGTGTGGGGGGCAGCGTGGGGGACACTACTGTGTGGGGGCAGCGTGGGGGATACTACTGTGTGGGGGCAGCATGGGGGACACTACTGTGTGGGGGGCAACATGGGGGACACTACTGTTTGGGGGGCAGTGTGGGGGACACTACTGTATGGGGGCTGTGTGGGGGACACTACTGTATGGGGGCTGTGTGGGGGACACTACTGTATGGGACAGTGTGGGGGACACTACTGTATGGGACAGTGTGGGGGACACTACTGTGTGGGGGAAATTACTGTGTGGGGGCAGCATGGGGGCATTTCTATTGGGGAGGCACTGTCATTCTATTATTTCTGGGGACACTATACAGGGATTATTGCCTGGAGCACAATATAGGGTGTTATTATTACTGGGGGCACTCTAGGGGACATTATAACTGCTGTTGACACTATAGGAACATTTGGGGTAATCTATCAAACTGGTGTAAAGTAGAACTGGCTTAGTTGCCCATAGCAGCCAATCAGATTCCACCTTTCATATTTGACAGCTCTTTTGGAAATCCAGTTCTACTTTACACCAGTTTGATAAATGACCCCAATTATGTCTATTAGGGGCAGCGTGGGGGACACTACTGTGTGGGGGGCAGTGTGGGGGACACTACTATGTGGAGGCAGAGTTGGGGACACTACTGTGTGGGGGGCAATGTGGGGGACACTACTGTGTGGGGGGCAGCGTGGAGGACACTACTGTGTGGGGGCAGCGTGAGGGACACTACTGTGTGGGGGGCAGCGTGGGGGACACTACTGTGTGGGGGCAGCGTGAGGGACACTACTGTGTTGGGGGCAGCGTGGGGGATACTACTATGTGGGGGGCAGCGTGGGGGATACTACTATGTGGGGGGCAGCGTGGGGGATACTACTATGTGGGGGGCAGCGTGGGGGATACTACTATGTGGGGGGCAGCGTGGGGGATACTACTATGTGGGGGGCAGCATGGGGGACACTACTGTGTGGGGGACACTATGTGGGGGGCAGCGTGGGGGACATTACTGTGTGGGGGGCAGCGTGGGGGACACTACTGTATGGGGCAGTGTGGGGGACACTACTATATGGGGGCAGTGTGGGGGACACTACTATATGGGGGCAGTGTGGGGGACACTACTATGTGGGGGACACTACTGTGTGGGGGACACTACTGTGTGGGGGCAGTGTGGGGGACACTACTGTGTGGGGGGCAGTGTGGGGGAAATTACTGTGTGGGGAGCAGCATGGGGGCCTTTCTATTGGGGAGGCACTGTAGGTGCCATTCTATTATTTCCTGGGACACTATACAGGGATTATTGCCTGGAGCACAATATAGGGTGTTATTATTACTGGGGGCACTCTAGGGGACATTATAACTGCTGTAGACACTATAGGAACATTTGGGGTAATCTATCAAACTGGTGTAAAGTAGAACTGGCTTAGGGCTCTTTCACACTTGCGTTGTCCGGATCCGGCGTGTACTCCATTTGCCGGAATTACACGCCGGATCCGGAAAAACGCAAGTGAACTGAAAGCATTTGAAGACGGATCCGTCTTCAAAATGCGTTCAGTGTTACTATGGCAGCCAGGACGCTATTAAAGTCCTGGTTGCCATAGTAGTAGTGGGAAGCGGGGGAGCAGTATACTTACAGTCCGTGCGGCTCCCGGGGCGCTCCAGAATGACGTCAGAGCGCCCCATGCGCATGGATGACGTGATCCATGCGATCACGTCATCCATGCGCGTGGGGCGCCCTGACGTCACTCTGGAGCGCCCCGGGAGCCGCACGGACGGTAAGTATACTGCTCCCCCGCTCCCCACTACACTTTACCATGGCAAACAGGACTTTAGCGTCTTGGCAGCCATGGTAACCATTCAGAAAAAGCTAAACGTCGGATCCGGCAATGCGCCGAAACGACGTTTAGCTTAAGGCCGGATCCGGATTAATGCCTTTTAATGGGCATTAATTCCGGATCCGGCCTTGCGGCAAGTGTTCAGGATTTTTGGCCGGAGCAAAAAGCGCAGCATGCTGCAGTATTTTCTCCGGCCAAAAAACGTTCCGGTCCGGAACTGAAGACATCCTGATGCATCCTGAAGGGATTTCTCTCCATTCAGAATGCATTAGGATAAAACTTATCAGGATTCTTCTGGCATAGAGCCCCGACGACGGAACTCTATGCTGGAAGAAAAGAACGCAAGTGTTAAAGAGCCCTTAGTTGCCCATAGCAGCCAATCAGATTCCACCTTTCATATTTGACAGCTCTTTTGGAAATCCAGTTCTACTTTACACCAGTTTGATAAATGACCCCAATTATGTCTATTAGGGTCACTATTTTTTCAGCAGTATAGTACCTGGGGCATTGGGGGGCACAATGGGCACAGTATTGGGGGTGGCAGCAGGATGACACTGTGGGGACACCAAGATGGGGGGGTTGATGGAACAATTTAGAAATCTAACGTGTCTCTGTTACAAAGTCTGTAGAGACAAGATGCGGCTGAAAGAATTTCTCATGTCGGTCTAACGGAAGAGAAGAGGAAAGAGAAGGTCTACATGACAGGAGATGTCCCTGGATGTTAGAGGTATGTGGTCAAGTATTGGGGGGGGAAGTGCCACTGATGGTACACACTCAGATTGGGTCACTCTCACTAGTGGGGTACCACAGTGGTCAGTATTGGGCCCTATTCTCTTCAATATATTTATTAAATGGGTTGTCCGAGCTGCAGAAACAAACCTGATGGCCAGGAAAATATACATTAGAAAAGTGAGGTCTAGCAAAAGAAATATTCTATTTATGCACATACCTAGTACTGTTCTGGCCCCTTTGTTTATATGCAGTTACAGAACTGTGGGGAGGTGAAACAACATTCTTATTGAGGTTTGTCCACCCAGCAAGAACAGCCCACAGATATGACTTCAGAGACGTTCTGGTACAGGGCAGGACTGCTGCCTCCTGCAGCTCTAGGCTGGTGCACAGAACGTCATCAGAGCAGGCAAAGAAGCTAATGTCATAGGTCATGTGACACAATGAAATATGAGAAAAGGGCCACTGTAGAAGAATTTAATCAATTGAAAATACATTACTTTTGTTTAGATAAACATTGTTGTTCTGTCCCCACATGAAGGCGAATGAAGGTGTAACTGATAATGCCTTTGTGACTGTCCTACCTTCGTATCCAAGCAGTGGAGCAGACCGGACCGGCAGATGCTCAGGTTAGATGGACCCAGACGTAGACATGAGGATGCAATCAAAACGTGGGTTTATTTGATCCAGAGCAGTGACATACGGTGATACAATACAGGAATGCAGTAGATGCTGTGATGTGGATGTCTTTCTGAGGCTAACTGCTGAGGCTACTGCTGGTCAAAAACTGATGCCTTCACAAGCCGAGGTGTGTGTCTCCAGTCACAAAGGAATGCAGCACTGAAAAAGGCTACAGGAAGTGACCAGGCCCAAGGCTGCTAAAACCACGCCCAAAGATAAAACTTTATAGACAACGAACGAGGCGTGCAGCATACAAATTCCGGCCAGCAGATGGCAGCAGAGAACAATAGACTTAAACAACATAGGTAAAACAAGAAATAATACAGTGCAGAAATTCAATATGAAAGGAACAGCACACTCCCCGTCTGAAATTCCCTTAGGGGATTTCACTATGACGAATGTCCATAAAATATAAACAACCTGTAAAAGAAAAACATGTTAGAATGCAAAACATAGTTTAGTCCTGTTTTCCAACTTGGAATGGAGAAGATCTGCGAAGCTTGATACAGTCCTGTTCACCCAGCAGGGACGTTCTCGATGGGTAATATTAAAATTAGTTAGTTAATTGGTCTTGAGAACGTTTTAAGCTCGCCTTTCCTGAAGATCTTCAACTCCACCTTCCGGACCTTGCCATCCTTGCTAGGGAAGACCTTTGAAATTAGTCTGATAGGCCAATCAATCCTTTCGGTCTGTTGCTCTTTCATTAATACAAGGTCTCCTTCCTTCAAGTTTGGTTTGTGGTGTTGCCATTTTCTTCTACCTTGAAGAACACTGAGGTACTCTTTTCGCCACCTGTTCCAGAAGTAATCTGCTAGGTATTGTACACGTTTCCAGTGTTTTTGGTAGATGTTAGCATGAGTAAATTCTCCACTAGGTATTAGCGTACTCTCAGTTTTTTGGGTAAGTAGAATAGCAGGAGTCAGTATGGCTGGTGTTTCAGGATCCATAGACACTGGCACAAGGGGTCTTGAATTGATAATGGCCGAAACTTCGGCAAGAAGGGTGACTAGAGTCTCATGTGTGAGTCTTGACGAGTTTACATCCCTCAGCATAGAATTTAAGATGTTGCGTGAGATGCCGATCATTCTCTCCCAGGAGCCTCCTATGTGGGAACTATGAGGAGGATTGAAAATCCAGGTGCAACCTTTTTCCGCCAACTGATCTTGAATGGACTTGGTGTCGATGTTAAGTTCTCTACAAGCTCCGATGAAGTTGCTTCCCTGGTCAGACCTCAATTGTTTAACTGGTCCTCTGATTGCGAAGAACCGTCTTAAGGCATTGATAAGGCTGGATGTGTCCATAGATTCTATCACCTCTATGTGAACTGCTCGCACACTCATGCAAGTAAATAGTACAGCCCAACGCTTACTGTTTGCGTGACCGCCGCGGGTCCTGCGTGTGGACACCATCCATGGCCCAAAGACATCTAGGCCAACATAGGTGAAAGGCGGCTCTGTGCATAGTCTATCCGCAGGCAAGTCAGCCATTTGTTGGTGTAGTTGTTTTCCTCTTGCTTTACGACAGTGCACACATTCATGCAGTACTTGGGCCACACGTTTTTTCATACCTATAATCCAAAGGCCAGCAGACCGTAATTTGCCCTCAGTAATTTGCCTGCCTTGGTGTTCGGCCCTTTCGTGGTAGTGTCGGATTAGCAAGACGGTGATATGATGTTTGCTGGGAATGATGAGAGGATTTTGTTCTGCAATTCCCAGGTGGGCTTGATTCAAACGACCACCAACTCTTAGCAAGCCAAAACTGTCGATAACTGGATTTAAATTGGCAAGAGGACTTTTTAAAGGAATCTGCTGTTTGTTGTACAAGCACTTCCATTCTACGTTGAAATTCTCCTTCTGGACGTGATGTATTATGAGGTATTCACTATGAGAGATGTTCTCAGCAGAGAAGGGTTTATGGCAGGCATGCCAACCATGACCATCTTTATCTTGGCGAGTATTATGATAACATCTTGCGATGTGCACTAACCTTGCAATAGTTCTGACGAGTCTCATCCAGCTGGAGAAACGTTCAAAGCGCTGACAACCGAAGCTGGCGGTTTGCTTTGTTCCAGTGACTAATGCACTAACTTCAGCGCGGATTTCTGGATCATTATCCGGATCCTGGATGCTGAAAACTTCCTGTACACATTCGTCCGCCTCTTCAAGCAGAAACTCTGGACCTGTAAGCCAAGTAGAGTTAATAAAGGAACCTATAGACATAGGCCTAGTGGCGTGATCTGCTGGATTAAGTTCGGATGGTACATAGTGCCATTGCTCAGGTTTGGAGGACCTCCTGATTCTCTCTATGCGGTTACTAACGTACACATAGAATCGCTTGGTCCGATTGTGGATGTAACCTAAAACGACCTTACTGTCGGTGTAATACTGGACTTCAGCTATGTCGACACCCAGTTCTTGTTGTATGAAATCCGCGATCTCCACTGCCAACACAGTCCCACAATGTTCCAGTCTGGGAATAGTATGATCGGGCATGGGGGCTAACTTAGCCTTACCAAAGACGAATCCAATGTGATTTTGGTTGTTGGGTTCTATCACCTTCAGATAGGCAACCGCTGCGATGGCCTCCGTGGAGGCGTCCGAGAACACGTGGAGTTCTTTCTTTATGCTAGAGGAAAGTGAAGTTTTAATATAGCATCTCGGGATGTGGATCTCATCCAAGGCACACAAGGATTGCTTCCAGGCTTCCCATTTTTGCTCTTTCTCGGAGGGAAGTGGGGTATCCCAATCCTTGACTGTTTCAGAAAACTGTCTCAGTAGAGATTTACCTTGTATGGTAATGGGCGCTACAAATCCCAGCTGATCAAATAGGCTGTTTACTACTGATAGGACGCCTCGCTTTGTGAATGGCTTGTCTGCACAACTTATCTGAAAAGGAGTCAGCCGAGAGATCCCATCTGAGGCCCAAGCTCCTCTGCACAGGTGGACTGTCCAGTCCCAAGTTAATGTCCTTGAATCCTGGTGCATGATCGCCTGATTCGAAGGCCCTCATAACGGCCAGGCTGTTTGAAGCAATTTTGTGTAGTCTAAGTTTAGCTTGGTACAACATACTTTGAGTCCTTTTGAGCAGATCGATAGCCGCTTCTTCAGTCGGTAGTGATTTGAGTCCATCGTCTACGTAGAAGTCCTTTTCTACAAAGTCTCTGGCGTCTTTACCGTACTCGGATTCTCCCTCTAATGCAGTGCGCCGAAGGCCGTAAGTTGCCACGGCAGGTGAAGGGCTGTTTCCAAATACGTGTACCCTCATTCGATATTCTGCCATCTCTGCGTTGGTGTCATTATTCTTGTACCACAGAAACCTGAGGAAATTCTGGTGGTCCTCTCTGACTACGAAACAGTGGAACATCTGTTCAATGTCAGCGGTGATGGCAACGAGCTCTTTTCTGAACCTCATCAGCACTCCAACTAGGTTATTCGTCAGATTAGGACCTGTGAGAAGGACATCATTAAGCGATACACCTTGATGTTTGGCACTTGAGTCGAAAACAACCCTAATTTGATTAGGTTTCCGTGGGTGATACACTCCAAACGAAGGCAAGTACCAGCACTCGTCGTTCTTCCCTAAGGATGGAGCTGGTTCTGCATGGTTGTTGCGGAATATTTTGTCGATAAAGGCAACGATGTGTTCTCTTATCTCAGGCTTACTGTTCATGGTACGCTGAAGAGAGTTAAATCTAGACAGAGCTTGTTCCCTATTGTTCGGGAGTCTCACCCTGGTAGCTCGGAAGGGTAGTGGAGAAACCCAGTGATTGGTTTCGTCTTTAAGGAACTCATTGTCCATTATCTTGATAAATTCTCTGTCCTCTACTGACAAAGCTACTTTATCATCGTCCTTGCTTGTGTGAAAGACCAATCTTCCCAAGTTGTCAGCAAAGAAGGGAGGAATGTCGTCAGGTGGTTGTATGAGGTCTGGAGGCTTCTCTTTCACCTCATAGTGATGAGGGCAAGGCTTAATGCAAGTTGTGCGTCCATCTCCACGCACGTACGTTTTGAAAGAGCGGATTCTTGGTTGATCCAAGCATACATTTCCTATGACCACCCATCCCAAGTCCAGTCTCTGGGTGTATGGTGCATAGTCGGGACCATTACACTGTTGACGCACCTTGTGTACCCTTAGATTGTCTCTGCCAAGCAGGAGTAGAATCTCGGCGTTGTTGTCCATAGGTGGGATAACGTTGTCCAGGTGCCTTAGGTGTGGATGGTGAAATGCAGCTTCTGGGGTAGGAATTTCATCCCTATGGTTGGGTATTTGATCGCATTCGATCAGCGTCGGTAGAGGTATTTACGTATTTCCACTGACGGAACAAGCGATAAATCCTTGTGCCCTCCTGCCGCTAGTCTCTATGCGACCCGAGCAGGTGTTTAAGATGTAGGGTTCTGACGGTCCCTTTATTCCAAAGGCTTCAAAGAATTTAGGTCCTGCTAGGGAACGGTTGCTTTGGTCGTCAATGATGGCATACATTTTTACTGCCTTTTCTGGTAGCCCCTCCGAGTAGACCTTGATTAGGCATATGCGGGCACAACATTTCTCACTCTGGCCCTCCCCACATACATCCGAGCATGAGCAGGAAACAGCGGTGGCTGTGTTAGCGTGGTTCTGGGGCTCCCCGCCATGACTTTGAGCAGGACTGGTGGTGACAGCAGCAGGTGAATCCCTTGTGAGTGGAGTTGGGTGCATAGCTGAGGCATGTCTTTCACTATGACACTCCTCACACTTGATAATGGATTTACAGTCCTTAGCCATGTGCTCCAATGAAGCGCAGCACCTGAAGCATACCCCAAGCTCGGTGAGGACTTTCTTGCGCTCCTGTATGGTTTTGGATCTAAATCCTCTGCATTTGTTCAGTGAGTGTGGTTTTTCATGAATGGGACATTCACGATTGAAGGCCTTGTCTCCTGATGAGGTAGTGTACTGTCTACCAGTGGGTACTGCAGATGATGGTAGGTTAGTCTTTCTAACATTCACGGTGTTCTTAAAGTCTCTGTGTTTATGTACAATACTTTCATACCTTGATGATGGTGTCACTGAGGCTGTAGTATTGAACTCCAGGAAGTCGAGGCTGGGGTCATTCCTCATCTGGGACTGTTCATCGATGAATCTACAGAAATGAATAAATGGGGGAAAGGTGACGTCATGCACTCTTTTGTACCTTGAGACTGATGCCGCCCACTTCTCTTGCAGGCTGTATGGTAACTTCACGACTATTGGGTTCACCCCATGGGCTGTATCTAGGTAGCACAGCCCGGACAGACGAGGGTCTCTTTTGGCAAGCTCCAGTTCCATGAGCAAATCACTTAAATCCTGAAGCTTATGGACATCTTTGAGGCTGATCTTGGGGACGTTCTGCAGTCTCCTAAATAGTGCCTTCTCTATTGCTTCTGCACTGCCAAAGGTGCGTTCGAGTCTCTGCCAGGCTGCAGCGAGACCTGCTTCTGCTTGTCCCACATAGACAGTTCTAAGGCTCTTGATGCGATTTGTGGAGCCTGGGCCCAGCCATTTGATCAAGAGGCCGAGCTCCTGCTCTGCGGTTAGGTTGAGGTTGGCGATGGCGGCTTTGAAGGTTGCCTTCCAGGCTCTGTAGCTCTCCGCATGGTCATCAAATTTTGAGAGACTGGTGTTAATTAGCTCTCTGCTCACCATAAACCTGGCAAACTCAGACATATCTGATTTCTCACTGCTTGTTGCCATGACAACTTGTGATGCCCCTGGGGCGTATAGGCTGCGTGGCGTGAAAGGGTGAGATGCTTCCGGGTAGAATGATGTTGCTGCAGGGTTGAGCTGTGGTCTAGCCTCTGTAGATTCTGATGACTGCTGCTTGAGCTGTGGAGGTAGGCCAGGAAACGCCTGGTAGCCATCTTGCTGTAATAACTGCCCTTGAGAGGGCGCGTCTGGGCGACTGTTATTGGATTGCTCGGGTGCTGTGGGTATCGCTGGCACTGCAGGTAGAGCTGACTTGGAGGTTTCAGTGTTGTTGGCTTGGACAGTACTGCAAACTGGGGGTGGTGCAGATAACTGTTTCAGTACGTATTCGCTGGTGCGATCAACTGGATCGTCTATCTCCTCTGGTGGTAAGCAGACTGAATCAAAGCCTTGGCTCAATGCTTGCTCAAGTAGTCTTACTTTTGCTAATGCGATTTCCTCTTCCCTCTCTGATTCAAGGATCTTTATTCGAGCCTCTGCTTCTTCCCTCTTGGCCGCTGCCGTCTGTGCTTCTGCCCTCGCAAGGACTTCTTTTTCGGTGAAGGAACGCCTCACTTTGGATTGCTCTGCATTTATGCGGGCCTCTAGTAATCTGTCGCTCAGGCCGGAGCTTCTAGAGCATGATGATCTGTAGGACCGTGAGGAATGTTTGGATGAATGCGATCTGTGTGATCTGGTTTCTTGCAAATGAGAGATGCGGAGTTCCACTTTATCTTTAGCGTCCAGCACCATGGCGTCTCTTTGTCTGTCTATTGATTCTGCCTTGCACAATTCTGACGGGGCTTCTTCAATATTAGAGTCTTTTAGAAAGGTTATATACCTTGTGGACAGTCTCTTGTATCTTTCATGGGCTGCGTTCAGCCGCCCGACGGCAACTTGTAAACTGGTGGCATCGCCTGAGGAGGACTTAAGTCCTGATATGAGAGAGGAAACTCGTTCCCATAGCTCTTCCAGGTTGTCACATAGCTCATCTTTCATGGTGTGATAGTTTTCTGTGATCTTTATAGTTGGTTTGAGAGAGCGCCTTGGTCGCGTGACTTGGTCTGCTGGAAGTGTGGGTTCTACCTCCAGCTCTTCATAATGATCAGTATCAGGTTGCATTTGCTTTGTTTCATCACTGGGGAACTGTACGAGGTCCTTTTCGGCCATTTTGATTTAAGGTGCGCTGTCTCTTTAAGAAATCAAACTTTTGAATTGGGGGCAGAAAATTGCAGTGCGGCTCAGATGAGGCACCCTGATGAGTTTCCCAAAGTCCTTTTAGTGAATTGCGGGGTTTTGGTATAAGGGAGGCCCCGCGTGCGTGAACAGTTCTTATATCATGCGAGCAAGGGTTAATATAGGATGTAGAAAGTGGCTTGGCGAGTAGTGGAGGACTTCCAGGCGAGAGTATATCTACTGCGGACACGCCGTGCTTCCCCTTAGGCTTATGGGACATGCACTGTTGCCGGTCAGATTTGCTGGGAGTGGGCCTGTTGCAGGGGAGGTTCCTGAGTGTGGTACTAGGCTCTGTGGGAACCTGTAGCCGGGCATTGGACATTCAGACGGATATTGATTGGGGTATAAGGCTTTAAGGCAGTTTTTGACTGTTCTGTCCCCACATGAAGGCGAATGAAGGTGTAACTGATAATGACTTTGTGACTGTCCTACCTTCGTATCCAAGCAGTGGAGCAGACCGGACCGGCAGATGCTCAGGTTAGATGGATCCAGACGTAGACATGAGGATGCAATCAAACGTGGGTTTATTTGATCCAGAGCAGTGACATACGGTGATACAATACAGGAATGCAGTAGATGCTGTGATGTGGATGTCTTTCTGAGGCTAACTGCTGAGGCTAACTGCTGAGGCAACTGCTGGTCAAAAACTGTTGCCTTCACAAGCCGAGGTGTGTGTCTCCAGTCACAAAGGAATGCAGCACTGAAAAAGGCTACAGGAAGTGACCAGGCCCAAGGCTGCTAAAACCACGCCCAAAGATAAAACTTTATAGACAACGAACGAGGCGTGCAGCATACAAATTCCGGCCAGCAGATGGCAGCAGAGAACAATAGACTTGAACAACATAGGTAAAACAAGAAATAATACAGTGCAGAAATTCAATATGAAAGGAACAGCACAATTGTGTATGTGTATACATACACAAAGAATAACTTGGACAACTCCTTTAACGATCTTCTAGAAGGCTTGCACGGTAAAATATAAATTTTTGCTGATGATACAAACTTTGTAAGGTAATTAGCACAATTGAGGACAGTACACCGCTACAGATGGATCTGGATAGATTGGAAGCTTCAGCAGAGAAGTGGCAGATGAGGCTTAACACTGACAAATGTAAGGTTATGCACAAGTGAAGAAATAATGCAAGTCACCAGTACATACTAAATGGTAAACACTGGGTAACATGGACATGGGAAAGGACATAGGAATTATAATTGACAGTTAACTTAAAGGGGTTGTCTCATCTCAGACAATGGGGGCTGTGGCAATGTGAACATTGAGGTGTTGTTTCCCCAGGTTCCAGTCCGGGACTTAGGGCATGCTCATGTCCAGGGATCCTATTTAATCCTGCTACTGGATCTTGGGTGTGGCTCACTCTGGAGTGTCTTGTGAAGCAGAGTCCTGGTGAGGCTCTGTGTGAGTGGTCTCAGCCGGGTGGGCTGAGGGGCCACGAGGCTAGGCGATAGCCTGAACTTTGGGGGATGCGGTGACGCCTGTGAAACAAGGATCACGAGGCCAGAGTCGGGAGGACTACTGGGCCACAATCCCCCAAAAGGTATTGAAGTGTCACAGCCTGGAGGTTGCTGGACTGAATGGCTGAGGAAAGCCGCATTTGTGTTCCATGTGTGAACAGGGCTCTCTAGGTGAGTCAGGGATACGCTTATGTGTTTAGTTAGAGCCTAGCCGGGCAAGGGTTTGTTATTTTGTGTGGATGTCACACGTGATAAGTTGAAGCTGCGACTTCTTAACCTGTGCTTTGCTAAAGTGTCTGAAATAAAGCAAGAGTTTGGACATTATAATCGTGTCTGCGAAGATATCTGTGAGTGTGACCCCCTGAAAAGAGACGATCCCTTACAGGGCATTATGCTAGGAGATGCCCCCATTATCTTATAGGTGCAACAACCTGCAGAGGGACATTGAATTCTACTTATTTTTCTGAGATAATGTGTTGAGGCAAGCCAGGTAACTGTAAGATGTGTTCGACAAGCAAGTTGGCGAGTTGCACTGCGGAGAGAAGTCGAGATAAAAGAACAAAGAGTGCCATTTTGGAAATGCGATCTGCTACCACCTATATCGCGATGCATACTGAAGATGCCAGTGAGTCAGTGATAAAATACATTCCTATACTGTATGTTGCCATGAATCATCTGGTATAGGTAAAGGAAGGACCAGGCAGACAGGTCTCTGCCTAGGAGACTTGTTCTGGACACATGTGACATAGGAAGCAACAAAGTCTTGGGGATCCTGGGAAAGGGAGGGCCACCAGTAGTATCTAGAAATGAGAACTAGAATGTGCCACCGTTTTAGATTTAGGCCCCCAAGATGTGGATCTGTTTTCTTCTTGTCATAGGAACATATGTCTTCCCCAGAGGAATGTGCTTGACTGGAATAAGCACTACTGATTCAGGTGGGATCAACAATATATTCAGGCTCTTCCACCCAATCAGCAGAGTCAAAAGAACGGGAGAGGGCATCTGATGTTCTTCTTAGCAGGGTGAAATTGTAAGAAAAAATCTAATCTGGCAAAAAATAGTAACCTTTAGACCTGGTGAGGATTAAAGGGGTCATTTATGACCAGATTTACGCCACTTTTGGGGTGTATATCTGGCGCAGATTCTGTCGTACGCCATGGTGCGGCAGAATCTGCAACTTCTTCCCCACTCACGCCAGGTCTAAAAATAGAGGCGTGGTGTGGGCGGGGAAGGGCCTATCTGATTCATTATTTTTTTTGCCTGGTTTAGGCAAGGAAGCTGTCTTGCATTTACAATCTGTGCTGGATGCGCTGAAGTTATGTAGAGGCTTGTGCATACCGGTGCAAGCACCGAGGGGAAGGATGTGGTCAGGAGGTCCAAAGTCAGAGCAGGCAGCGATCAAGCAAAGTCCGTAATCGAAGTCCAAGGTCCGTTAAAGCGAACCTTTCACCTGGATTTCACTCAATAAACTATTACCAGTACCTTATAGATTATCCTCATTCTGTTTCAATGCATTCTTGTGCCGCTTTCCTGGGATGTATATTCATGAAAAAAACGACTTATAAAGTCCTCGTCTCCAGCTCCTGAAGTCACGCTAGAAGTCAAGGGGGTAGCCCTTCCCTCACTCCAGGATGTAACTCCCCTGCTCTAACCCCTCCTCTAAGCAGTGTAACTGACACCCGGCTCAGTCGCCGGGACCGCACTTGTACAGGCGGCGCATGCGCCGTCGGACTCAAGCGCGATCCTGTAACTGAATCGCGCGTGAGGAAGAGAAGACAGGCAGGCATCGGGGAAGGCGCATGCGGGAACAGGCAGGAACTGTTCCAGGCAGGAACTGTTGTATGGTTTGCTGGCCCATAGGATGAGGCCAGTACAGAACTGCAGTCAGCTTTTCAGGGTCTATTTCAATATGACAACAAGAAATGACATAACCCAGAAAAGGTGGGGAGGTTTTTTGAACCTGGCAGTCTGTTCTCTCATAGATGCCAGAGGACAGTATGAATGTACTTCTGGTGTGCTGTCAGGTCAGGAGAGAAGACCAGGATGTCATCAGACATTAAATAGGTTGTCTCATTTCAGCAAATAGTATTTATTATGTAGAGAAAGTTAATACAAGGCACTTACTAATGTATTGTTATTATCCATATTGCCTCTTTTAACGGCTGGATTCATTTCTCCATCATATTAATTTTCCATGGTTACGACCACCCTGCAATCTAGCAGTGGTGGCTATGCTTGCACACTAGGAAAAGGAGGTAGCCTATGTGAGCTCCCATAGTCCCGACCACCAGAGAGGCCGGCACTTTTTCCTATAGTGTGCAAGCACGGCCACCGCTGATGGATTGCAGGGTGGTGGTAACCATGGAAATGAGCAGTGTATAATATGATGGAAAATGAACCCTCTATTAAAGGAAGCAATATAACAATACATTAGTAAGTGACTTGTATTAACTTTCTCTCCACAAAAAATGCCACATGCTGAAGTGAGACAACGCCTTTAAGATGATAACAGAAGACATCATTTTAGAATTCTTAACTTCTGGAGGAACATTGCAGAGGCCAAAGGGCATGACAAGGTAATGGTCATCACTCGTTGTAAAATTGGTCTTCCACTCCTCACCATCACTTATACGGATCAAATTGTAAGCCTCCCAGAGATCCAACTTTGTGCACACTCTGACTCCATTGAGCCTATCAAAGAGTTCAGGGATAAGGGACAAAGGATACTTTTTCTTCACCACGATCTTGTTCAGACCACAGAAATCTATACATGGCTGGAAAGAACCATCCTTCTTCTTGATGAAAAAAATAACATTCCTAGCTGTTGAGGACTTCCGGATGAATCTGCAGTACCCCAGGCCTGGGAGTAACAGCAGTGGTTTGTAATGTAAAGCTTTTTTAATGTTTATATTATGTCACTTCATGCTATGCGCCAGCAGAAAGGGTACAGCTGGCAGTAGTTGGCAACAAGAATGGGACTTGCCATTCCATTTCTCCCCTCTTGGTAAGAGTGGGCCGATCCGAATTCTTGCCAAGGGAGGGGCAGAGCTAGTTAGAAAGAAGAGAGTGAGGAGTGATGGAGTATACAATCCATCTCCCGCTTCTCCTTCTGCTATGAAGGCCACAGAGTCTGCTCATCTGGGAGGACCACTGCTCCAGAGAGCCTACAGGATCCCAGGCTAAAGAAGATCTGTAAACTATTGTGTATTATATTAAGTAGAGTAATCAAGCTATACAGACTCTGCTGCAAGGTGAGGGGAAACAAGTTCAGACACCACCACAGTTCAGGACAGACATAGCTAGAAGCCTGCATCATACAATGGACACCTACATCCACAGGTGCCAGAAAACTGTCGTAGGGAAGAGAATCAGGAGAGAGACATTTTCAGCAAACTAACTTCTGAGTGTCATCTTGTACCACATTGCCAGCCACCATACCTCGTTATTTGGGAGAAGAAATTGCACATTGTGTGAACTGCTGCTGGATGTGCTGCTATTTGTCTTTGCACTCAGTAAAGGAAGATGTTCTTTGTTTTATAATCTCTGCCAGGTTCCTTCACATCACTTATTCACTGAACCAAACAACAGGGAGTGACAGCAACATTTCAACAGTGCCACTACCACTCCCATCCTCTGCAGTGGATCCTCAGCAGCTCGCTACAATTCCTCTCACAAGGTTCTCCTTAATATAGTCCAATATAGTCTGAGTCTCAGGCAAAGACAGCGGGTAAATATGGCCAGATACTGGTGTGATACCAGGCAGAAGGTAAATGAGATAGTCGTAAGGCCAATGCTTAGGTTGAGGCTCAGCATATTTCATGTCGAACATATCCGCAAAACTGAAATAAGACAGAGGAGGACCCTGTAAATTCTGAGGAAACTGTGCATACTGGAAAGTCCAAACAGAAGCCAAACAATGAGAATGACATCTTGGACCTCAGCACAGAATCTGACCGCTGTCCCAGTCAATCACAGGAGTATTGAGTCAGAGCCACAGCAATCCTAGCAAGAGAGAACCAATAGACAGGGAAAAGAAAGATATCATCTCTGAATACCGAACTCCTACATGGAGGTTCATGGGCAGGGTGGCTTATTGGCTTGGTTCTGGAAGCTGTACTCCATTGGCTGACACCACAACCAACAACTTCTCCAATTACACTGTAAGCATACTGTACTGGGTTACCATGTTATGATGCAGGAAGTTACCTGCTGAGTCAAGGAAGGCCTGCTCGATAAACCAGATGTTACCTCATGACAGCTGCACAGGAACTGTAATCACCTATGGTTGTCTCATCAATCAATCCTAGGTACTGTAGTTACCCAGCTTGAAAGCAGAAGTCCACACAAAGTGCTCCTTGCTCCCACAGTAGACACAGGTTACTGTTGCATCTGTGCTGATGCTCCTTCTTGGTCAACTTGACCCTATCCAGTTGCATAAATTCTCCAACAGAAACAGGAGAAGCGGGAATCAAGGGCTTCTGAAATGAGGGTGCCAATCTTGTAGTTCTCCTCTGTCATGCAGACTTCCTGAGGTGCTCTCTGAACCATAGATCAATGTAGGTGGCAACTGTAATCAGGGTAGCTAATACATCCCATTCTGCCAGTTTATCTTTTATGCACACAGAAAGTCCTTCCCAGAAGGCAGCCACCAGGGCCTTGTTCCAGAACAGCTCAGAGGCGAGAGTACGGGACTGTACAGTATACTGTCCCACAGATTGCCCTGGCACAGTTGTAACAAAGAAGAGGCAGCAGAAGTTGTCTGGCTGGGTTCTTTAAAGACCTTGTGGAAAGTTGATCCAAAGTCCTGTAGACTATAGATCAGAGGGTTGTTCCTTTCTCAGAGAGGGACATCAATGAGGCAACCTTAGACCAGTGGGTGGAGAACTGATAAGCCTGTAACTCAAAATTGAAAGTGCATTGATGCAGGAAACCATGGCAGGTCTTGGGATCCCAGACATAGTGTGGCGATAGAAGCAGATGCAGGCTGGATCCACAGGGGACAGAAGCTGGCTGTGGTTGCAGTGCAGACGTTGTGGCCTGTTGGGGCAGTACCACAGCGGTAAATGCCAAGGAGCCCAGGAAAGTTAAGATGTTAATAGGATGTTGCAGAAGTTGTTCCTGGCAATCGTGTTGCTTAGTCAACTGTTGGAAAACATCAGGCAGTCAGAACTTGGGAGGGCCAGGGGGATCCCAGATGTCTCCAGGGATCTGGATTCTGCTGCAGTGGTACCACCAGGCCACTACCTCTTGGAGAAGTCCTTGTTCAAGTGACCGCTGACCACGGGGTCAATAGACACCTGTGTGGTGTATCAAGGAATCAGGCAAAACTGTAGTCAGGGACAGGTAGAGTATAAGCAATAAGATAAACAGTGTTAACTCAGAGCTGGGGAGTTCAGGGTCAGAACGTAGAACAGGCATAGGTCAAGTCAGACAGTGAAAGGTCAATTGCAGAAGTCAGGCAGAAGGCGGTACATGGAATAGGCATTCAAACAAACTGCACACCTTTGCAGGAAACTAGTTAACTAGAACCTAATGCTCAGGCCTTTTCCCCTGTGGGTAACCAGTCATTGGCTAGATTGGCTGGGGAAGATTAGGCTGTGTGTGCTCTTGCCTTTTATGAGCCAGAGAGAGCATGTGCATGATGCAGATGTGGTGCAGAAATGCAAGTAATTGTAATGCAAGTGTTCAGAATAGGATCACTTACCTTTTTTTGGAAATGGCTATTTCTTTTTTTTATCAATTCTATTTTTATTATTTATAATCCTCTCACACATTCAGCAACCCCTAAAACTTACTACAGTATGTGCAAGAGTGGGAGAACGAACTTAGCTGCACTGTCTCTGATTTGGAGGTTCGAATCATGTGCAAAAACTTAACTCACATGGTTTTTCCTCATGTATTGCAGTTCAGGAGAACTACTGAATTTACATTATTCTCTAGGTGGTGGTATAGAACTCCAGCTTTTTTTTTTAAAAAAAAGCTAAAATCTCCCCATCTGATAAATGCTGGAGATTCTGGAGGCACTTGTACACATCTTTGGTTAGACTGCCCATATATACGCCCTTTTTGGCAATCCGTCACATCACAAATCCAAACGGTATGTTGCAAATCTCCGGCCCTACCACATAAAATCATTTTACTCTGGCTTCCATCTACCGATTTGCCAAGAATTGCCTTATTACTTGGTTTCTCCAGGTAGCCAAACTATTGATCCTACTACTCTGAAGATCAGGCTATTTTAGGCTATTCTAAAATTAATAGTAATGAAGCCAAAATCTACTTTACATTCTGTTAAGATGTTCATGAGTAAAGTATTTCCAGTACATTCTTTGACCGGACTGCATCAAAGAGCAAGCTGAGGCTCCCCTGTTAGCTGGCAGCAGGTGGAGAATATGGATGTTTCTCCGGTTAGGCATAAGTTGAATCATTGGCTTAGGAAATGATTGATTCAATCCAGTTATTTTCTTTTTCTGATTCAAAAGGAGAGCGCTATATGCGCCAAATGTAATAATCGCACATTGCTCCAGATTTACTAATTGTAAAGATAATATAAGCTTAGACAGGCTGTCTAGACCTGCACCAGATTTATCACAGGGGCTCAGGCTGGATGATAAATGTGGCACAGGCATAGTTGCTTTTCTCACTTTATACCAAGTATTGGTTGGCTTACTTTGAGACAGATTTTTATGCTAGAATTGCTTAAAAAATTTTGCGCAAAAAGGTGCTGCTCATTTTCCACATAGCCCCATCCACTTTCCGCTCAGGCTTGGGCATGTTGGAAAAAAGTGTAGAAACCTTCGAAGCGCCAATATGTAGGGACGGACTGTCCCACCAGGGTACCAGAGGATCCTCCGGTGGGCCTAAAGTTTGACAGTAATGGACCCTCAATAAAATAGGGCCTTTAAGGTCCCACCTACATAGAGGGTTGGCCATCAGAATAATTTCTTCTTGTGGGCCTACATGACTTCATTTCAATGCTGCCAATTGCTGCGTCATTTTGTGTCCATTTTTTTAAGACATATTTGTTTTGCAGATACATTAGCAAAAGTTTTTTTTTTTTATTGTGTTAGGGTACTTTCACACTTGGGGCAGAGGATTCCGGCAGCCAGTTCAGTCTCTGGAACTGCCTGCAGGATCCGTCAAAACGTATGCAAACTGATGGCATTTATCAGACGGATCAGGATCCTGATCCGTATGACAAATGCATTGGAATGCCGGATCTGTCGCTCCGGTGTCACCCGGAATAACGAATCCGGCATTTTTTTTTCTTAACATTTTTTGCTGTCTGAGCATGCGCCGACCGCAATGCCAGATCCATTTTGCCGGAACACTCGGGTCGTATCCGGCATTAATGCATTTCAATGGGAAAAAATGCCGGATCCGGCATTCCAGCAAGTTTTCCGGACTTTTGGACGGAGATAAAACCTCAGCATGCAGCAGTATTATCTCCATCCTGAAAAGTCAAAAAGACTGAACTGAAGACATCCTGATGCATCCTGAACGGATTGCTCTCCATTCAGAATGCATTAGGATAAAACCGATCAGTTCTTTTCCGGTATAAAGCTCCTAGGATGGAACTCAATGCCGGAAAAGAATAACGCTAGTGTGAAAGTTAATAATAGGTTGTGGTGGCTCACTCGTTTAATAGTTATGGTATGGTGCTACAAGCTCATATGGAGGGAAACACCCAACCCTCTATTGAAAAGTAAATGTAAAAATCGGAAAATGAGCGGGCACTCAAACACTTGGCAACCAAATTGAGATATGCAGAAAGTATTTATTACTATATCCCCATAAAATCAAGTAATAAAAATATGATAAAAAACAGTACAATAAAAATACAGTGACATATATTAAAAAACAATCACATATACTCAATAATCGGTAATCGATAATATGGATCGCACTGAAGATCTTCAAGTTGTATGCCCAGACTTTCTATATACTATTGTTTTACAGAAGGTATTTCTTTTGTGTCTCTATCCCAGATTGGGAAGGTGAATATCACTTAAGATGTTGCAGATACATTTACCATGGGAACGCAATATATTCATGTAGCGTCCAAAGGAATCCAGTGATACTAGGCTTAAAGTCTCTTATAGCATTTCCTTTATAAATAGAAGTAAACTTTTGATCAATGGTCGGCTTACCATCTAGTGTCTGCTGTCTCCCGGTTGCTTGGACGGAGCTTTCAATATTCGCCGGCTTGTTTAATCGCTCCTTGAGGCAAGCTAGTTAGAATCCCGCGGGAGTTCCAAAGATCGCAGGAGTTAACACTCTGTTCCGCGATTTCCTTCGGTACAGCGTTTAACGACAAAGATATTTAGTCCTTTCCTGTAAGAGTTTTTCTGTATGGCCATACAGTTATATCGGAGGATTTTCAATCCATCACTTATTTCACCATACGCGTTTCGGGTAGATTCGCTCTCCCTTCCTCAGTGGTCAGTGTCAGTGGTCAGCTAGTGTGAAAGTACCCTTAAATATTTTATCACCTACTCTTTTGAGCACCCTCGATGTTTGCAAATTTACCACCAAATCAGTAACTTTTTCTGTGAATGATACAGATGGTAACTTTGAGATTAAAAACTTCATTAAGTGTGATACCAACCGTAAGTCATGTATAGGTTGCACAATTAGAAAACTAAAAACAAGTAGAGCTGAACACGTGTCACATATAAGTAAAGGCAAACATAAGGCATCAGGAGTAGCAAAACATTTTGTGGAAGAACATGCAGGCTTACTGAAAATTTTCCAGTTGGTTTAGAAAAAGTGTACAAACTGCAACGAGAAGGATCCTGGCAGAAGTGTATCCTGAATCGTGAGGCTTTTTGGATTATGCAATTAAAAATTGGTATCCTTAACTTTAAAAAGTGATTTATTGTATGTGTATTGATTATTTTTTGTAATGTATAAGATAATTTGATATAATATATTTCAATCTGTGTAAAGTGAATTCAGTCTCTGAGTTTTGCATCCTTTTGGTGGAATACTTAACTCACAGTTGACTGGTTGTTGTATATTGTAAATCAGTGTAATGTTTGGTCTTACTCAGTCATGAACAAGAACCAGTTGGTGTTCGAAACTTGTTGACTTTGGACCACAATACTTGTAAATGAAGTTTTTGTGTATAAGTTATCATATATTTCTTCTTTGACTTATAAGATTGCCATAAAAAATCCTCTTCGCTAAATGCCATTTATCACACTGTTGAAGAAGTCACCTCTTTAAAGTGACCAGTAGGTGGCAGTGTTGCTCTTTATTGTGCGTGGAAACTGTCCGTAAATTGGCTTAGCACATTCTTTCTCAGGATCCTACTTTATGGGTTTTGAGCTTCTCAGTATTAAAAAATTCCAGAGGTGACATCATAATTTGAGGTTAGTTCACGTATTTCACCCTCCAGGAAGCTGCAATAGAGAGCACTCTGTTCACCCAAAGGTGCAGACCTGGAAGCCATGGTAGCAGCATCTCCACAGTTCTCAATTTGGCATTTTAAAATGGGCCAAGTAATCGACATGTACCGGAGTGGCAATCAAAGCAAAGCACTCATCCATAGCACACCTCCTCCACCTTTTATGAACGCAGTCTTGCTTTGCAGCTTTGGCATCTTTCCAAATAACATGATGTATAAATAGTTCTCATTATTATCTTATAATGCCAGCTAATAATGAGTGTTTCGCCAGTGACGTAATTGTAAGGCACATCATAGAGTTTTGGGGGAATTTGTTTTTTAACTCTTTGGTTTTCAAACATTCTGTTACAAATGAGATAGTCTGGCATTTCTCTGAAGCCTTGATGCCTCCGCCTCATATCCATTTCTGCCAGCAGGAACTGTTTCTACCAATAAAACCGTGTTCTGTGCTAAATGAGGAAGGCGATAATTTTCAGCCGGCTTGATCCAAGCTCTCTGAGAAATATCCAGCAATTTCATCCCCAGTTCTTCTGGGTCAGATGGCTGTCCTGAGGGCTGGATTTATAATATCTACAACCATTTGGAACAGCACTGTGCAGCATCACTGTTAAATATAATACTGCTAGGATGGGCTGCTTTTTGCTTCTCCTTTGCAGCAAAGATTCCTATGCAAGAAGAAAAGTATGTTTAATTTTATGATTTCTAGTAGAACGAGTAACTGATGTAGAGGAAATGTGAACTTCATTAGGAAATATATTGTCTTAAAGAGGCTTTTCTAGATATATATGTTAATGGCTGATGAAATCGCTGGGATAAAGCGACTACTCTCCTCATCTATGATTATATACGTACAGTATATGTACATGTATAGCTAGTAACATGGTTGTCTTAGTATGTAGCAATCCTACCACTCCAATCTGTCCATAAACAAAAGGTGGTTAATGGATAACATAACTGCTATAAAAGTAGAGCACCGCACACCGTGGTCGTCAGTGCCAGCGAGGACTCGTCGGTCGTAGTAAATTAATAGAAAATCGCGGCATACGGCTTTTGTTTGCAGTACATGCCATTTTATTCATGCTACATCACATAAAATTCATGATCCAGTAATATCTCTGAAGCGCAATTGATTCTAAGTGTTAGATTAGGTGACCGGACATTTTGGCCTATCAAGGCTTTCCTCGGCGGTCTATTATCTTAGTGCGGCTTTAGTGGTGATCCAGCCCCGAGGCACCACTAAGATAATAGACCGACGAGGAAGGCCTTGATAGGCCAAAATGTCCAGTCACCTAATCTAACACTTAGAATCAATTGCGCTTCAGAGATATTACTGGATCATGAATTTTGTGTGATGTAGCATGAATAAAATAGCATGTACTGCAAACAAAAGCCGTATGCCGCGATTTTCTATTAATGGATAACATAACATGAATTTTTCGTTAGTCATTTGCTTGATAAATGCAGAACTAAGCATCTTAATCTGCTATTTTACCTCTGTTTGTGTATCCCCCTCATCTAACTGCTGGTGCTGAAGAATCTGACATAAAATCTGCTTAATTTTTAACAATCTTGATTTTTTTATTAATAAAAGAAGACAAAGATACCACAAAGTCGAGGACACTTTGTCCTAGAGGGCAGCTAACCCCCGACTGTAGATAGAGAAGAAAAGCATACACAAGGCAGTTTGCAGAGGAATGGGAGATTGACATAGATTGTGCATCAATGTAGAGAGAAAGCAGAGTGCTGATACAGGAGCGCTAGTGAAGACAACAGCATCCTGAACACACAGATTTCACATCCAACATGTACAGTCGTGGCCAAAAGTTTTGAGAATGACACAAATATTAGTTTTCACAAAGTTTGCTGCTAAACTGCTTTTAGATCTTTGTTTCAGTTGTTTCTGTGATGTAGTGAAATATAATTACACGCACTTCATACGTTTCAAAGGCTTTTATCGACAATTACATGACATTTATGCAAAGAGTCAGTATTTGCAGTGTTGGCCCTTCTTTTTCAGGACCTCTGCAATTCGACTGGGCATGCTCTCAATCAACTTCTGGGACAATTCCTGACTGATAGCAACCCATTCTTTCATAATCACTTCTTGGAGTTTGTCAGAATTAGTGGGTTTTTGTTTGTCCACCCGCCTCTTGAGGATCGACCACAAGTTCTCAATGGGATTAAGATCTGGGGAGTTTCCAGGCCATGGACCCAAAATGTCAACGTTTTGGTCCCCGAGCCACTTAGTTATCACTTTTGCCTTATGGCACGGTGCTCCATCGTGCTGGAAAATGCATTGTTCTTAACCAAACTATTGTTGGAAGAAGTTGCTGTTGGAGGGTGTTTTGGTACCATTCTTTATTCATGGCTGTGTTTTTGGTCAAAATTGTGAGTGAGCCCACTCCCTTGGATGACAAGCAACCCCACACATGAATGGTTTCAGGATGCTTTACTGTTGGCATGACACAGGACTGATGGTAGCGCTCACCTTTTCTTCTCAGGACAAGCCTTTTTCCAGATGCCCCAAACAATCGGAAAGAGGCTTCATCGGAGAATATGACTTTGCCCCAGTCCTCAGCAGTCCATTCACCATACTTTCTGCAGAAGATCAATCTGTTCCTGATGTTTTTTTTGGAGAGAAGTGGCTTCTTTGCTGGCCTTCTTGGCACCAGGCCATCTTCCAAAAGTCTTCGCCTCACTGTGCGTGCAGATGCGCTCACATCTGCCTGCTGCCATTCCTGAGCAAGCTTTGCACTGGTGGCACTCCGATCCCGCAGCTGAATCCTCTTTAGGAGACGACCCTGGCGCTTGCTGGACTTTCTTGGACGCCCTGAAGCCTTCTTAACAAGAATTGAACCTCTTTCCTTGAAGTTCTTGATGATCCTATAAATTGTTGATTGAGGTGCAATCTTAGTAGCCACAATATCCTTGCCTGTGAAGCCATTTTTATGCAACGCAATGATGGCTGCACGCGTTTCTTTGCAGGTCACCATGGTTAACAATGGAAGAACAATGATTTCAAGCATCACCCTCCTTTTAACATTTCAAGTCTGCCATTTTAACCCAATCAGCCTGACATAATGATCTCCAGCCTTGTGCTCGTCAACATTCTCACCTGAGTTAACAAGACGATTACTGAAATGATCTCAGCAGGTCCTTTAATGACAGCAATGAAATGCAGTAGAAAGTTTTTTTGGGGATTAAGTTAATTTTCATGGCAAAGAAGGACAATGCAATTCATCTGATCACTCTTCATAACATTCTGGAGTATATGCAAATTGCTATTATAAAAACTTAAGCAGCAACTTTTCCAATTTCCAATATTTATGTAATTCTCAAAACTTTTGGCCACGACTGTACTACTGAGAAGTGCAAATGCTAAAATTTTGAAACTAGAAGCAAGGTGTAAACTGAAAGTAAAGACGCCTGAAAATTCATGGAATCAAGGAAGGAAAGAATTACGATTGCAGACTGAAACTTAGTCTAACTTATTTTTCTTAAATCAGTGTAAGGGTACTTTCACACTAGCGTTTTTCTTTTCTGGCGCTGAGTTCCGTCCTAGGGGCTCAAATCCGGAAAAGAACTGATCAGTTTTATCCTAATGCATTCTGAATGGAGAGTAATCCGTTCAGGATGCATCAGGATGTCTTCACTTCAGTCTTTTTGACTGATCAGGCTTTTCAGAAAACCGTAGCATGTTGTATTTTTACCTCCGGCCAAAAATCCTGAACACTTTGACTGAACGCCGGATCCGGCCTTTTTCCCATTGACTTGCATTAACGCCGGATCCGGCGCCGTGTGTTCCGTCAAACCGGATCCGGCTTTTGCATGTTAAACCCGAAAAATGTGAAAAAAAAGTTAAAGTCCATAAATGGCGGATCTGTTTTTTCCAATGCAATTTTTCATTGTGATCAAAATCCTGATCAGGATTCAAATGTAATCCGTTTTCACACGTTTTTCCGGATCCGGCGGGCAGTTCCGGTGTCGGAATTGAACGCCGGATTCAAACAACGCTAGTGTGAAAGTAGCCTAAGCAACACATGTTCAAATCAGTTTTATTTCAAAAGTATCCATTCCATAGCCTTTACATCCATGAGCTATAATCTGTGAATAAACCTGGCAAAAAGTGTTCAATAACCCTGCAGTGCTAACACAAGGGAAATTATACATCATAGTGTGTGCATTCAAATAGGTGGGTTGTGTAAGTAATTGTCCTCTAGAGCCAGTGGCACTTTTTGTAACTGCTCTCCTGAGGTTGCTTTAATCCCATATATGTGGCAGATATCATTGGGCCAAATTAAATATATTTCTTATAAATCGGACAGTGAGATGATATTTGAGATTAGACTCTGTGCTTTGAAAGTTGACAAGGCGACTCACTGAACAGTTAATGTCTCATAATGTGCTGGCAAATGGTAACCATTCAATGTAGGCATATTAAATAAAACTCCAGTGTGGACTGTAAAAATGTTTGTGGGGGTAAAACCCTGTATTTCAGAATCACATCCACTCCATGTTCTGCTTCTTCCATATGGCACCATATTCTCCTGGAAACAAGTGAAAAAGAAGATGAAAAACTAGGGCTGGCATAGTTTTTCAGACAGACGCACGGACGGCCATGTATGTGCCTCGTCAGAGATTAGCCACATACTATGGGAAGCATAGGGGGGGCAACTAAGGCTGGTGTAAAAAGCCGTCTTAGTAAATGTCCCCCAATCTGTTTTGGATATGAACTTTATGTTTTAATATATTTTAATAAAAGGAGTCTGTTTTTAGAATACTTTCATGCATTGATAGGGGGTCGTCATTTATTAAGGGACTTAGGACCATTTTAATGGAAAAACTTGTTGCAAGTCCTTTTTTAAACCGATCGTGCGACATTATTTAATCACACTGCCAGTTTCATGTTGTATTCAGCAGTTGGGCATGCCTGGGCCATGCAGGGCTCCGGCAAATTTACTAACATTCACTCCTGGAAACAGGTGTAAATGTTGTCGAAAAACTACGCCAGCCAGGGGCTGCAGTAGTTTTTTCATCAGGTGCAAGAACTGCTATAGATGCGCCTAATTTATGACAAGGTAAACACCTCATCACAAATTAGCTTAAAGGGGTTGTCCGGGTTCAGAGCTGAACCCGGACATCCCTTCATTTTCACTCTGGCAGCCCTCCTGACATGAGCATCGGAGCAGTTCATACTCCGATGCTCTCCTTTGCCTTGCGCTAAATCGCGCAGGGCAAAGGCATTTTTTGGAGATCCGGTGACGTACCGGGGCTCTTCATGGGGCTGCCAGGAACACCGGTGATGTCATTGGCACTGATGGGTGGGATTTAGTGCTGCCCTAGCCAGTAGAACTGCTAGGGCAGCGCTAAAGCCCGCCCATCAGAGCCGGTGACGTCACCGAACACACTGCCGGGCGGAAGTTTCCGCCCGGCCGTGTGTTATTGAAAACAAAAGAGACCTTGCGCAGGGCAAGGGAGCGCATCGGAGCATGAGATACTCTGATGCTAGCCTCAGGGGGGCTGCCTGGGTGAAAATAAGGGTATGTCCGGGTTCAGCTCTGAACCCGGACAACCCCTTTAATCTTACGGCAGCATAGAGGGGAATCTAAGACCGGTCTTAGTAAATGTGCCCCATAGACTTCTGTATTACAAATTTGTGGAACACTGATCAATAATACAGCTGTGTGCATGAGCCCTAAGGAAAACTCAGCAGGGAAAAAAGTCCATTCCCTACTTTACCTTGGAGCTTTACCTAATATTCTGAGAACCACAGCGAGTAATCAAGTTAAAAGAGTAGACCATAATTTTTTACTTAAAATCTGCTTAGAGGGATTTTAGGGAAGTTCAGTATTGATGGTCTGTCCTTAGGATAGGTCATCAGTATGTGATCTGTGTGGGTCCAAGTAAATGAGAGCAGCACTACAGTTTCCAGCTCCGTCCACTACGCAATGGATGGATCTGTTTAATTCTGGCGCTGACTTCAGGCACTAGAGCTAGTCTGAAACAGGTGTTTGGAGGAGGGGGGTGCAGGGTGATGGACCACCGGCGATGAGATATTGATGGCTTATGCTGAGGATAGTGCATCAATATCACAATATTGGAATACCCCTTTAAATCTGGGATGGGGGACTTGACAGATGAGATAACCATATAACCTTGAAACAAAGCTCCATCTCTGTTGCCTTTGAGTGTCTATAGCACAATTCATTGTACTGATGTAAGCAATCAGCTCCTCTTGCTTTGAATGTGACTAGAGAACATAACCTCACATAGGTTAAATAAGTACAGGAAATAAGTAATATCTGCAAGGTTTCACAACATTTATGTAGATTGCACACTCGTTATATTGAAAAAATATATTCAAACCCCAGAGTTTTCCTTTAGGTTTTTCAGGTGCTTGTTTCATGAGGATGGATTAAAAGGAACATTAAAGTTAATTGCGAGTACTTTGTAAGTAATGAAATTTCACTACTCAGTCCATGAATCTCTATTGTCCCACCAAACGGCATCACCAACCTCTTCTCCTATAGAACCTGTAAAGCAATCAGTGCTTTGTAGTGCTCCACAGATTCCAGCATTGATCTGTGTCCTCTTTGTTATTCTGGCTGCTGTCAGATGAAGGTGTTCTGAGGCGTGCAGCTTTTCCTTCCCAGTAAAGAATTGTCGTGAGGAAAGGTGAGACAGAAATTGTTGCGTTCACCGCTTGTTTCTGAGCCCCCTGCAGGCCCGGACACAGGGAGAGGTCAGAGGGGGCATTGATTATATGTCTGACCCTCAGGTGTGTGGAATCAATAGTACTAACTCGCAGGGAAAAAATGGCAGAAAAAAGCATCCAGACGTTCTCACAACAGCAAAAGTTTAAAGTCAGCATTTTCATATTGGAAAATACTCGCTGGAATAGAAGAGTCAGCTCTGATAATCTATTACAAAGAACAGGCTTTCTAATCAGAGTGCAATTCTCAGCAGTGTGCGGCGTTCTCTATGCTGTCTCTACTGATTGCTTTATTAGATGGAGACAGAATTTTAACAGGACATTAAAGCACACTTGCCGTCAAACCTTACATTTCATGTTTAAGTGCAAATATTCCCAACCTCTTCCTCTGGTTGTACTCAGAGGGGTCCAAGCAGCAGAGATGTGGGCAGCTGCATGTACAGTCGTGGCCAAAAGTTTAGAGAATTACATAAATATTGGAAATTGGAAAAGTTGCTGCTTAAGTTTGTATAATAGCAATTTGCATATACTCCAGAATGTTATGAAGAGTGATCAGATGAATTGCATTGTCCTTCTTTGCCATGAAAATTAACTTCATCCCAAAAAGAACTTTCCACTGTATTTCATTGCTGTCATTAAAGGACCTGCTGAGATCATTTCAGTAATCGTCTTGTTAACTCAGGTGAGAATGTTGACGAGCACAAGGCTGGAGATCATTATGTCAGGCTGATTGGGTTAAAATGGCAGACTTGACATGTTAAAAGGAGGGTGATGCTTGAAATCATTGTTCTTCCATTGTTAACCATGGTGACCTGCAAAGAAACGCGTGCAACCATCATTGCATTGCATAAAAATGGCTTCACAGGCAAGGATATTGTGGCTACTAAGATTGCACCTCAATCAACAATTTATAGGATCATCAAGAACTTCAAGGAAAGAGGTTCAATTCTTGTTAAGAAGGAATCAGGGCATCCAAGAAAGTCCAGCAAGCGCCAGGATTGTCTCCTAAAGAGGATTCAGCTGCGGGATCGGAGTGCCACCAGTGCAGAGCTTGCTCAAGAATGGCAGCAGGCAGGTGTGAGCGCATCTGCACGCACAGTGAGGCGAAGACTTTTGGAAGATGGCCTGGTGTCAAGAAGGCCAGCAAAGAAGCCACTTCTCTCCAAAAAATACATCAGGGACAGATTGATCTTCTGCAGAAAGTATGGTGAATGGACTGCTGAGGACTGGGGCAAAGTCATATTCTCAGATGAAGCCTCTTTCCGATTGTTTGGGGCATCTGGAAAAAGGCTTGTCCGGAGAAGAAAAGGTGAGCGCTACCATCAGTCCTGTGTCATGCCAACAGTAAAGCATCCTGAGACCATTGATGTGTGGGGTTGCTTCTCCACTCACAATTTTGCCCAAAAACACAGCCATGAATAAAGAATGGTACCAAAACACCCTCCAACAGCAACTTCTTCCAACAATCCAACAACAGTTACACAAGAACAATGCATTTTCCAGCATGATGGAGCACCGTGCCATAAGGCAAAAGTGATAACTAAGTGGCTCGGGGGCCAAAACATTGACATTTTGGGTCCATGGCCTGGAAACTCCCCAGATCTTAATCCCATTGAGAACTTGTGGTCAATCCTCAAAAGGCGGGTGGACAAACAAAAACCCACTAATTCTGACAAACTCCAAGAAGTGATTATGAAAGAATGGGTTGCTATCAGTCAGGAATTGTCCCAGAAGTTGATTGAGAGCATGCCCAGTCGAATTGCAGAGGTCCTGAAAAAGAAGGGCCAACACTGCAAATACTGACTCTTTGCATAAATGTCATGTAATTGTCGATAAAAGCCTTTGAAACGTATGAAGTGCGTGTAATTATATTTCACTACATCACAGAAACAACTGAAACAAAGATCTAAAAGCAGTTTAGCAGCAAACTTTGTGAAAACTAATATTTGTGTCATTCTCAAAACTTTTGGCCACGACTGTAGAGTCTTCAACATGGTGAGCTGTTTGAGAGTATGACCCCATGTAATGGCATGCTGCATTTGCAGTGACCCGGTGGTTCACTGCTAAAGTATTAATACTCAGGAGTGAGGGAGGATCCTTTACACAGCATTTGTCTTTTCAGTGCCTGGAGAAGAGGAAACACTATAGCTGCTCAGTATCAAAGGCAGAGCCTCCAGCCCCGAGTCTGAGCTGCTGATGGTAGAAGGGGTTAAACTTTGCTGAACAACCCAGTGGGAGGGGAAACATATGGCAGCCAGCAGATCAGTCGTAGAGGGGGTGTGGCCAGAAAATTGGGCAGTGCAGGGGGTGTGGTTTGTCACTCCAACCAGCGCAGCCTTCACAGTGATGCTCCCTGCACAGAAGCAGACCTGCCCCTCCTACTCCCTCAGGCTTTTGCAGGGAAAGAAGCTCACAGGTCTTGTGACGCTCAGCTAATTAGGAGAACAGGGCCACTATAGATGAAGTAAGTGAATTGAAAATCCCTTAGTCCCCTTTCACACAAGCGCGTTCCACGCATTGGACTCTCAGCATGTGTCAGCGAGAGCACCCGTCCTGACCTCCCAGCACTGATGGGGTCACATACCAGAGGTCTGGGATGTATTGTATAACACTGACATAATGTTGACAGTATTATACAATACATTCCAGAACTGTACGGGTTACATAGCATCTTAAATCAATATAATGCTACAGTATGTGACCCCGTCAGTGCTGGGAGGTCGGGACGGGTGCTCTCGCTGACACACACTGCTAGTCCGCTGCGTTGAACTCGCTCCTGTGAAAGGGGCCTTACATTTGCTTGGTTAGAAACATACAAAGAACAAAAAATATGGTGTTACCAGCAAAATCATGCAGCTGATTAACAACTGAAATTTAAAATCACTCCCCTGTGGTTTTTCAGTCACATGAAGCTGCTGCTTTGTAGGATCATACCCTAAGGCCGTATGCACACGACCGTGGTGTGTTTTGCGGTCCGCAAATCGTGGATTGGCATAACATGGACAGCCTTTAATATAAATGCCTATTCTTGTTCGCAAAGCACGGACAAGAATAGGACATGTTATATTTTTTTGCGGGGCCACGGAACGGAACAACGGATGCGGACAGCACACGAAGTGCTTTCCGCATCTTTTGCGGCCCCATTGAAGTGAATGGGTCCGCATCCGAGCCGCCGAAACAACGACACAGTTTGTTGAGCCAGTTTTTTGTCTTGTAAAACTGATATATTATCATGCTTTTTTTTTTTTTCATTCCAACGGCTGCATTTCCCAGACCAACCACGGCTCAACTGACCTGAACTCCACTGCAACAAAAATATTCCTAGACGACCACACTTTCTGTGAATTTAACATCAATGTGGAGTCCAAGTTCAGCAGAGGTAACTCTTTTCATGACTAAAAGTTACTAAATATACTTTCTATATCATGATTCAAAATCTTTCTGTCATTTATTGGAAACCTTTATTTTTTACTTCCAGGGGATAATATCTGGTCATATGATGTACGGCTCTGAAAACTATCCACCGTGGAGACCCATCTCAGCCATTAGTCCAGAAGAGCCATTATTTTGTTAATTAGAAAGAGTCATTTATTTTTTAAATATCTCGACCACTTTTGTTTTAGCTACAAGAGGGATAGCTGTGCCAGTTACCAAGGCCCCTGTATATGCTATTACTACTGACTCTCTCTTTATGAATAGAGGGGAAGTAAGTGACTGAACTTAGCTCCAATTACAGGTATTGCCCAGCGACAACTTTTTATAATAAAGTATGAAAGGTGGGGACTTTACCACTGGGACCTCATCATTATTGAGAGTGTAGGCATCACTTTCCTCTGATTCATTATGATGCCATAGCTACAGCGATCCCGGTGATGTTGCAGACATAACATATAGTGCTTGTTACAGTTCAGGAATCGCATCTATTTGTGTCCGTTTTCCAGCAAGCACCTTTTGTATATTGAGAAGGTGGCTGCACACAGGTGAGGATACATCATTTGGGGTCTAGATATGTGTATAATGGCCTAATTGGCCGTCACTTTTCCTGTATATTAGTTTCTTTTTATTTTCAGTCTTACAATGAGAGTCCTTTGCTACAAGAGCACAGAAAACCCTGACTTCTGCATCAATTGTGGAGTGAACCAGCTCAACCTGGCTCCACTGAACTGGAAACATTGGGAAGATTTGTTATTTTAACTTCATTCCTCTAGGGTCAAACAGCAGACAGCGCAGAGAGCAGGGAGTCCAGTCGCTTGTCGCCAGTCTGTCATACCAGTGTAACTAGTTGGCTTTCTAGCAGCAATGGCCTGGAAGATGCAGACATGTCTCCCCTGTATTCTAATGCTTAGGGAGTAGTTACGAGCTAATTTTGCTATCCTCTCCACTAATAGTGGTACTTCTAAACTTTGATCCAGCCAGTGCAGGCAGCAGAGGATTAGAGGTCAAATAGCTGTAACATGAAAATCTATATTCCACCTTTATGCCCTTTACTTCATGTACGTACGATTAGCCTACCAAGCTGGGATTTTTTCTTATAGATAATTATTTTTTTTTTAATATAAAATAGACGGTTACCAGGATTTTTGCAACTGAACTGTACCTATACTACACACATTTACCTAGCAAGAGTTTTTGTGTTAGGGTACTTTCACACTTGCGGCAGGACGGATCCGACATGCTGTTCACCATGTCGGATCCGTCCTCCGGCTATTTCGTCCTGCGGCTATTTACTGCATGTCAGGTTTTTTAGTCCGGCGGCTTTCGCCATGCACCGCCGTGCTGCGCCGGAGCTCCGCCCCCGTCCCCATTATAGTCAAGGTGGACAGAGCGGCGGCCCGGGGGCACGGCAAAATAGCCGCAGGACGGATCCGACATGGTGAACAGCATGTCGGATACGTCCTGCCGTAAGTGTGAAACTAGCCTTAGTTTATCAAAAAATTTTGTGCTAAGGCTACTTTCACTCTAGCGTTTTTGCTAGATCTGGCAGGGTTCAACAAAAACGCTTCTGTTACTGATAATACAACCATCTGTTATGAACGGATCCGGTTGTATTATCTTTTTAACATACCCAAGACGGATCAGTCATGAACTGCATTGAAAGTCGATGGGCGACGGATCCGTTTTCTATTGTGTCAGATTGTGACTTGCATTGTGGGTCATGATGGATCCGTTTTGCTCCGCATCCCAGGACGGTTTGCTCTCCAGTATGAGAATGGAACGGAATGCATTTTGGAGCATTCCGTTCTGTTCAGTTATGTTTTGTCCCCATTGACAACGAATGGGGACAAAATTGAAGCATTTTTTTTCCAGTATTGAGACCCTATGATGGATCTCAATACCGGAAAATGTTAACGCTAGTGTGAAAGTAGCCTTAATCCAGAAGTGGATTCAAAAATAATGGGATATATAAAGGACAGACTTAGTTATACACCTCCGTCATGCTGTGTGTAATGCCACCCTAAAAAGTAAGTTCATCTTAGCATAAAATCCATCAGTGTTCATGGAGAGGACAGCAGGGAAAATATTAGGCAGGCTTAGTTTTAATGGTATGATACCTACGTGTTTTATTTTTATTTTTATAATGCATCACATAATAAAGGACAGAAAAATCCAAAAATTGAAAAAAGAAGAGAAGCATTTGGAAAGTCTTCAGAGTAGACCATGGGTGTCAAACATGCGGCCCGCGGGCCGCATGCGGCCCGCAATGAATATCTTTGCGGCCCGGCAAAGATATTCATTGCTCTGGTTACGCTTCCATAGCAGGCAGAGCGGACGGCACCAGTAACGTCACTCACTGACGTCGCGCGTCTGCTCCGCCTGCTTCATTCATAAAGTGGGCGGAGCAGGCGCCAGTGAGTGACGTTACTGCTGCCGTCCGCTCTGCCTGCTATTGAAGCTTAAGTAAGTGCTTTATTTATAAACGTGAATCCTTATCCTGTTATTAAGTTGAACTAACGCTGCCCTCTCCCATGTTCCCCTGTATCCCCATAGCACTTACTTAAGCTTCAATAGCAGGCAGAGCGGACGGCAGCAGTAACGTCACTCACTGACGTTGAGCGCCTGCTCCGCCCACTTTATGAATGAAGCAGGCGGAGCAGACGCGCGACGTCAGTGAGTGACATTACTGGTGCCGTCCACTCTGCCTGCTATGGAAGCGTGTTCGTAAGTGCTGTGGGGATACAGGGGAACATGGGAACATGGGAGAGCGCAGCGTTAGTTCAACTTAATAACAGGATAAGGATTCACGTTTATAAATACTTCGGTGAGCAGAGGGCCGGTGTATTGGGGGACACTGTTATGAGGGGGATCTGTGGATGACATATAGCAGTGTCATCCACAGATCCCCCCCATAACAGTTCCATCCACAGATCCCCCCACCTCATAACAATGCCATCCACAGATATCCCACCCCATAGCAGTTCCATCCACAGATCCCCATAACAGTGCCATCCACAGATCCCCCCACCTCATAACAATGCCATCCACAGATATCCCACCCCATAGCAGTACCATCCACAGATATCCCACCCCATAACAGTTCCATCCACAGATCCCCCACCTCATAACAATGCCATCCACAGATCCCCCATAACAGCACCATCCACAGATCCCCCACCCCATAACAATGCCATCCACAGATCCCCCCACCCCATAACAATGCCATCCACAGATATCCCACCCCATAGCAGTACCATCCACAGACCCCATAACAGTGCCATCCACAGATCCCCCATAACAGCACCATCCACAGATCCCCCACCCCATAACAATGCCATCCACAGATCCCCCCACCCCATAACAATGCCATCCACAGATATCCCACCCCATAGCAGTACCATCCACAGATCCCCATAACAGTGCCATCCACAGATCCCCCATAACAGTGCCATCCACAGATCCCCCATAACAGCACCATCCACAGATCCCCCATAACAGTGCCATCCATAGATCCCCCATAACAGTGCCATCCACAGATCCCCCATAACAGTGCCATCCACAGGTCCCCCATAACAGTGCCATCCACAGATCCCCCACATGACAGTGCGTCATCCACAGATCCCCCATAATAGTGTCATGCACAGACCACCATTAATTCAAAGCCCACCAAAAGCACATCTTTTGGTTAAAAATATTTTTTTCTTATTTTCCTCCTCAAAAACCTAGGTGCATCTTATAGTGAAGTTTAATATTTGTATATATATATATATATATATAGGTCTCACTTGTGTTATTGGGCAACGGGATGTTGGGGGTCAGCAGTCATGAAACAACAATGTTGTTCTATGAAAATGTACGATTTTTTTATTTTTTTTTGATGCGGCCCACATAAACTTAAATTTTGTTTTTTTGGCCCATGTTAGCCTTTGAGTTTGACATGCTTGGAGTAGACCATTGTACTTTTTTCACATTTTGTTATGCTGCGGCCTTTTTCCCCCCATCATAATTTATTAAAAAGGGATAAATACATTTCCTTGGACATTTCGCATGGACATAAGTATTCAGACCCTCTGCAATGACATATAGCTATTGGGCCTCCTATTTCTCTTAATCATCAATGAGATATTTCTACACCTTTATTTGAATCCATGTGTGGTAAATCCAGTTGATTGGACATGATTTAAAATTAGACCCCATCTATATAAGGTCTCACAGCTGACAATGCATATTGCAGCATATTATCGTTTGCAGGTGGCAGATTGTGGTTCTAATCACGTTCTGCTTCCGGCAAACAAGGATTCAGTGTAGGGAAGAACAATGGTATAATGATAGCTCCTCCCTATACTGAGGAGGAGATCCCTGCAAGTAATAGCATCGGTTGCCTCCGCGAGTGAGCAGGTGATTGCTGGGAAGGACCGCTTCCTTGCTGACAACTGCGGGCAGAATCGGGCTATCTAATACAGCCTTTAGTAATCGAGGGAAGAAGTGCCTTGGTAAGAGAAGTGACCAAGAACCCAATGGTCACTTTGGCTGAGCTCTAAAGATCCTGTGTGCAGATGGGAGAAACTTCCAGAAGATCAACCATGACTCCAGCACTCAACTAATCTGGGCTTTATGGCAGAGTGGCCTCAGTAAAAGACACAAGAAAGCCCACCTGGAGTTTACAAAAAAAAAGCACCTAAAGGACTCACATAATGTAAGAAACAAGATTCTCGTCTATTGAAAGCAAGATTGAACTTTTTGTTCTCGATTCTAAGCATCATGTTTGGGGTAAACCAGACAATGCTCATCACCTGCCCAATACCATCCTTACAGTGAAGTATGATAGTGGTAACTTCATGCTGTGGAGGTGTTTTTCAGCGACTGTGACAGGGTTCACCTTCCAACATGACAATGACCATAAGAACACAGCCAAGACAACATAGGATTGGCTTAGGGACAACTCTGAATGTCCTTGAGTGGCCCAACCAGAGCTCTGACTTGAACCCAATCGAACATTTTTGGAGAGATCTGAAATTTGATGATCTGTGAATGTGGATCGATTGTGCCAACCAGCCAGGAGTGGTAGGCTGCTGACCCATGGGATCAGGGATACCGGAGATACTGAGCAATCAGGCCGAGGTTAAAGTCCTGGAAAGCAACTGTCAGTATACTGACACGTAGACAGATTATAGGTTAGATACCAAGGTGAAGCAAACTAGCAGGACATGTGTTGATCAGGCCAGGAGTGAGAGAGACAAGCAGGTATTTATAGGGATGCCGATGAGCTATTTAGTCAGCAGTTGGACAACAACACACAGAGCAAAGAAAAAAAGGGTGTAAGGCTAGGGCTACACGGCAACATTTGCCGCGTGACCTCTTGTAGTAGAAAATTTGCGCAACATTTTTTATAATGATAGTCAATGGTGTTGCCCTGCGACATGCTGCAACTGCACCACGACAGTCTCCAAAAATCTATTAAAGTTGGATTTTTGTGCAACACAGTGCAAAGTGCGACACCATTGACTATCATTACAAAAAATGTTGCTCGACATTGGTGCAACATGAATGTCGCATGACACATATCGCAATGCAGTTGTACCCTTTTTGTCGCGCAATACCATGTAGTCCTAGCCTAACTCCTGCAGTGCTGAACCTGAGGTGATATACACTGAATTAACCTCCTGTTCACACATACACACTGGACAGACAGACACATAGTGAGAGGAGCGGAGGACACAGACCACCAGCGTAACATGAAAATGGCTGTCCATCAACAGTCCCCATCTAACCTGACAGAGCTTGAGAAGATCTGCAGAGAAGAATGGCCGAAAATCCCCAAATCCAGGTATACAAGCCTTGTGGCATCATCTCCAAGAAGACTGGAGGCTGTAATCACTGCCAAACGTATTTCAACTACTGTAAGTCCTGAGTAAAGGTTCTGAATACTTGTGTGAATTTTAGTCAAGCTTTTAGTTTTTCTTTTCAATAAATTAGCAAAGATATCTAACATTCTTTTTTCACTTTGTCATTATGTGGTATTGAGTGCAGAATGATGGGGAAAAACGTTTTTATTTTAGCACAAGTCCGCAACATAACAAAATGTGAAAAAAGTGAAAGGGTCTTTTAATCCCTTAGTGACCAGCCTGTTTTGGGCCTTACTGACCAAGCGTTTTTCTTCCTTTTTTCATATCGCCTTCAAAGAGCTATAACTTTTTTATTTTTCCATCTATGTAGCTGTATGAGGGCTTGTGTTTTGAGGGACAAATGGATTGGTTATTTGTTCACTGTAGGGAATAATTTACATGATATTTGTGTAGTGTGGGTAGTTATGGACATGGCGATACCAAACGTGGGAGAGATTTTTATTTTTGCAATTTTTTTAATTGAGAAGCCTATTTTCAATTGAAAGAAATGGCCATTTTTTATTGGCATTTTCTTTTTATTTAATAATTTTTTTAACTTTTTTAACCACTTAAAGTGTAACTGCCGTTACATTTTTTTTTTATACCCTAATGGTGTTGTACACCCTGCTGTATAGATGCTTTTGGGCTTTATAATTTAATCTTTTTCAGTTTCACCTCATAATAACACCTAGAAATGCGTGTCACTTTCACATTGAGCAGGCCTCTTCTCAAAGTGTTATCATGTGCAGGCCATCTCCTCTCTGATATAAACCAGAGACAAGATAGCACTTGGAGGAGGAGCACAGCCCTGAGTTCCTGGGCTCAGGCAGAAAGTGGAGGGGGGAAGGCTGCTTTAGATGCTGCTTTCTCCTGAATGGTAGCAGCTAGAAACATGCAACTGGTCTTGTTTGAAAGCTGACATTCCAGGCTTTCATAAAGGAAACAGCTAAAGTCCAAGCAACAGAGGAGAAGTCACTGTTAGAAATCCAGTCGGGAATAATCGCGGGTAAAACCTGCTATTACTCTGTTTCAACTGCAGCCAGATTTCTATCAGTGATATCTTCCCCTGTACTGAACATATTGCTGTCATTCTGGTATTGTCTGAAAGCTTGGAATGTCAGCTTTCAAACAATACAAAGCCCATATCTCTAGCTGGCTAGCTGATACCAAACTACAGATATGAGCAGCTAAAGCAGTCCCCCCCCCCCTCCCTGTCAGTGTGGAGAAGATTGAGGGAGCAGCTGCAGAGCTGATAGGAGGAGAGAAAGATAGTAAAAAAAACAATATGTAGAAATGTGACATTATCATCAGTGTAGTGACCCACATCATAAAATTACATTATTTTTACCACACAGTGAACATCGTAAAAAAATTCCACAAAATAATGTAAAAATTGCTGTTTTTTAATCTTTCCCTGTAAAAAAGAAATAATAAGTTATTTAATACAATATATGTACCCCAAAATGGTCCCCCAAAAACATTTTAATGTGACTATTAAGAGGCTAAAACAAATGTTTACTGAGTTCATGTAATTGCAGGTCTTGTCTCTGGTTAGCTGTATGTGAGAGGATACACACTGCTCTGGGGTGGTGGGGGATGTTATCTGCATTCTGATTGGTCCTGCTAGTTCATGTAAGTAGAGCAAGGGGTTATGGGAAGTGAGGGAAATACAGGATGGCCTCAAGGACATGGCAAACATCATCACAGGAAATGCAGCAGAGGCCATCTTACGAAGATACTGAAATAGAGGCACAAAGAAATAGGGTTACTAAGGGCTGAATACAAACAGAAAGGTAAAATTAACTGAAAAATATCTTCCCTTCAGCATCACATATGTTACGAATTTCATTTTTGGTAGTGAAATGGCAGTTACACTTTAACAGCCCCACAAGGGGACTATAACAGGCAATCTTTTGATTGGTTCTAAAATACAATGCACTCTCTCTATAGTACAATGCATTTTAATGTCAGTGCTATACCAGAGAGGTGAAGCCTGCTGGGTAGCCCTCAAGGCAAGCTTGTGGCCTACACCAGGTCCCAGCCAGCCTATACACACATAAGCACCCCGTGATCGCATTTACAGGGTGCCGATGGGAGACAGAGAGAGTCTGCTTCCTCTATCGCCACTTACATGCTGCGGACTCCATTGCTCGGGGCATGTAACCCCAGGATAAGTCATCATTATCAGATCCATGGAGGCCTGACTGCCGGCACCTCTGCCGATCAGTTGTTTGAAGAGAATGAAGGGGCCCCCCAGAGCATATAGCTTGGGGGACACATGGTAGCAGGGGCACGGAATTTTTATTTCATTAATGATGCTGTCTATAGGTTTTTCTCTCCTCCCCCTCCCCCACTTCTTTTTCCTCAGTTTAGGTTTGACAGGAATTCTGGTATTATCCGGTTTCCCCTAGTGATCTGCCTAGAGACGTGACGCTTGGAACAGCTGTAGGATTGGACAGCTGTTCTGAAGCGGGAAAAGTGTTTGACAGCTGATTGGCAGCTGTCATTTTCGGCGGGAAGCCTGCGTGTTTAAAAGTGACAGCACCAGGTCATCAGCTGTCAGTTCCAGAGGAGCACCCTTCAAGGAGCAGCGCTTGAGAAGATTGAAATGGAGGACTTACTTCGTAGCCTGATCCTGAGAGCGGAGTCACCGGGAGGAGAAGAGTGGCTGAGGCGCTGCCTCGCTCAGCCTGAAACCAGCGGCGGTGGTGCGGCGGCGGATCCAGAAGAGGACGGAGAGCCGGAGCTGGTGGAAGACGGCGAAGATATCCCTCAAGTGGCCAGTGGGGAAGTGGAGGTGTTGGCGCCGCGCAGCAAAAGAGCTAAAAGACATGCGCGCGCCGGCACCCCACCCCCAGGCAACGTCACCAAAGCCAGCTCAATAGCAAGCGCCGGGCCGCAAGCGGCGTCTGTTGCCGATGACGTCACGGCCCGGCGACGGCATCAGAAAGCGCCGGCCGGCAAGGCTTCTGGGTACAGCCGGCGGCGCTCTAATACAACTAATACGGCAGCATCAGACCCCTGCTATTCCGGGCATCCTCCTTCTGCAGCACAGGAGGAAGAAAACATGGAACATGCTGGCACATCTGTGCAGCATTCATTTGCGGTTTCTGGAGAATATCCTGGGAAGATCCGGATGAAGTTTCCTCAGTCTGGTCCTGGACAGGAGGTCAAATCAAGTGGTGAGAATCCCCATATTGAGTCCATGTTTAATAATGACAAATTTCTTTCAGGTCTTAACTGTTTGTTTGCAGAATTTTTAAAGAGTAATGTTTCAACTGCGGCTGCTGGTGTATGGTCATCCATGCCAGCGCCTTTGTCAAAGAACTTACCTATGTTAGAAAAAGGTTCAGGGGTTCCAGAACTCTGTTTAAAAGAGGTTCTCCCCTGTGTATTATCTCCTCTTGGTTTCCATTTATCTAATGGGATCAAAGAGAAGATATGGAATTTTGAATTCGTAGATTTACTATCTTTGCTTCCATCTAATAAAGAACAAGTTATAGAAAAGAAGGACGAAAAAAGTGAGGATGTCAGAAAACGCCTGCAGCCAAGATCATTTAACAATTGGTTGCAGGCGTTTTGTATTTATGCTGCGGTGCTGGGTGAGAGGCATCCTGAGAAATGTTCGGGCCTTTTCCAGCACCTTGATATCGTACTGGAAGCATACAAGAACTTTGGTGGTTTTGCATGGTTCCAGTATGATGAATCATTTAGGCAGAAACTGGCAATCCATCCGTCTTTGAATTTCGGTGTGAAAGACATAGGATTGTGGATCAATTTGATGCTGCCACAGAGAACGGTGCAGCAGAGACAGACTCCAGCGAATCAATCTCTCAGGAAGGGAGTTTGTTTTGCTTTTAACGAATCTTCATGCAAGTGGCTTGCCAGCTGTCGTTATAAACACGAATGCTCCCTGTGTGGGGGCAATCATCCTTTATCACGATGCTTCAAAAAGAACCAGCCTTCCTTTCTTGCTTCCAAGGAGCAATTATCCAAAAGCATGGACGCCAGTGAAATTATTAGAACTAATGCCATGGCTAAACAAGTACCCAGACAGGGCGAAAGCTAATTTAATTTTTAATGGTTTTTTATCTGGTTTTGATATTCCGCAGTTTAAAGGTTCTGGTTGTAAATTTGTTAATAATTTGAAATCTGTTTTTGTTTATCCCGATGTAGTTAGAGATAAAATTAGCAAAGAATTAGAAAATGATAGGATAGCGGGTCCATTTAAGTACCCTCCTTTTAAAAATTTCAGATTATCTCCTTTAGGTGTAGTACCAAAGAAGAATCCGGGGGAATTTAGGTTGATTCACCACCTATCTTATCCCAAGGATTCTTCTTTAAATGATGAAATTGCCAAAGTAGAGGCGGCTGTTTCGTATGCATCTTTTGATGAGGCTGTTAATTTGTTGAGGAGGTTTGGTCATAGAGCGCTTTTAGCAAAAGCGGATATTAAAGCCGCTTTTCGTTTGCTCCCTGTAAAACCGTCTGGTTTTAATTCACTTGGTTTTAGTTTTGAAGGAGAATATTTCTTTGATAAATGCCTGCCAATGGGTTTTTCTAAATCTTGTGTTTATTTTGAAGCTTTTTCTTCCTTTTTGCATTGGGTAATTCAAGAATCCTTTCCTAATGGTGGTGTTTTGCACTATTTAGACGACTTTTTGTTTGTAGGTTATTCTGATTCAGTTTTTTGTGAGCAGTTATTGCAGGGGTTTTTAAGTATATGTTCGGTTTTCGGCATTCCAATAGCCCAAGAAAAGACCATTCATCCGTGCTATTGTCTGGAGTTTCTTGGTATTGAATTAGATAGCATCAGAATGGAATTTCGTTTACCTGAGAAGAAGCTAGTGGATCTTAGGCTGTGTATTTCAAGGCTATTGTCAAAAAATAAATGTACATTAAGAGAGCTTCAGTCTCTGTTGGGTTCTCTGAATTTTGCTTGTAGGATCATTCCTATGGGAAGAGTATTTTCAAAACGGTTATACTTTGCTACAAGAGGTTTAAAGTCTCCTATGGCGCATATCAGGTTATCTAGATCTTTAAAGGATGATTTATTGCTGTGGTTAGAATTTTTGAAAAAATTCAATGGTAGAATTTGTTGTCAAGAAGAATTTTTGGACTCGGATGCGCTACAATTGTTTACAGACGCTGCTGGTAGTATAGGTTTTGGGGCCTTTTGGAATAATAGGTGGTGCGCTGGGGCATGGCCTGCATCTTGGTTTGTAAATAAGTTTGTATCTAATTTAGTTTTATTAGAGTTATTCCCAGTAGTTGTAGCTATTGTTATTTGGGGTTTTGTATTTTAGCAATAGGCGGATTCTTTTATTCACTGATAATCAAGGGGTTGTTTTTGCTGTAAATACATTGTCTTCAAAGTGTGAAATAACTGTTCGTTTGTTGAGACATCTAGTTTTATGCTGTATGAAATTTAATATTTGGCTGAAGGCGAAATACATTCCAGGTTAGGGCTCATTCAGACGGCCGTATGCTGTCCGCAAAAATACTGAATGCTATCCGTTTTTTTGCGGATCCGCAAAAAAACGGATCTGCAAAAAAACGGATAGCATTCAGTATTTTTGCGGACCCATAGACTTCAATGGGGCCATGTCCTGATTTTCACGGACAAGTATAGGACATGTTTCATTTTTTTTGCGGATCCGCAAAAAAACGGATAGCATTCAGTATTTTTGCGGACAGCATACGGCCGTCTGAATGAGCCCTTAAAAGAATGACATTGCAGATGCCTTATCTCGATTTCAGTGGAAAAGATTCCGGGAGCTCGCGCCAGAAGCAGAGTTGGATGGAGTCCCGTGCCCGGAGCATTTGTGGGATTTAGTTTTGATTTAATATCTAAAAATCTTAAAAAATCACTGGCGCCTAGAACATGGGATGCTTATTCATCCGCATGGAAAAGGTGGCTTTCTTTTATTCAAAGTAAGGATGGGATCTCGGTTGTCAGCACTGAGAATGACGGATTAGCTTTCATTTCATTTATGTTAGAAAAAGATTGTTCTTTTTCTCTCATTTCAAAAACAGTTGCGGGCATTTCTTTTTTCCAAAAGTTGTATGGTCAGCCATGTTTATCAAATTCTTTTATTATTAGGCAAGTCTTAAAAGGGGTTAAAAGGAGCATTCAGAGAAAGGATAAGAGATGCCCAATATCTATAAATATTCTGTTAAAACTAATTAATGTGTTAGGTGTTGTTACAAAAAATCAGTTTGAATCATCATTATTTAAATCTGCGTTTATTCTAGCTTTTTTCGGAGCTTTTAGGATAGGTGAGTTAGTGGCTCACTCAAAGAAAGCTGACCCAAGTCTGCTCCTTTCTGATGTATCCTTGGGTCAGGAGTATGTTAGAATTAGAATTAGTAAGTCAAAAACTGATCAAATGGGTCATGGTCAAATAATTACTTTAAACAAATGGTCCAATTCTCCGCTGTGTCCAGTTAGTGCAGTATCTTCATGGTTGGAAATCCGCCCAAAAATTGAAGGTGCTTTCTTAATCCATGAAGATCTTAGTCCATTGACTAAATATCAATTTAATTTTATTTTTAAAAAATGTTTAGAGGTAAGCAAGATGGATCATTTGCATTTGTCATCACATTCATTCCGTATTGGGGCCGCCACTGAGGCTGCAAATTTTGGTCTTGAAGATGCAGTTATAAAAAGGATTGGGAGATGGGCATCTAATAGGTTTAAATTATATGTTAGACCTCAGTTGTTATCGTATTAATATCTTGTTTTTCAGATTCCCGTATTGTTGTTTGGTTAGTGGGACATTCTTTTATTTATTGGGCTCGGAAGAGAGCTTTGAAGAGGCAGTACAACGAAAATCTATCTTTTGACGTTAATAAATATTTAATTTTATGGTTTGGAGTACGGGGTTTACAATGGAATGATTTGCTTACTGTAATGCAGAAATTATGTTCAAAGTGGCCTTTGCCTGACGTCATTGTCATTCATTTAGGTGGCAATGACGTTGGTAAAATCAATACATTAGACCTATTGTCAAGAATGAAGCAGGACTTAGCCTTAATAAAGGGCATATTTCCTGAAGCATTATTGGTTTTTTCTGAAATTATCCAAAGAATGGTTTGGGCTAGCGCTGAAAATCGAAAGCTTGAAAAAATAAGGAAGAGAGTGAATAGAGCATTATTTAAGTTCATGCCGATCCTTGGAGGTCAGAGCTATCGGCACATCGATCTAGAAGGTTTTGTCCCGGGGTTATTCAGATCTGATAATGTTCACCTATCAGATATTGGTTTGGACATCTTCAATTTAGGTATGCAAAGTATTATTGAGGTTGGTCTGTGTTGCTTGCTTGGGGGGGGCCGTGCCTAATAGGCACGGCTTGTGGGGTGATCGGTCACCCAGCTCGTGCTGGGTGGACTTAATGGTCCCTAAGTTAATGAGTTTTAAGTATTTATTCAGTTATTTATATTTTATGGTTGGTTTTATTGATTGATAATTATTAATTTAATATTTATTGGTATGATAACTTGGTAAAACCCCAAATAAAGCAACACGGCCTATTTATTCCATTCTAAAGTGTCTTGTGTCTTTTAATTATTTATTTGGTAAGGTTTATAGGTTTTTCTTTAAAATGTGTCCTCTGCTACCCATGAAGGGGCCCCCCAGAGCATATAGCTTGGGGGACACATGGTAGCAGGGGCACGGAATTTTTATTTCATTAATGATGCTGTCTATAGGTTTTTCTCTCCTCCCCCTCCCCCACTTCTTTTTCCTCAGTTTAGGTTTGACAGGAATTCTGGTATTATCCGGTTTCCCCTAGTGATCTGCCTAGAGACGTGACGCTTGGAACAGCTGTAGGATTGGACAGCTGTTCTGAAGCGGGAAAAGTGTTTGACAGCTGATTGGCAGCTGTCATTTTCGGCGGGAAGCCTGCGTGTTTAAAAGTGACAGCACCAGGTCATCAGCTGTCAGTTCCAGAGGAGCACCCTTCAAGGAGCAGCGCCCCACCCTCCCTCCCTCTTTTATTGTCGTGTTGCCTATTTGGGGGTGATCGGTCACCCAGCTCGTGCTGGGTGGACTTAATGGTCCCTAAGTTAATGAGTTTTAAGTATTTATTCAGTTATTTATATTTTATGGTTGGTTTTATTGATTGATAATTATTAATTTAATATTTATTGGTATGATAACTTGGTAAAACCCCAAATAAAGCAACACGGCCTATTTATTCCATTCTAAAGTGTCTTGTGTCTTTTAATTATTTATTTGGTAAGGTTTATAGGTTTTTCTTTAAAATGTGTCCTCTGCTACCCATGCAGTGCTGATGCGAGCACTGCCTTCTCTTCACTGTTTACCTGCTTGCTTGTGAGCAGGTGTAATTACAGCTTTGCCACCCCATTCATTTGAATCAGAGAACCCCTTTAATTACACTGAAAAGTGATATTAATTGTGCTGAGAAGCAATGATAGATTTATGCTTAGCCTGTCCATGCTATTCTCTTTATATAAAGAAGTAAACTCACAGATACCATAGACAACAGGAACCCAATGTTGATGGCAAACAGGTGGCAGCACAAACCGATGAATGAGATGGCAGCCAGGAAATGGAGTAGACAGAAGATGGCAATAATATAGAGATAGAGAATAGATGAATAACGGTAAATAGAAATAAATGACACTGACAGAAAATGACTCTAATCTGCAATAATGACCTCAGTTAGATACAAGAAGGATCTGTGGCTCATAGACCACAGTCAATTAACACAGTGATGCCCAACCTACGGCCCTGTATATGAGGGGGAGGTGTGACAGGACCCTGTATATGAGGAGGAGATGTGACAGGACGTGTATATGATGGGGAGATGTGACAGGACGTGTATATGAGGGGGAAATGTTACAGGATGTGTATATGAGGGGGAGATGTTACAGGATGTGTATATGAGGGGGAGATGTGACAGGACGTCTATATGAGGGGGAGATGTGACAGGAAGTGTATATGAGGGGGAGATGTGACAGGACCGTGTATATGAGGGGGGACATGTGACAGGACCGTGTATATGAGGGGGACATGTGACATGACGTGTATATGAGGGGGACATGTGACATGACCTTGTATATGAGGAGGAGATGTGACAGGACCCTGTATATGATGGGGAGATGTGACAGGACATGTATATAAGGGGGAGATGTGACAGGACCGTGTATATGAGGGGGACATGTGACATGACGTGTATATGAGGGGGAGATGTGACAGGATGTGTATATGAGGGGGAGATGTGACAGGACCGTGTATATGAGGGGGACATGTGACATGACGTGTATATGAGGGGGAGATGTGACAGGATGTGTATATGAGGGGGAGATGTGACAGGACCCTGTATATGAGGGGGAGATGTGACAGGACCCTGTATATGAGGGGGAGATGTGACAGGATGTGTATATGAGGGGGAGATGTGACTGGAACCTGTATATGGGGGGGAGATGTGACAGGACCCTGTATATGATGGGGAGATGTGACAGGACCCTGTATATGATGGGGAGATGTGACAGGACATGTATTTGAGGGGGATATGTGACAGGACCCTGTATATGATGGGGAGATGTGACAGGACATGTATATAAGGGGGAGATGTGACAGGACGTGTATAAGAGGGGGAGATGTGACAGGAAGTGTATATGAGGGGGACATGTGACATGACGTGTATATGAGGGGGAGATGTGACAGGATGTGTATATGAGGGGGAGATGTGACAGGACGTGTATATGAGGGGGAGATGTGACAGGACGTGTATATGAGGGGGAGATGTGACAGGACGTGTATATGAGGGGGAGATGTGACAGGACCGTGTATATGAAGGGGACATGTGACAGGACGTGTATATGAGGGGGAGATGTGACAGGATGTGTATATGAGGGGGAGATGTCACAGGACCCTTTATATGAGGGGGAGATGTGACAGGACTCTGTATATGTGGGGGAGATGTGACAGGACGTGTATATGAGGAGGAGAAGTGACAGCACGTGTATATGAGGAGATGTGACCCTGCTTCACTTTCCTCCTGTCACCCCACTAGTGACCCTGCTCCCCGCTCCTCCTGTCACCCTATAGGGAAGAAGCTGAACAGACTCCACCGACTATGATGAGATCCGTTCAGTTTCTGTTCAGGATCCTGTCTTTTTACCGGACACAAAAGTGCTGCATATGAGGATTTGTCTTTTGACAAAATCTGCAACAGAGGCTCCAAACGCAGACTCTAACGCAGGTCTACGTATTATGTATTTTAGTAATGCTCACATGTTCCCCCTGACAGTGTTTGCATTTCTTTCTGGCAAAGCTACCTGATTCTGGCCTGCAAAATTTATACAATGTCTAGTGCGGCCCTCAGACGAAAAATGGTTGGGCACCACTGAATTAACAGAATCCACAGAAAGCAACAAATGTCAATGGTAGTGGCAATGAAGGGGCTAGAAGGACTTGCAGGTACCAAGCTACACAGACATGACACAAATCTAGGCTAGGTATACTAAGGGTTCAAGATACAAATGCTATACCGGCAACTAAATAGCAGAAAGCACGAAGATATAAAGGAAAGTTAACAAACAAGAACTCTTCCCTCAGTTAAGGCGGGTTCACATCAACGTCATGAATTCCGTTATTGCTTTCCGTTATAATGGAAAATAACGGAATTCATAAGACGGAACTCAAAATGGAAACCTTTAGAGGCTGTCGACAGGACTTTATTTTTCCATCCTGCATAATGGAAACCAGGGTCCGTTATACTTGGCCATAGAATTCAATGATGACAGATCAAAACGGAATGCCTCTAAAGTTTTCTGTTTTGAGTTCCGTCTTAACAATTCAGTTTTTTAACGGAATTCATAACGTTGACGTGAATCCACCCTAAACCAAGCTGACCAAGGTGTAAGATAGTTGCAAAATACCTGTGGCAGTGCAGCTGCCAGAGAGCCATACGAGGGCCATTAAAACAGTGTATCTCGCCCAGAGGAAGCTGGGTGAGAACAAGAAAGACATGGGGAAATAGGCAGGCATGAGATTCAGCCAGTTCACTCAGGTTCTCCAGATCCGGTTGTTAAAATTACAGCGGCAGCTGGAGATGAGCGCTTTCATTCCATAGTGTAGCTCCTTAGGCTTTTTAATAGTTGGGTGGTATGTGTGTGTAGTGTATATATGGCGTATTTATGTATGTGTACCATGTTATGGTGTATTTATGTATATGTGTTGCATATACTGTATATGGTGTATGTATATGTAAACATGTGTCGTGACGCCACGTGTCCGCCGTTGAATAGGGAACCTGTTCGTGAAAACTCAGATCCGACAGTATATTCTAACACAGAGGCGTTCCCATGCTGATGGGGACACTTCAAGTTAGAATATCCTACGAACTGTGTACATGACTGCCCCCTGCTGCCTGGCAGCACCCAATCTCTTACAGGGGGCTGTGATCCGCACAATTAACCCCTCAGGTGCCGCACCTAAAGGGTTAATTGTGCGTATCATAGCCCCCTGTAAGAGATCAGTTTCTGCCAGGCAGGAGGGGGCAGACCCCCTCCCTCCCCAATATTATATTCATTGGTGGCCAGTGCGGACTCCCCTCTCCCCCCCCCCCATTAAAATCGCGTTCCGAATCCCCCATCATTGGTGGCCAGTGCGGCCTCCCCTCTCCCCCCTTGTTAAAATCTGGCCACCAATGAATTAAAAACAGGGGTGGGAGGGGGGAGGGGGGGCCGGCCACACTGGCCACCAATGAGTTAAAAACAGGGGGGGGCGGCCGCACTGGCCACCAATGAGTTAAAAACAGGGGGGAGGGGGGCCGGCCGCACTGGCCACCAATGAGTTAAAAACAGGGTGGGGGAGGGGGGGCCGGCCGCACTGGCCACCAATGAGTTAAAAACAGGAAGGGGGGGTCTGCCCCCTGTTGCCTGGCAGCACCTGCCAGGCAGCAGGGGGCAGTCATGTATACAGTTCTTTTAGTATATTCTAACTTGAAGCGTCCCCATCACCATGGGAACGCCTCTGTGTTAGAATATACTGTCGGATCTGAGTTTCACGATCTAACTCAAATCCGATGGTATATTCTAACATAGAGGCGTTCCCATGGTGATGGGGACGCTTCAAGTTAAAATATACCATCGGATTGGAGAAAACTCTGATCTGATGGTATATTAATAGGGACTCCTGACTTTACATTGAAAGTCAATGGGGGACGGATCCGTTTGCAATTGCACCATATTGTGTCAACGTCAAACGGATCCGTCAACATTGACTTGCATTGTAAGTCTGGACGGATTCGTTTGGCTCCACACGGCCAGGCGGACATGAAAACGTTGCAAGCTGCGTTCGGATGTCCACCTGCTGAGCGGAACGGAGGCCAAACGGTGCCAAACTGATGCATTCTGTAATTCCAGTGGTCCATGTCTGGCAGCATCTGTCCTCTGTGAGCAGGGACGGCTGACAAAGTACTCACATACTTCACTGCTCTATAGTCCATGCTGCTCTTGGCTGTCCTTGCCTCCCTCTTCCTGCTCCAGCATGTGTATGGTCTCCCCTTCATACTTTACCAGTAAACATGCACATTACATTCTCATCCTCTACTGCTTCAGGTGCAAGTTCCCCTTAGTTTCCTTTTCCATCATTGGTTTGGTGACAAAGAGGACCGGCTACACGTGTAAATGTGTTCATTATGTTTGCTCATTTTTTTTGTTCTTTTACTCCTGAAGAAGAAGAAGAATTTTTAAATCCCCCAAACGCATTGATATATAAAATAAAGACATATCCACAACAATGAAGTCTGGAGTATTCACCTGAAGACAATCTTGGAGTGAGAGGTGTGGGGAACACGTTTTGAGCTTTGCTTGTCCCCCCCCCTCCCCCCACTCAAGTACAGTGAGTAATTCATAAATGGTTAGATCATACTTCACTATAGACCACTGGGATGAGTGGCTCAACTGTCAAAGTCTGTTTTGTTGCCTATGATTGTCCTGACTTTAGTTTGCCCTCTGACCACTTCTTTGCCTGTTCCCCTGGTACCAGGCACTGTTGTCTCTTTACCTACCTGGGTCAGTTTCCTATGAAAGGAGACTACTAGAGGTAGTGGCCTGATGGCTCCTGCAGTCAAGTCTAGATCCATGAATGGGTGTGAAAGGATGAATACCAGGTGGCACCCTTGATAATACCCTTAAGTGTAGTCCCAAGTCAGATCTCTTCAGTAGCACAGTGGGTCCACACTTACTGCTTTACACCCTGCTCTCTACCAACCATTGCTGAGGAAACTGCAGTACATTCCCAATTCACTTGAATGAGGTTGCATTTTTCAAAAATTCTATTTCTCTGCTTTTAAAACAGAAAGCGATACCTCATAAAATATTTATTACTTAACATTCCCCATATGTCTACTTTATGTTTGCATCATTTTGTAAATGTCATTTTATTTTTTGGTGACGTTAGAAGGCTTAGAATTTTAGAAGCAATTCTAAAAAATTTTAAGAAAATTTCCAAAACCTACTTTTTAAGGACCAGTTCAGGTCTGAAGTCACTTTGGGGGCTTACATAATAGAAACCCCCCATAAATGACCCCATTATAGAAGCTACACCCCTCAAGTTACTCAAAACTGATTTTACAAACTTCATTAACCCTTTAGGTGTTCCACAAGAATTAAAGGAAAATGGAGATGAAATTTCAAAATTTCACTTTTTTGGCAGATTTATCATCTTAATCCATTTTTTCTTTAACACATCGAGGGTTAACAGCCAAACAAAACTCAACATTTATTAGACTAATTCTGAGGTTTACAGAAACACCCCACATGTGGTCGTAAACTGATGTAAGGGAACACGGCAGGGCGCAGAAGTAAAGGACTGCCACATGGTTTTTGGAAGGCAGATTTTGCTGGACTGGTTTTTAGACACTATGTCCCATTTGAAGCCGCCCTGATGCACCCCTATAGTAGAAACTCCCAAAAGTGACCCCATTTTAGAAACTAGGGGATAAGGTGACAGTTTTATTGGTACTATTTTGGGGTACATATGATTTTTTATCGCACTATATTATGTTTTTGTGAGACAAGGTAACCAAAAAATGGCTGTTTTGGCACTGTTTTTATTTTTTACAATGTTCATCTGACAGGTTAGATCATGCACTATTTTTATAGGCCAGGTTGTTACGGACGCGGTGATATCAAATATGTCTACTTTCTTTGTTTGTTTCAGTTTTACATAATAAAGCATTTTTAAAAAAAATAAATGTTTTAGTGTCTCCATTTTCTGAACGCCATATTTTTTTATTTTCCTGCCAATCGTCTTGTGCAGGAGCTCATTTTTTGCAGGAAGAGTTAACGTTTTTATTTGGTACATACGATTTTTTGATCATTCATTATTACACTTTATGAGGCAAGGTGACCAAAAAAATTTGTTGTTTTGGCACAGTTTTTATTTATTTATTTTTACAGTGTTCACCAGCTCCCAGTTACCTCCAGCGTGAAATCACACATACAGTCAGGTCCATAAATATTGGGACATCAACACAATTCTAAAATTTTTGGTTCTATACACCACCACAATGGATTTGAAATGAAATGAACAAGATGTGCTTTAACTGCAGACCGTCAGCTTTAATTTGAGGGTATTTACATCCAAATCAGGTGAACGGTGTAGGAATGACAACAGTTTGCATATGTGCCTACCACTTGTTAAGGAACCAAAAGTAATGGGACAATTGGCTTCTCGGCTGTTCCATGGCCAGGTGTGCGTTATTCCCTCATTATCCCAATTACAATGAGCAGATAAAAGATCCAGAGTTCATTTCTTAGTGTGCTATTTGCATTTGGAATCTGTTGCTGTCAACTCTCAAGATGAGATCCAAAGAGCCTTCACTATAAGTGAAGCAAGCCATCATTAGGCTGAAAAAACAAAACAACCCTATCAGAGAGATAGCAAAAACATTAGACGTGGCCAAAACAATTGTTTGGAACATTCTTTAAAAGAAGGAACGCACTGGTGAGCTTAGCAACACCAAAAGACCCAGAAGACCACGGAAAACAACTGTGGTGGATGACCGAATAATGCTTTCCCTGGTGAAGAAAAAACCCTTCACAGCAGTTGGCCAGATCAAGAACACTCTCCAGGAGGTAGGTGTATGTGTGTCAAAGTCAACAATCAAGAGAAGATTTCACCAGATTGAGTACAGAGGGTTCACCACAAGATGTAAACCATTGGTGAGCCTCAAAAACAGGAAGGCCAGATTAGAGTTTGGAAACGACATCTAAAAAAGCCTTCACAGTTCTGTAACAACATCCTATGGACAGATGAGACCAAGATCAACTTGTACCACAGTGATGGGAAGAGAAGAGTATGGAGATGGAAAGCTGCTCATGATCCTAAGCATACCACCTCATCAGTGAAGCATGGTGGTGGTAGTGTCATGGCATGGGCATGTTTGGCTGCCAATAAAACTGGTTCTCTTGTATTTATTGATGATGTGACTGCTGACATAAGCAGCAGGATGAATTCTGAAGTGTTTCGGGCAATATCATGTGCTCATATTCAGCCAAATGCTTCAGAACTCATTGGACGGCACTTCACAGTGCAGATGGACAATGACCCAAAGCATACTGCAAAAGCAACCAAAGAGTTTTTTAAGGGAAAGAAGTGGAATGTTATGCAATGGCCAAGTCAATCACCTGACCTGAATCCGATTGAGCATGCATTTCACTTGCTAAAGACAAAACTGAAGGGAAAATGCCCCAAGAACAAGCAGGAACTGAAGACAGTTGCAGTAGAGGCCTGGCAGAGCATCACCAGGGATGAAACCCAACGTCTGGTGATGTCTATGCGTTCCAGACTTCAGGCTGTAATTGACTGCAAAGGATTTGCAACCAAGTATTAAAGCGTGAAAGTTTGATTTATGATTATTATTCTGTCCCATTACTTTTGGTCCCTTAAAAAGTGGGAGGCACATATGCAAACTGTTGTAATTCCTACACCGTTCACCTGATTTGGATGTAACTACCCTCAAATTAAAGCTGACAGTCTGCAGTTAAAGCACATCTTGTTCGTTTCATTTCAAATCCATCGTGGTGGTGTATAGAGCCAAAAATGTTAGAATTGTGTCGATGTCCCAATATTTATGGACCTGACTGTACAATTGGAGGAGGGAGGAGGCTGTGAGTCCCACTTATAACTGGCTTGTGTGATGCAGGATGCAAAGGTGCACCTGAATGTTACCCATAGATCAAAATCAAGGCACATTCAAACATTCAGGTGCACCTGGGCAGCCTGGGCCACACGAGCCAGTTATAGGTGGGACTCACAGCTTCCTCCCTCCTCCCATTGTATGTGTGATTTCATGCTGGAGATAACTGGGAGCTGTGTTGGACTTTATGCACCTATCATAAATTGTCCATACGGCATAGGTATTTTTTTTTTTTTTTTGATCAAATCTTTTTATTTAAGATCAATTTTTTCTTTTTTACATGTGAACAAAAGCAATAATACACATAAACCCACCCCAACCTCCCCACCCCCTTCCCCATCCCCAAAGTCCAGGTGCAGTTTGTCCCTGAGAAGAGAAAAAAGAAAAGAGTCCACAGCGTATTACGGATTACAATCCAATGTACATTCACGCCATTCGCACAGCAGCTCCTTCTTATTACTTTTATAAGGTACCTTATGTTGTATTATTCTCATTTTCCTTTATTACTACCTGTAACTTCCCTTTCTCTTTCCCTTTCCCGTCGTTTGTACTAAACAGTAAGATGAAAGTGTTCAATCCATGCATACCATATTTTGTTAAACTTTTTGTTATTTCCTCTTTTTTGATACACATAGCTCTCGAGTTGCACCAAGGTGTGTGTCGTTGTTATCAATTCACTTAGCTCCGGTGGGTCTTGAGCTATCCATCTGGATGCTATCCTCTTCCTAGCTTGATATAGAATGCGCTGGATTGCCAACTTGGCCTCTCTGGAACCTGACACTTCCCCAACACATCCCAAAATACATGCAACAGGAGAACATTCAATCGAAATCTTATAAACCTTGATAATGAGGTCTGACACCTCCTTCAAATATCTGCGTAGACGTGGACAGTTCCACATTAAGTGTATTAAGTCTGCCGACGAAGCACCACACCTTGGGCATGTATCATCAGTACGAAATCCTATTCTATACAACATTTTCGGGGTCCTATATACCCTATGAAGCAGTAGCAATTGCGAGACTCTATGGGCCTCACTCACCGCTATATTTGGAAAGTCAGCAAGCACCTTTTCCTATTGATCTTCCTTCAATCCTGGAACATCTTTTTCCCATTTTTCAAACAGTTGTAACGGATTTTTTTTATGTATGGCCTCCATCAAACTAAGGTAATGCAGCGATATCACTCCCCCCGAGCCACCACCAGTGGCCGTGAGGTCTATAATTAGATGCTTCTGGGCCGGCACCAATTTCTCCTGCCGCTCCTGCACTTGGATGGCGTGTCTCACTTGTAAGTATACATAGAAGAGGGATTTGGGCAATTTGAACTCCTGTTGTAATGTAGAGAAATCTTTAAGGGACGTGTCTCCAAATAATTGCCATATCCTATCCAAACCAAATTTCCTCCATGTCCTAACGCTTGAAACCTTATTAAGTTCTGTATACATGATATTTGGCCAGATTGGAGTATACTTCGTATATCCTTCGATTCCTGCCATTTTCCTGGTTTTCCACCATACCCTATGTATTAGATCTAGTACCCCATATTTCTTCCCTATTTCTTTAAAAGCACCTTCCTCTAATGCTGATAGGAGGCATCTCCTGTTAAGCAAGTGTTTTACTATTGTACCTGTCTTATTCACCTTCTCTACTTCACCCCAGCCCCTCAAATGCTGCATTTGGGCCGCCAGAAAGTAAGCCAGGGGGTCAGGGACACTCAGTCCTCCCTGGGTCTTAGACCTACACATGGTACTCAATTTAATCCGAGGAATTCCCTTCTTCCAGATCAAATCTCTAAAGATGGCATTGAAAGTATAAAACATCCTTAATGGAATCCACACGGGGGCGTTGTGTAGTACATAGAGGAGTTGGGGCATAAGGATCATTTTAAGCAGGTTTGTTCTGCCAACCATAGATAGAGGTAGTTTCGACCATGTCTGTACTTTCTTTCTGAATTTATCTAATAATGGTATTATGTTCAGCTCTATAAAATCCCTATTATTCCTGGATACCTGTATTCCTAAATATTTAAAGTTCGACACTACTTGCAGCCCCCCTGCCGAAACAGGATCTACCGCCACGCCATCAGCAAATGGCATTAGTACCGATTTTGACCAGTTAATTCTTAGACCTGACATTTGTCCAAACCTATTAATAATTTCCATGGCAGCTGGCAAGGACGTTTCCCATTCATCTAGAAACATGAGCAAATCATCCGCATATAATGCTACTTTTTCAGTTACCGACCCGTATGTAAGTCCTTTAACCTCCGTTGATAAGCGTAGAGCTTCCGCCAGGGGCTCAATTGCCACCGCAAACAGTAGCGGCGACAACGGACATCCCTGACGGGTACCCCTCCCTAAGTTGAATATGTCTGAAAGGCCCCCATTTACCTGTATTCTAGCCGTAGGACCTGCATACAGCATTTTAACCCAATCAATAAATACTGATCCTACTCCCATCTTTTCCAATACCAGGAATAGGTATTGCCATTCCACGCTGTCGAATGCTTTGGCCGCGTCCAAAGATGCGACCGCCGCATTCAAGGCGTGGACCTGGCCCACCTGAATATTCAGAAAGAGTCTCCTGATATTTATTGCAGTTGACATGTTTGGCATAAAACCTGCCTGATCCTTGTTTATGAGTGTGGCAATAACCGAGTTAAGACGGTTAGCCAACATTTTGGCCACTAATTTGATATCCGCTTGCAGCAATGAAATGGGCCTATATGACTCTGCCTCTACTGGATCTTTACCTGCCTTAGGTATAACAACTATAATCGCCTCGTTCATTGTATCAGGCAATTTACCTACCAATTGGGCCTCATTAAGTACTTCCAATAACTTAGGCAATAAAATTGGGGCAAATTGTTTATAAATCTCGGCAGGTAGGCCATCACTCCCAGGAGCTTTATTGTTAGCCATGTCTCCCAATGCCACCTCTAGTTCTCTCAAAGTGAGGGGGCTGTCTAAAAGTGTCCTTTGGTCCTGATCCAAAGTGGGTAAACGTAAGGGACAGAGGAAATTCCGGATGTCGGCTTCTGTAGCTACAGTTTTAGAGGTATATAGATTCCTATAGAACTCCAGTAATACTTGGGATATTTTCCCTGTATTAACCTGCACCGTGCCGTCCGTGTCACGCAGCGCCGCCACATAATTAGACTTCTGCTGAGCCCTAGTGATCAGAGCCAGCATCCTACCTGCCTTCTCCCCCTCTTCATAATACGTTTGTTTCAAGAAGAACCGCTTATTACGGGCATTTCTAAGGAGGCGCTCATCTAGCTGCTGCTGCGCCTCTTTCCATTGAGTTTCAAGCTCTGACTTTGGATCCGCTATATATTTGTTCTCGGCTGTCTCTACCGCTAGGAGCAACTGTTTGGTTAAAGCGCTATTCTCTTTTTTCCGCCCATTAATTTTAGCAGCCAGTATCCCACGCAGATAGGCCTTCATCGTATCCCATACTATTATCTTACTGGCAGAGGGGAGATTTCGTTCAAAAAACTCAGTTAAATCATCTTTTACATCTGACAGATCAGCTAGGATATTCAACCAGAAGGGGTTGAACTTCCATTGAGTAGTTCTGCGCGACACGGACGGCACCATCTGGAAGGTCGCCACGATTGGTGAGTGGTCAGAAATTTGTCTTGGTAAGTATCTAATGTCATGCAATAGGTGACCCATTTCCTCATTGCCCAGAATGAAATCGATTCTGGACAAGGAGCCAAATGTGCTGGAGCGACAGGAGAACTGCCTAGCGTCAGGGTACCTTAACCTCCAGAAATCCAGAATGGCTGCCTCCTGTAGTAACCGGCCGAAGGGAGTGAGATCGCTGCTGACAACCTGTGGGGAAGCCCAGAATTTATCCATTGCCAAACAAGGTATGTTATTAAAATCTCCCATCATTACGGTAGGTACATTTGGTCTTTCCGCTATCAAAGCAATTAGCTGCTTCATCACTTGTGGGGAATACGGTGGAGGGATGTAGACACCAATAATTACACATTCAACTGAGTATAAGGAGCCATGTATGTACACATATCTACCCTCTCTATCTATTTTTTGGGAGAAACAGGAGAACGCGATAGATCTGTGTATCAAAATGCTAACCCCCCTTGCATAGGCAGAATAGGTGGCATGAAAACCGTGAGCAGCCCATCTCGGTGTAAGAATGTCGGTTTGGTCCGACAGTAAATGAGTCTCCTGAAGACAGCAAATCAGGGGCTGATACTTCCCAACACCATCTAAAACTGCCCTCCTTTTGTTTGCTTCCTTAATTCCCCTGACGTTCCAGCTGAAAAAGGTAACCTTACCAGCCATCAATACGAACCTTCCATCTATATATGAGTCGGGTCTTGGTCTGACCTGACTCAACAGCGTGTTTATACTGTGGTCTCATTAAGAATAGTAGTACATACCTGCATAACCTGGTTTCTAACTTAACCCAAACCCCAAACATAAAAACAAGACAGACAGAACAAACAACAAAAAGACAAGACAGGAGAGAAAGGAAGAGACCCCTCCTTCACTCCTACCTGAGGTAGTCTAAGACAAGGACACCGGTGTGTCCGACAGGTCCCTGCTATTGCTCCCAAGGGGACTGCAGGTTTAAAGAGTCAACCGTGTCAGAACCACCAGCTCCTCTTACATGTTAGACCTTTAGCGGGAGAAGCGTGACGCACCCTGATTCTTAAAACTATACAGTGCTTCTAAGAATTCACAGTACATTTACATTTCCGCTCTCCACTTCCTCTCTGCTATAATTCGCCTAATGTCATATGAACCCATTAACTAAGTAAAGTACACAGTTTTCATCAGTGTAAGGCATATTAAAACAATAAACTGTAGATGATAATGCAGCCGCTATCCCTACGTATAAACTGTCTAATCACACAGACACATTATCACGCATTCGCATATATGCAGTCACACAAACCGAACCGCTACAGCCGTCCTTCAGTCGCCATCCGCCTGTGGTTCAGCATTTCTCAGACGGCTTTCGTGACTGTCCACCCATCGGAGGGCCTCTTTGGGGTCTTCGAAGAAATTGGTTCTTCCCAGAGCAACTATCCGCAGCCGCGCTGGAAACATCATGGAGTAAGGAACGTTCAGGCTGCGCAGTCGCCTCTTTATATCTATAAATCGTGATCTCCGCTTCTGGACCTCCATCGAGTAGTCTGGAAACAGCGACACCCTTTGGCCACCAATGGTTATGTCAGGCTGTTCACGGGCTTTACGCAGGAGAATGTCTCTATCTTTATAGTGCAGAATTTTCATGAGAACCGGTCTTGGCGGGGCCCCCGGTGGTAACGGTCTGGTAGGCACCCTGTGGGCCCTTTCCACAGCGAAAAGAGGTGTCAGAGTCTCTCTTCCAAAGGTATCTCTCGCCCAGGTTTCAAAATAATCTGACGGGTTAGAGCCCTCAATCTTCTCCGGTACCCCCACTATACGCACGTTATTTCTCCGTGAACGATTCTCAAGGTCGTCCTGCTTGGCCATTAGAAGGGCTATTTTCTGTGTATGATCAGCAGAGGCTCTTTTTATAGAGGGTACGATATCCTCCATTTCCTCCATTCTCCCCTCCAGGGCAGTTGTGCGGTCCGCCAGGCGCTTCAGATCATGGCGCACTATGGACACATCTTCCTTTATGGAGCCCACCTGCATTCTCAGTGCCGTTAGTGATTTTCCACATTCGGTAACAGCTTTCAGCACATCCTTAAGGGTGGGTTCCTCTATATCAGGCTCCATTGCGTTGGTATCATCTGCCTCTGTATAGCCTCGCAACACCTCATATCTGTTGGAACTGCTGGCGGGAATATCATGCGCGCTATTCTCCTCACCCTCACGGTTATGGCCGAGCCGAGACAAAGATCTACCTTGCTTCCCGCTTGACTCCGGTAAGTCTTCACGTTCCGGTGAGTGCGCAAACTTCCCCAGCTTAGCAGCCGCTTCCCGCTGGATGTCTTTCGCGCGGTCACTGCGCCGTGGCGTGTCAGGCCCGGCGCCATCTTGCAGCTCCCTGCTCGGGCCTCTAGAATCTTTCTTAGGTCCCATTTTGCCCACAAATCAGCACAAAAAGCTTCTGTTTCGGGCGGACCGGTGACAGCAGCACCAGAGCTTCAACTGTGGCAGGTTAAAGTCAGTTTTTTAAGGGTTCTTTTCAGGATAAAAGACGAGGTGAAGCGGGAGCTTTACTCAGCACGTCTGCTCACATCCTCTGCTAGCCACGCCCCACGGCATAGGTAGGTTAGCGTTAGACCCCGTGCCATTTTGAGCAACCTTGACGGGGTGCGCGGGCTCCAGTATGTTCTTGATATAAGAATATATTGGTGAAAGTCTCATTTTAATATCAGAGTGAGGGTTTAGCCATATATTGTCAATTGCATTTACCATTGTAGTGCACCATTTTCAGTGATTTTCTGTTTTTTATAGCCCCATCCGCACATTTGTCTTACCTGTGGTCCTTTGCGGGCATCCTCCATTGTATAGAAAAATAGAGGGGCACTCAAATATCGAGGCGCCTATGGTAGCAGGTGAACAAACAGTAATATTTATTGAACATTAATAAAAATTAATAAAAATGACATATAAAATTGGCATATAAAAATAGCATATAAAAAGACGTCTGTATATGGCTCACATGGATATACAACACATCCAGATGGTGACTGGTATACCAAGAAGTATCAAATCTTCACCTAATACGAGGCAGTGTTGTGGTAAACATACACTATGTTCTAATGTCCCATATAGGTGAGCGGAGGTATGCCGCTGCTGAGATAAGTAAGATGGATGTATGTCGGTCCGTTTCTAATAGGCTCAATGGATAACCATCTACCACATTGCCATAGAGTTCATTAGCACTTGCCCTTGAGAACCAAAATGTAAAAGAATCTTACCACCGGATAGGTGTCGGGTGTCTTCTATGTTGCGTGTACCTGCTACCGGCGTCCCGTGTAGTCTCACGTCCCACGTGACTTGCGGCGTCCCGCGTGACTTGCGGCGATACCTCGCAATACACAGTCCACGTGATCAGGAAGTTGTAAGTGCTATGTCCAGCATCTTCCAGTGAATATTTCTATGCGATGTGTATCAAATATCGCTGCTGGCCTCGACCATAATCACTGGTTGCTTGCTACTCCGTCCAAATGTACCAGTCCTCCATTGTATGCATTTTTTGCTGGGGATTGCTTTTAGCAACGGATCACATGTGCAGGATTTACTCCCCTGGTTAGAAATGCGCAACAGCGTATGGCGTTTTGAGCATTTTCTGCTTTTAAGACCTGTGTAGGATGTTTTTGTGGTACATGTGGTCCGCTGCCGGCATCCTCCATTGTATGCATTTTTGCTGGGGATTGCTGTTAGCAACGGATCACAATGGCAGGATTTGCTCCCCCGGATAGAAATGCGCAACAGTATTTGGGGTCTTGAGCATCTTTTGCCTTTTAGACCACTTTATTCTGTGATTTTGTCCAAACACACTTCCCCCCAATTTAAGACTGAAATGCACCAACAACTCAGAAGAGACTGGCCTCCTAGAATCTTTGAACATGTAACCTCTACTAAAACCTTTCAATGCGTGGCGACCTAAAAAACATTTAGAAACATCAGCTTTATTCCTAAGTTAGCCCCACGAAGTCAAGAAGGACAATTTTCTTCCCATCCCTGGTGGGAATACCCCCTGGATATATACTATTCCAATTAAATACAACAAACCTAATTACGCCTGTATCAGGGCCTACATTATGCATGAACTCCTTCTCCTGCCAAACATTGCTATATGCAGGCATGGGATCCAGCCGGTTCTCTCCGGTTCTGCCGAACCGTTTGTTAAAATTACAGCAGGTTCGCAGGACCGGTGAGAAGCAAGAATCCCGACCCGGTCCTGCAGCATAAATCAATCCCCCGCACGCAGCAAATGAATGGCCAGCTCAAGTCCCCTCCCTGCAAATGCCCCCTCCCCCGAGAAATGTAATTACCAGTGCGGCTCGGCAGTCAGCTTCTGCTGGCTTGTTGCTCTGGCAGCCAATCTGAGGCTGGCGCAGGCGGAGCGATGACATCATCGCTCTGCCTGCACCAGCCTCTGATTGGCTGCGCAGGCGGATCGATGACATAATCGCGTCCGTCTGAACCGAGATTTGTACTGCGCGGGACATAGGCCAGAAGAGGCGTGCATCGCTGCCAGCATGGAGGTAAGTATTAGTGGTTTTTTTCTTTTATGTGTCGCGCTATGGGGGCATCAACTGGGGGAATTACTGGCACATGATGGGGGACACTATGGGGGCATTACTGGCACATCCTGGTGGACACTATGGGGGCATCTACTGGCACATCCTGGTGGACACTATGGGAGCATTACTTGCACATCATGGGGGAACCTATGGGGCATTACTTGCAAGTTGCACATCATGGGGGACACTATAGGGGCATCTACTGGCATATCATGGGGGACACTATAGGGGCATTACTGGCACATCATCGGGGACACTGGGGGCATTTATACTGGCACATCATGGTGGACACTATGGGGGCATTTATACTGGCACATCATGGGGGACACTATGGGGGCATTTTATAGTGGCACTTCATGGGGGCACTATGGGGCAATTGTACTGGCACATAATGGAGGACTATGGGGGCATTTACACTGGCACATCATGGGGGCATCTACTGGGGGCATTTATACTGGCACATCTGGGCTATCTACTAGGGGGAATTTATACTGGCCCATTATGGGGGCACCTACTGGGGGGCAGTTATACTGGCACATCATGGGTGACAATATGGGGGTATCTACTGGGGGTATTTATACTGGCACTTCATGGGGGACACTATGGGGGCATCTACTGGCATATCATGGGGGACACTATAGGGGCATTACTGGCACATCATGGGGGGACACTATAGGGGCATTACTGGCACATCATCGGGGACACTGGGGGCATTTATACTGGCACATCATGGGGGACATTATGGGGGCATTTATAGTGGCTCATCATGGGGGCACTATGGGGGCAATTATACTGGCACATAATGGGGGACTATGAGGGCAATTACACTGGCACATCATGGGGGCATCTACTGAGGGCATTTATACAGGCACATCTGGGCTATCTACTCGGGGGAATTTATACTGGCACATTATGGGGGCACCTACTGGGGGGCAGTTATACTGGCACATCATGGGTGACAATATGGGGGTATCTACTGGGGGTATTTATACTGGCGCTTCATGGGGGACACTGTAGGGGCATCTGCTGGGGGCATTTATACTGGCACATCATTGGGGACACTATGAAGGAATCTTATGCTGGAACATTATGGAAGCAATATGGGGTTGGAAGGGGGGAGAACACTATGGGGGCATATTATATAGGCACGATATGGGGGCACTATGGGGGAAAAGGAAGGAGCACTATGGTGGCATCTACTTTGGGCACTATATAGGGGCATTTTATGCTGGCACATTATGGGGGACACTATGGGTAAGAGGAGAGGAGCACTATGTGAGCATTATATAGGGGTATTTTATACTTGCACACATTATGGGGGCACTATAGGGATATTAGCTCAACGGGGCACTAAGAGGAGGAATTTTTTGTACTGGCACACAGAACGGGAGCATTTTTGAACTAGTGCACATTATTAGGGGGCATTTTTTGTACTGGGGCACATTACAAGGGACATTCTTTGTACTGGTGCTCATTTTAAGAGGCCAGTTTGCCCCCCACAGTAATACTGCTCCAAAGTTTCACCAATAGTAATAATTCTCTTCCAGAGTGCACTTAGTAGTAATAATGTTCCCACTGTGCCCCAGAAGTAATAATGCTCCCATAGCACCCATAATAGTAACCATGTTCCCCATAGTCCCCCAGTAGTAACAGGGGGACATAATGTTTTACACTTTTAGTGTCTGGGCGCAGTTATTTGCAGGGCAGTGTCTGCCAATAATTATTGAAGGGCACTATCTGTGTGGTACTAGTGTTATCAGGGGTTTATCTGTTTCTGCTGGTTAGTATTGGGGAGCACAGCGGGCACAGTACTCGGGGCACTATCTGTGTGGTACTGGCATTTTCAGGTGTACAGTTTCTGTAGTATAGTATTGGGGAGCACAGAGGGCACAGTATTAAATGTGGCAGGACGAGTTGTTCAGAAGGTAGGAGGATGGGAAAGTAGTAACCTAAGATTTTTTTTGTCAAACTGCAGAGACGAGAGATGGGTGAAATTATCATGGTGGTCTGGTCTGAAAGGAGAAGAGGAAAGAGAACGTCTACATCAGAGAAGAAGTCACTGGATGTAAGAGGTATGTGGCACTGTATTCTGGATGGCACTAAATATAATGTGCATGCAAATATGTCTTTAGTGCTAGGTACAAATGTGTATGAAATGTATATGGAGTAGGTAAATCTACTGTAAGTGCACCCTATATGGGTGTATATTGTATATGTGATTATGTGAGTGTAGTGTCTATGTAGTCTGTTTAGATATGCATACCTCCCAACCATCCCAGATCTGGCATAACTACTGTGTGGGGGGCACAATGGAGACATTATGTGGAGTTAGAGGTGTGGGCCAGCGCTTTAAAAAACTTGTTGTGACAAGCTTTACACACCTCTGATAGTTTAGCTACTTGGGCTTTTCGAAAGTTGGGTGGTATGTGTGTGTAGTGTATATGTGGTGTATTTATGTATGTGTACCATTTATATGGTGTATTTATGTCTATGTGTGTTGTTAAAAATGTAAATCCCACCCCTGGCTATATGCTAACCAAGTACTCATATATTGCTTTAATGAAGCCATTACTGTCACTGCTCGAAATCTGCTTGGCCAATAGAGTCCATCCACTGTAAATGGTGTGGCCGGTAGAGGTGACCAAATCTGCAGCCCTGCAAACTGCCCAAACAGGCTGCAAAGAGGGATTTCTCCCATCCCAGCATTTGGAAGAGGAAGGCTTTCTATTAGCTGCCAGTGCTGGAGGGCCCTGAGTCTCACTGTGAGGTTCTGTTTTGCCGTCACACAGCAGACCTGCCCTCCCAGTTTCCTGTGACAGGACTTCTATTCCAGGAGCAAAGACTGAAAGAGCAAATGAAGAGTGAGAGGGGGTTAGATATGCTGGATCTGGATTATGTAGGCTGACTGGCGCACTTTCTACCGGCTCAACTGACATTTGTCAGAAATGTCACAAGGCCTTTCCAGCCCTGCTTCTCCTCCTCTACGTCTAAAAAGATATGAAGGAGAGACATAGCTGCACAGCACTGAAACTGGCCATTCTTACTCCTCTCTTCATTTTTTTTTTTTGGCTTTTTTTCTCTGTACAGAAGTCTGTGATGGTTGGCTAGTCTTATATCTGCTGTCAGGTTGCCCTTCTGCTTTGGGATGCTCTTCCAGTGGACCAATTCAAGTTTAAAATCTATGCAATCCAGTGGCTTCTATCTCTACTGTTTCCAGACTAATAGCGATAATGTTCCTTCTGTGGTTATATGCTGGCCTCAGGGGTGACATGTGCATGAGCAGTTGTATGCCATTTGTGGACGACACTGCTGAGATGAGCTGCAATGGTCATGTTGCCACAGATGAGATGTGCTCACTTCTAGTCCAACAAGACCTGTAAGTGGTCAGGAAGGGAACCATGGTGCTCAATTGGTGGGGCTTTTAAAAGGAGAGTTAGTTTTTTTTCCCCCCAGGTTTTTTTCTTTTTTAACACTATTTTTTTGAAATTTTTTTGCTTGGACAACCCCTTCATTACATATCCCCAGACCAGATACCAGTTGCACTCGCCTAGGAAGCATTTTTCCAGCCTCCATCTATGTTGCACTGCTCATCAGAGCCTTGTCTCAGTATAGCCATGCACATCTATATATAACTGATACATTACAGTGCATTTTTATGCTGCTATATGTCAAGAAGATGCTGAATGCTAGCTCCTTATATTGAGGGGAAACTAGTGATTTGACTTGGGTTTGCACTCTGTCTGCAATTTAACGGATCTTCTCTTTTCTACAAGGCTTTCTATTAAACCCCTTTATGTCTCTACCACCAGTCAAGATTGTTGAGTAGGTAAATTAATTCAGGCACTAATTATCTACGATGATACATCTGTCCTTCTGTGTGAGCTAAACCAATTCAGTGATTGGAACGAAAAGAGTCTTTGATGTTGGGCTTGATCTTGTAAGCTGCAAGTTTCAGCAGAAGTCTGTCTGCTCCAACCAGGTTCATTCAGAGGGCAAAATATCTTAAGCACTCCGCTTTTGACCCTAACTAGCAAATACTTAATGTATGAATTAAACTGGACAGCCCTTTGCCAAAAGCCTTTTCCGTGTTATATTTCTGCAGCTATTTTTATCTGCATCAAACGGCTTAAATCCCACAGACATCACTGACAAATTGTGTTTATTGTAGCTAAAAGTCACACAGGGTTCAAAATTCGTTTGTGTCTCATTACTCTGACAACACATTACAGAAAATACCAATTATTGTTAGGACTGTAAGGAGGCTGCTCTACTTAATACATGCACATTAACCCATTCTTTGTCGGAGAGCCTTCCATATTTACCCAAGTCTCTGTGGTATTAGCTTTTTTTAATTACAGTTTTTTACTTTAACTCTAATTGACTGAAAATGCTAATACTGCTGAAACAAAGGCCTTCCTTAAAAAGAATAGGTTAATGTGCATTTATTATAGGGGAGCCACGGTGCTGAAGCATATGGTATTTTAAGAGGTGTGTTTAAAAAGAGTGAGGCATTTTTTTTTTTTTTTTAACACCCTATGTTCAAACATACTGTACAGTCGTGGCCAAAAGTTTTGAGAATTACACAAATATTAGTTTTCACAAAGTTTGCTGCTAAACTGCTTTTAGATCTTTGTTTCAGTTGTTTCTGTGATGTAGTGAAATATAGAATTACACGCACTTCATACGTTTCTAAGGCTTTTATCGACAATTACATGACATTTATGCAAAGAGTTAGTATTTGCAGTGTTGGCCCTTCTTTTTCAGGACCTCTGCAATTCGACTGGGCATGCTCTCAATCAACTTCTGGGCCAATTCCTGACTGATAGCAACCCATTCTTTCATAATCACTTCTTGGAGTTTGTCAGAAATAGTGGGTTTTGGTTTGTCCACCCGCCTCTTGAGGATTGACCACAAGTTCTCAATGGGATTAAGATCTGGGGAGTTTCCAGGCCATGGACCCAAAATGTCAACGTTTTTGTCCCCGAGCCACTTAGTTATCACTTTTGCCTTATGGCACGGTGCTCCATCGTGCTGGAAAATGCATTGTTCTTCACCAAACTGTTGTTGGATTGTTGGAAGAAGTTCCTGTTGGAGGGTGTTTTGGTACCATTCTTTATTCATGGCTGTGAGCCCACTCCCTTGGATGAGAAGCAACCCCACACATGAATGGTCTCAGGATGCTTTACTGTTGGCATGACACAGGACTGATGGTAGCGCTCACCTTTTCTTCTCCGGACAAGCCTTTTTCCAGATGCCCCAAACAATCGGAAAGAGGCTTCATTGGAGAACATGACTTTGCCCCAGTCCTCAGCAGTCCATTCACCATACTTTCTGCAGAAGATCAATCTGTCCCTGATGTTTTTTTGGGAGAGAAGTGGCTTCTTTGCTGCCCTTCTTGACACCAGGCCATCTTCCAAAAGTCTTCGCCTCACTGTGTGTGCAGATGCGCTCACACCTACCTGCTGCCATTCCTGAGCAAGCTCTGCACTGGTGGCACTCCGATCCCGCAGCTGAATCCTGTTTAGGAGACGATCCTGGCGCTTGCTGGACTTTCTTGGACACCTTGAAGCCTTCTTAACAAGAATTTAACCTCTTTCCTTGACGTTCTTGATGATCCTATAAATTGTTGATTGAGGTGCAATCTTAGTAGCCACAATATCCTTGCCTGTGAAGCCATTTTTATGCAACGCAATGATGGCTGCACGCGTTTCTTTGCAGGTCACCATGGTTAACAATGGAAGAACAATGATTTCAAGCATCACCCTCCTTTTAACATGTCAAGTCTGCATTTTAACCCAATCAGCCTGACATAATGATCTCCAGCGTTGTGCTCGTCAACATTCTCACCTGAGTTAACAAGACGATTAATGAAATGATCTCAGCAGGTCCTTTAATGACAGCAATTAAATGCAGTGGAAAGGTTTTTTGGGGATTAAGTAAATTTTCATGGCAAAGAAGGACTATGCGATTCATCTGATCACTCTTCATAACATTCTGGAATATATGCAAATTGCTATTATAAAAACTTAAGCAGCAACTTTTCCAATTTCCAATATTTATGTACTTCTCAAAACTTTTGGCCACGACTGTATAGTAAATTTAGAAAGTCTTCAGACCCTTTCACTTTTTTCACGTTGGTGCCTTGTGCCCATCAATGCAGCAAAATTTAAGAAAAGTTTGCAAATGTATTAAGAAGGAAAAACTAAAATTTCACATAGACAAAAGTATTCAGACCCTTTTTATGGAACTTAAAATTTAGCTCTGGGGCCTCCCATTTCTCCTGGTAATTTCTGATATGTTTCTACATCTTGATTGGAGTTCACCTGTGGTAAATTAGTCGACTGAACATGATTTGAAAAGACACAGCCCTATCCCTATAAAGTCTCACAGCTGACAATGCGTATCAAAGCAAAAACCAAGCCACGAGGAGGAAAGAACTGCCTGTACAGCTCAGAGAAAGTATGTGTGTAGGCACATGTCTAGAAAAGGGTATAAAATATTTGCTGCACTGAGAGCACAGTGGCTTCCATAATTCTTAAATGGAAGAAGTTTGGAACAACCAGAACTCTTCCTAGAGCTGGCAGCTCCACCAAACTAAGTAGCCTTGGTAAAATCAGTTTTGTGAACAAGAACACAATGGTCACTCTGGCTGAGCTCCAAAGATCCTGAATGCAGATGATAAAAACATTCAGAAGTAGCATTCCACCAATGTGGGCATTATGGCAGAGTGGCCAGAAAGAAGCCACTCCTCGGAAAAAAACAAAACATGAAAGTTTGAACAAAAGCACCTAAAAGACTGTGAGAAATAAGATTCTCTGGTCTGATGAAACCAAGATGGAACTTTTTGGCCTCAATTCTAAGTATCATGTTTGGAGGAAACCAGGCACTGCTCATCATCTGCCCAATACCATCCCTACACGCAAGCATGGTGGTGGTGGAAGCATCATGCTGTGGGGATATTATTCAGTAGCTAGGACAGGGAGACTGGTCAGAGTTGAAGGAAAGCTAAATGGAGCAAAGTACACAGATATTCCTAATAAAAACCTGATCCAGGCAATGACCCTACGAACATAGCCAATATAGAAGTGACTGAGGGACAACTCTGTGAATGTCCTTCAGTGGCCTGGCCACAGCCCTGACTTGAACCGATCAAATCGATGATCTCTGGGGAGACCTGAAAATGCCACCAACCGTCCTCATCCAACTTGACAAAGCTTAAGAGGATCTACAGAGAAGAATGGAGGCAAAATACCAGTTGCGGACGGGAGCCAGTATTGAAGGTAAATAGGAGCCGGGGCCTACCCTCCACTGCAGGCCCCCTTCCCCCATGGGCCCCATAGCAGCTGAGTGGTCAGCCACTATGGGAGGTACGCCACTGTTAATGTGTTTCATCAGGTGCCGCCTAGGTCTCAGTCATTTTGCCAGATACAACGCCGGACATGAGATCCCGTTTTTTGTTTTTTTTGTAAAATGAGATGTAATCCACCTGCTGCACAACTTTCAGGGCCCTTTTATATAGCGTATTTTGACACTGTCAAAATACGCTGTGTATACCTGTACTACAACAGAAACCACCATGGTTTCTGATGTGGTTGTTAACTCTAGATGCCTCATTGAATGGAGCTAAGCTGCAAGTGGACAGCAGATGCAACTTCAAGCATGGCCCCCTTTTATATATATATATATATATATATATATATATATATTTGAGTCATATAAAAAGATTACATAAATAGACAAAGTAAAAGTTATACTTTTCTCCCCAAACCCACCCCAATCACTCAAACCCAAACCACCCACCCCTAAACGATGCGTCTCATTCTCTTTATTATTTTTGGATAATAAACTTAATATAAAAAGGAAAAGAAAATGGATAGGTGGAGAGCGGGAGGGGAAGAAAGGGGAGATGATCGCAAGCAGGGCTGGGACAAGGCCATTTGGTGCCCAGGGCGAACATGGCAAACTGCGCCCCCCCCCCCCCCCCCCCCCGTTTTTAAGAAAAAAATTAGTTTGTTATTTGTATTACATTATTTTCTTACTTTTTACAGTCTGTGTGTGAGTAGCAGCTAGTGAAGGCAGGCTCCTCGTGGCTTGTTCTTCACGCGCCGACACAGCTCCCTGTAGGCTGCGCGAGTCCTCCCTCTCTCACCTCACACCTCGCCTCCGGCGTGAGCCGCGTGACGTCACACGGCGCACGCCGGTGGTATCAACCAAATGAATCCTCCATGGGGGGGGGGGGGGGCGAGGAAACGCAGAGGAGGAAAGGGAGCCCGAGCCAGGAGCGCAGTCGGCACAAAATTCATAGGGGGAGAGAAGGAGCAGCGCTGACATGGCTGGTGTGGACGGTGTAGGCGGGTGCAGGAGCGCACTCAGCACAGCAAGCACAGCAAGTACAGCAAGTGGCGCTTGGCTAATGTGGTACAGTGAAGCTGTACACTGCTGGCACTTCACCTGCGCCCAGGGCCGCTGATAGAAATCATGGGGCCCCGTACAGCATACATGACGGGGCCCCCTTCAGCGCCACCCCCTGATCCCTCCTTCAGCCACACCCCTGGCCCCGCCCTTGGCCCCTCCCCAGACGCCGCCTTGAAACAACATGCAGATTTGTCTACAAGTGATATTTATGGCGCTGGGGGGTCGTCTGTGAATGGCGCTGTTATGGAGGGGATCTGTGAATGGCACTGTTATGGAGGGGATCTGTGAATGGCACTTTTATGGAGGGGATCTGTGGATGGCACTGTTATGGAGGGGATCTGTGGATGGCACTGTTATGGAGGGGATCTGTGTATGGCACTGTTATGGAGGGGATCTGTGGATGGCACTGTTATGGAGGGGATCTGTGGATGGCACTGTTATGGAGGGGATCTGTGGATGGCACTGTTATGGAGGGGATCTGTGGATGGCACTGTTATGGAGAGGATCTGTGGATCTGGCACTGTTATGGAGGGGATCTGTGGATGGCACTGTTATGGGGGGATCTGTGGATGGCACTGTTATAGAGGGGGATCTGTGGATGACACATACCGACCTTACATTCAGCTCCTGCCTCCTCCCTCCACCCTCCAGTAACAAGTGCGGGCGGCAGCGCTCACTCACTGACGTCACGCGCCTGCGCCGCCTAGTGGGAGGAGAAGCGTGTGACGTCAGTGAGTGAGCGCCGCCCCCACACTGCCTGCTGTTACTGGAGATCGCCACTACGATATCAGCACATCAGCCTGATCCACCCCCTTTGATCTGCCGTTTCCAACTTGCGCTACCCCCGGAGCACCAGCCTGAGCGCTCGTTCTGCACAACAACACTGCAGCAGGAGGATCTCCCCGGCCTCCAGCGCACCAGCCGATTACAGCGCCGCCCAGAGAGGCTTCCCCCGTGACGTCACTGACTCAGTCCCCGCCCCTTTAACCTTTAGAAGCGCGCAGCAAAAAAATTAAAATGGCTCGGGAGTCGGCAGCCCGGGCCCCCCTGCCAGCCGGGCCCGGTACAACTGGGCCAGCTGTACTGGCCTATCAGCGGCCCTGCCTGCGCCCCCCTCCTGTCCGCAAATGGTAGCGCCCAGGGCACCCGCTCCTTCGGCCCCTGCCTTGTACCGGCCCTGATCGCAAGCAAAGGCCTACTACTTCCATTCTCCCCATATCTTGGACCATTTTTCTTTAGAGTTCCTCAGGGTCTTTAAAATATTTTCATATCTTTTAACTTTATTCACTAGATATATCCAGTCGTTGAGTTTAGGAGTGTTTTGAGAAAACTAGACTCGAGTAATTAAGAGTCTGGCTAGGAACATCATCTTAACCAAGAGAATCTTTCGGTTCTTTTGGCAAATTACATTGGAGAAATCATTCAATATCCAACACTCGGGAGACAACGGGGTTACTATCTTTAGTTTTTGAATAATAAAATCTCGGATATTATCCCAGTATGTTTTTAAATCTGGGCACAACCAGAAGATGTGAACCACACTGAGGGCAATTCGAGGATTCTCGTAAGCCACATTTATTAAGCCAGATCGGCGTGATATAGACTCTGTGTATAATATTAAATTGAATCATTATGTGAATAAAATTGTGCGAAACTAACTTTAAATAAGTAAATATGTTTCCCCACCCCTGTGACGTGACCATCGGACAATAATTTTCCCAGGCCCTCTGACCCGGTGAAACAACCTTAGAAAAAAGTGACTTAATTAATAATTTATATAATTGGGACATTTTACCCTTATAGCCAGAAGTCCCCAAAACAACATTCAACGTTCAAGAGGTGTCTATCTCTAAAAGTGCAACCTGTTTAACCCTTAACAGGGCTGAACGTATCTGACAATACCGAAACCAACTTAGGTTACCTACATTTTCCAAAAGTGCTAGGTTCGAGAGAGGCAGCACCACCTGTGAGAGATACATAATTCAACTTTTTTGCCAGAATCAACCTCCTGTAGAAAAAAAATATGCCATAAAGAGAGCACTGAAGAGAGCCCTTTATCCCCATCCATCTTCTAATAGTACTCCACGCTCTGGAAAATAGCCTCCCAGGTACTATATACTTTTTTCAACATTAACTCTTTAAGGACCCTGCCATATTTCACCTTAAGGACCAGGCCATTTTTTGCAAATCTGACATGTCACTTTATGTGGTGATAACTTTAAAACGCTTTTACTTATCCAGGTCATTCTCAGATTATTTTCTCGTCACATATTGTAATTCATGACAGTGGTAAAATTGAGTCCAAAAATTTATTTTTATTTATAAAAAAATACCAAATTTACCAAAAATCAGGAAACCTTTCCAAATTTCAATTTCTCTAGTTTTATAATAGATAGTAATACCTCCAAAAATTGTTATTAATTTACATTCCCCATATGTCTACTACATGTTTGGATCATTTTGTGAATGCCATTTTATTTTTTGGGGACGTTAGAAGGCTTAGAAATTTAGAAGCAAAATTTCCAAAACCCACTTTTAAAGGACCAGTTTAGGTCTGAAGTCACTTTCTGAGGCTTACATAACAGAAACCACCCAAAAATGACCCCATTTTGGAAACTACACCCCTCAAGGTATACAAAACTGATTTTGCAAACTTTGTTAATCCTTTAGGTGTTCCACACGAATTAATGGAAAATAGAGATGCAATTTAATAATTTCACTTTTTTGGCAGATTTTCCATTTTAATCAATTTTTTCCAGTTACAAAGCAAGGGTTAACAGCCAAACAAAACTCAATATTTATGGCCCTGATTCTGTAGTTTACAGAAACACCCCATATATGGTCGTAAACTTCTGTACGGGCACACGGCATTGCACAGAAGGAAAGGAACTCCAAATGGTTTTTGGAAAGCAGATTTCACTGGGATAATTTTAAGCTGCCATGTCACATTTGAAGACCCCCCTGATTCACCCCTAGAGTATAAACTCCAAAAAAGTGAACCCATTTTATAAACTACACCCCTCAAGGTATACAAAACTGATTTTACAAATTTTGTTAACCCTTTAGGTGTTCCACAAGATTTAATGGAAAATAGAGATGAAATTTCAGAATTTCACTTTTTTGGCATATTTTCCATTTTAATCAATTTTTTTCCACTCACAAAGCAAGGGTTAACAGCCAAAAAAACTATATTTATTGCCCTGATTCTGTAGTTTACAGAAACAGGCACACGGCATTGCGTAGAAGGAAAGGAACACCATATGGTTTTTGGAAGGCAGATTTTGCTGGACTGTTTTTTTGACACCATGTCCCATTTGAAGCCCCCCTGATGCACCCCTAGAGTAGAAACTCCCAAAAAGTGACCCTAATTTTGGAAACTATGGGATAAGGTGGCAGTTTTGTTGGTACTATTTTAGGGTACATATGATTTTTGGTTGCTCTCTATTACACTTTTTGTGAGGCAAGGTAAAAAATTGCTGTTTTGCCACAGTTTTTATTTTTTGTTATCTACAACATTCATCTGACAGGTTAGATCATGTGGTATTTTTATATAGCAGGTTGTTATGGATGTGACAATACCAAATATGACAACTTTTTTGGTTGTTTGTTTCAGTTTTACATAACAAAGCATTTAAAAAAAAAAAAAAATGTTATGTCTCCACATTCTGAAAGCCGTAGTTTTTTTAATAAGAGGTGAGTCAGGGAAACCTATGTGTTTAGGTAGAGCCCAGATGGGCAGGAGTTTATTTTGTACAACTGTTTATGTTTACGCGGACGTGCCGCAATAAAACACAGTTTTGGCCCTTAAATCCTGGTGTCTGTGAGTGTGACCCCCTGAAAGAGAGACGATCCCTTACAATATTTTTTTAAATTATTCACCTGAGTGGTTATATCATGTGATATTTTTATAGAGCAGGTTCTTACGGATGCGGCGATACCTAATATGTCTACTTTTTTTTATTTATGTAAGTTTTACACAATGATATCATTTTTTCAACAAAAAAAATCATGTTTTAAAGGGAATCTGTCACTAGCATATTAGCAATTAAATTTTTTTATGAATCCATGTGTAATAAAGTACCTTATTTCCATATGTCTTGTTCTTTTTATTCTGTGTCTTGTCATTTCTTCAAAAAAACGCTTTTTATGGGGGGGGGGGCGTTATTCTTTGTCCACGGTGCCCAGGAACGCCCCTCTGAAGTGCCGTGCCCGCCTAAATTTGAAAAGTAAGAACTCCTCGAAGATCGCCTAAATCGCCTCCCAGAGGCGAGGCTAAGTGCTCCCCCCCCAGCGCAGCGCTCTGCGGCAAACACCCCCGATCCTCCTCTCGCCTGCATCCGAAATCCCGCGCAGGCGCAGTGCCAGCGATTGCCTGCGCCTGCACGATAATAAGACGACTGAGGGCAAAAGCTTCAACAGCATCACTGGGCATGCGCCGATCCCAGTGACGTGTTTGCTGTTTCCTCAGCCAGCTGGATGCACTGCGCCTGCGTGGGATTTCAGATGCGGGCGAGAGGAGGATTGGGGGTGTTTGCCGCAGAGCGCGGCGCTGGGGGGGGAGCACTTAGCCTCGCCTCTGGGAGGCGATTTAGGCAATCTTGGAGGAGTTCTTAGTTTTCAAATTTAGGCGGGCACGGCACTTCAGAGGGGCGTTCCTGGGCACCGTGGACAAAGAATAACGCCCCTCTGGGCTCCTTACAGCTTCATTTGAATATCATAAAAAGCATTTTTTTGAAGAAATTACAAGACACAAAATAAAAAGAACAAGACATATGGAAATAAGGTACTTTATTACACATGGATTCATTAAAAAAGGTTTTTGCTAATATGCTAGTGACAGATTCCCTTTAATGTCTCCATAGTCTGAAAGCCATATATATATTTTTTTTTAGGCAATTGTCTTAGTTAGGGGCTAATTTTTTGCGGGATGAGGTGACGGTTAGATTTATACTATTTTGGGGGGCATATGCCTTTTTGGTTGGTTGGTGTTGCACTTTTAGTGATGTAAGGAGACAAAAAAAGATTTTTTTAGCACAGTTTTTATTTAAAGTTTTTGACGGTATTCACCTGAGGGGTTAGTTCATGTGATATTTTTATAGAGCCGGTTGTTACAGACATGGCAATACCTAATATGTATACTTTTTTTTATTTATTAAAGTTTTACACAATAATATCATTTTTGAAACAAAAAATAAATCATGTTTTAGTGTCTCCATATTCTGAGAGCCATAGTTTTTTCAGTTTTTGGGCGATTGTTATAGGTAGGGTATCATTTTTGCGGGATGAGATGACGGTTTTATTACACTTTTTGCGATGTAACGTGACAAAAAATAACACCGGTGTTATTTTTTATTTTTTTTTACGGTGGTCACCTGAGGAGTTAGGTCATGTGGTGTTTTTATAGAGCAGGTTTTTACGGACGCGGCAATACCTTATATGTCTACTTTTTTTTATTTACTTAAGTTTTACACAATAACAGCATTTTTTAAACAAAAAAAAACCTATGTTTTAGTGTCTCGATATTCTGAGCTATATTTTTTTGGCTGATTGTCTTAGGTAGGAGCTCATTTTTTGCAGGATGAGGTGACTGTTAGATTGCTACTATTTTGGGGGGCATATGAATTTTGATCGCTTTGTGTTGCACTTTTAGTGATGTAAGATGACCAAAAAATTGTTTATTTAGCACAGTTTTTATTAAAAATTTTTGACGGTGTTCACCTGAGAGGTTAGGTTATGTGATATTTCTATAGGGCCGGTCGGTACGGACGCGGCGATACCTAATATGTCTACTTTTCTTTTTTTCCCTATTTTTTTTTTATTTCTCTTTATTTTGGCAAAAGAATATTTTATTTTATTTTTAAATTTTTTTCACGTTTTTTCCACCTTTTTTTGTCTCACTCTGGGACTTCAACTTTTGGGGGTCTGATCTTCTTTACAATGCATGACAATACTTCTGTATTGTCATGCATTGGCTGTAAGTGTATTACAGACTTTAATACCCTTACAGCCTTCCTGCCTGTGAGATCCAGGGGGCTGGATCTCACAGGCTTTCCCAGAAGGCAGCTACGATGCCTAAAGAAGGCATCGGGCTTCCTTCCATTCCATCGGGTCCCCGTCACAGCAGCGCGGGGACCTGATTGATGCTTCCTCCCTGCACGGACATTGCACGTGCAGCGGTCAGCGCTGACCGCGGCTGTGCAGGGTTTAATGCGCCGGCATCGGTGATTTCACCGATGTTGGCGCATGCAGCAGGGGCCCAGCTATCAGTGACTGCCAGACCCCTGCCGCTGATCGGGCAGGCTCAGCTCCTGCACCCGCCCGATCACCATGACGTACATGTACTTCTCTGGTCCTTAAAGGGAACCTGTCACCGGGATTTTGTGTATAGCGCTGAGGACATGGGTTGCTAGATGGCCGCTAGCACATCCGCAATATCCAGTCCCCATAGCTCTGTGTGCTTTTATTGTGTAAAAAAAAAAAGATTTGATACATATGCAAATTAACCTGAGATGAGTCCTGTCCTGGAGATGAGTCAGGGACAGGACTCATCTCAGGTTAATTAGCATATGTATCAAATCGTTTTTTTTACACAATAAAAGCACAGAGAGCTATGGGGACTGGATATTGCGGATGTGCTAGCGGCCATCTAGCAACCCATGTCCTCAGCTCTATACACAAAATCCCGGTGACAGGTTCCCTTTAAGTCATGGGCAGAGATGACGTACATGTACGTCATGGGTCCTTAAGGGGTTAATCAATTGCCCGAATTCCAATAAAGTAAACAAATTATCAAAGGGAGATTGATTCACCAGGATCTTACAAAGAGCACTTTCCTCCCAGTGACAGTGTAATAATAATTGCCCAGCTATAAAATAACCCCTAAAATAGGGAAGATCCTTCCCGTTCCAAGGGCTTCTAAAAGTGTTCCAATTTCAACCTCACTCGCTTTCTTCCCCAAAGTAAATCATTCAACATTCTCTCAAGGAGTTTAAAGAACTTGTCCTCAATCCAGACTGGGGAGTTCCTAAGAATATAAAGAAGTTGTGGCAGAATCACTAACTTAATTAAAGATAGTCTATCAGCTCTGGTTAAAAATAATCGTGACCATATTGCAATTTTTGATCTCAACTTGCTTATCAATGGTATCTATCTCACAGGGATTTTTTTGCCTTCCTCTGGATCAACTTGCAGGATGACAGGCCGAACTGGATGGACAAATGTATTTTTTTCGGCCTTATGTACTATGTTACTATGTTACTAAGAGTGGGAAAATCTTGCCAAGTCAAAATGTGCCATGCTGATGGACTCATACCCAAAAAGACTGAGTGCTGTAATAAAATCAAAAGGTGCTTCAACAAAGTATTAGTTTAAGGGTGTGCACACTTATGCAACCATATTATTTTATTTTTATATTTTTTCTTCCCTCTACCTAAAAGATTTCAGTTTGTTTTTCAATTGAGTTGTACAGTTTATAGGTCACATTAAGGGTGGAAAAAGTTCTGAAATGATTTATCTTTGTCTCATCTTTTTACATCACAGAAACCTGACATTTTAACAGGGGTGTATAGACTTTTTATATCCACTGTATATTTGCCCTGTGGTCAGATCATACAGGTGCCCAGATATCCAAACACAATACCAATATAAGTAATAATAAATAATACAAATCTTGTAGGTGGGCCCAGGTCAGGTGGTTTAGCTCCTCCCTCCTTACTAGTTACATAGACACTCCCCTATCATTGTCCCTAACAACACCCAGCTAGTTTATAGCTCCTCCCTCCTTACTAGTTACATAGACACTCCCCTATCACATAAAAAAGGTATAATGGTAGCACTTACCGCGTCTGATTCCAAAAAGGGGTGCTCATAGCAAACAGATTCACTCAATCTATAATATAAGCAACAAAATTAATAAAAAGCTGGGCACTCACACTTATCTGGAAGTAGGTGGTAATTTATTTCAACATAAAATACAGATAAAATGACATAAACTTTAAAATGCATGCATTTACATATAAAAGCCCTTAAACTCCCCTATCACTGCCCATAACACCAGCTAGTTCATAGCTCCTCCCACCAGCTAGTTACATAGATACTCCCCTATCACTGCCCATAACACCAGCTAGTTCATAGCTCCTCCCACCCATCTAGTTACATAGACACTCTCCTATCACTGCCATTAACACCCAGCTAGTTTATAGCTCCTCCCACCAGCTAGTTATGTAGACACACCCCTATCACCGCCCCTAACACCCAGCTAGTTTATAGCTCCTCCCACCCATATATTTACATGGACACACCACTATCACTGCCAAAAACAACACCCAGAAAGTTACATAGATACACCCCTATCACCACCCCTAAAAATGCCACGCTAGTTTATAGCTCCTCCCACCCCACTAGTTACATAGACACTCCTCTATCACTGACCCTAACCACACCCAGCTAGTTTATAGCTCCTCCCACACCGCTAGTTACATAGACACTCCTCTATCACTGACCCTAACAACGCCCAGCTAGTTTATAGCTCCTCCCACCCAGCTACTTACATAGACTTACATATCACTGCCCCTATTGCTGCTTTGACACATCCATGAACATATCACAGGAAATAAGAAAGAGAACAGGAGATAGGAGCAATAAAGGTAAAAGAAATACATTACAAAATCACAGCTACCTTCATAAATGATAACTAGAAAACTGGAACACAAACATGTAGTTTATGCAATTCAGTTTATTAAAATGATAATATAGCTGCAAAATACTGTAAACCAGTAAATTATGAAAAAATTAAGCCATTCTATTACAAATACTATACCTTTTAAGTTTAAAATGAATGAAGGTGTCCCCGAGAACTGATTTCAAGAATACATTACATAAACACAGCTGTCATTCACGTTTATGGTCATCTACCTGCTGGTAATTTAGTTTTTAAGTGCATTTAATTGTAAAATGAAATGTACCAAGAACAAACAAACATATCACATGACAGAAATTAATTTTGCATCTGTTTAGCTCATTAAAAGAAGGTCCTGTTGAGCATCTCCATAGAGATTAGTGCTGCCATATGCCAGTAGTTCAACCAATTAGCAACCATAGAAATGTGGGAAACTATTAACCTAGCATTAATAAATTTATTTTATATATATAAACCAGTTTCTGGCTACTTGTGACCAATATGTATATAAAATGACTATATGGCACTTACCAATGTAGTTTTTGTTGATATTTTGTGCCGTTTGCTATACAGTGGTCCCTCAAGTTACAATATTAATTGGTTTCAGGACAACCATTGTATGTTGAAACCATTGTAACTTGAGTAATTGGTTCCAAAGCCCCAAAATGTTATCCAAGATAAGAGAAAATGAAGATTTATGAAACATAAGCAGATAACTGAGTCAAATAAAACAAGTCCTTACATATAACAGTCAGGAATAGCTGCTAACTAGCAACTAATATAACTATTTTACAAGAGAAGTGGCCTTAAATGGTTGGATCTGAGTCTGAGACATTCTATGTTGAGTCTAGTTTCAACTTACGATGGGTCAGAAAAGACCATTGTATGTTGAAAATATTGTATCCTGATGCCATTGTATCTTGAGGGATCACTGTATTTCATAAGGAGTGTCTTCTTGGTGGGCATACGTTCTGTCTGCTTAGAGGTCCTGCCCAAAATATGGTCACTGATAGATGGTCATGACCACAAAACACCTGCACTAAACTCCCAACAGTGCCAGTGGAGATGGCAGGTGGAGTGTATTTGAATGGAGGAGACATCACATGGGGGTGATTTGCCAGGTCACATGACCCTCCATCAGAAGCAATTTTGTATAAGACTTCTCTGCGGAAAGCACAAAAGATTTGACAAACAAAGGGGCATAACTTATGAAATATAGAAAATTGCATTGAATATCAGTATTAATAGATTAATATTAGTAAGTGCCATATAATCATCTTAGAAATACATTTGTCAACTGTAACCAGATGCAATTTGGTCACCAACCTACCTATCCAGGCTCCAGCTCTGCCGCCTGGGGTTTCGGCGCATCTGCGCCGTGCCAGATGCGCTGCCATGACGCACTGCCTTGCCATGGCCCCTGGTGATGCAAATACATCCATTGCAACAGATTGCTCGCTTGCAGCGCATCCACACTGGGGGAGATTAGCTGTGATATGGTTTAGCTGTCCATGATTCTGATACAGGCTGAGTGACTTCTCAGCCTGCCTATGATAGGGCATCTTGTGTTCTGGTCCAATGGGGCGCCAAAACCCTTTACATACCAGGTTCCGATCCAGAGGCTCGGCACTCTATTTAACCAGCTCCCGACCGCCTAACGCAGGGATGCGGCCGGGTTATTCCTCCTTGACGCATCGGCGCGTCATCTCGCGAGACGCGAGATTTCCTGTGAACGCGCGCACACCGGAGCGCGCGTTCACAGGATCGGGAGGTAAACAAGTTGATCTACAGCCTGCCAGGTGCGATCATTCGCTGGCAGGCTGTAGATGCGATTTTTTTAACCCCAGAAAGGTATATCAGACGCTGTTGTTAACAGCGTCTGATATACCTGCTACCTGGTCCTCTGGTGGTCCCTTTTGCTTGGATCGACCACCAGAGGACACAGGCAGCTCTGTAAGTAGCACCAAGCACCACACTACACTATACCCCCCCCTGTCACTTATTAACCCCCTGATCACCCCATATAGACTCCCTGATCACCCCCCTTGTCATTGATCACCCCCCTGTAAGGCTCCATTCAGACGTCCGTATGTGTTTTGCGGATCCACGGATCCACGGATCCACGGATCCGCAAAACACGGACACCGGCAATGTGCTTTCCGCATTTTGCGGATCCGCACATTGCCAAAACTATATAGAAAATGCCTTTTCTTGTCCGCAATTGCGGACAAGAATAGGACATGTTCTGTATTTTTGCGGAACGAAAGGGCGGACCTGGAAGTGCAGATCCGCAATTCCGGATCCGAGCGGGACAAAGTCTGTACCCATAGAAATAAATGGGTCCGCTATTCTGTTCCGCAAAATGCGGAACAGAATTGCGGACGTGTGAATGGGGCCTAAGGGTCCCTTATCACCACCAGTTAGTTAGCCACTTGTTAGGTAGCTAGCGCCCACCGCACCGCAGTCACTGATTAGTCGCTGATTAGCGTCATCGCTGTCGCTAATCAGCACTAGTACTATATAGTATCTGTAAGTGATAAAGACTGATCACAATCAGATCTATATCAGTACATTAGGGTCACCTTAGGCTCTACAAAAAACGCAGTGTTCACCCGATCAGGCCTGATCTTGTGCGCACACTTGCGTTCAGTCCGCCCCACCGCAGTGACAGAAATGTTTTTTTTTCTGATCACTGCAAAAACACCGTAAAATTGCTACGGCGCTATAAAGATAACTTTTGAGCTTTTTGGATCTTTATTAGCGATCGCAGCTTTTTTTTTTTTGCACATTTTTTGGCAGAGATTTTTTCATCCACATTGATCGATGCGAATGAAGAAATCTGTGCCGTTCATTTTTTCTTTCAGCCCAGAGGCTGAACGAAAAAAAGAAATCTCAATACCCGTATGCTCAATATAAGGCCTCATGCACACGACCGTGCCGTTTTTTGCGGTCCGCAAACCGCGGATGCGCAAAAAACAGAAGGCGCCCGTGTTGACTCCTGCAATTTGCAGAACGGAACGGGCGCCGGCATTATAAATGCCTATTCTTGTCCGCAAAGCGCGGACAAGAATAGGACATGTTATATTTTTTTAGCGGGGCCGCGGAACGCAGCCACGGATGCGGACAGCACACAGAGTGCTGTCCGCATCTTTTGCGGCCCCATTGAAATGAATGGGTCCGCATCCGAGCCGCCAAAACGGCGGCTCGGATGCGGACCCAAACAACGGTCGTGTGCATGAGGCCTAAGGAGAATAGCAGAAACTCCTAATGCTGGCCATACATGTAATGATTGCGGAGACCCTCAAATGCCAGGGCAGTACAAACACCCCACAAATGACCCCATTTTGGAAAGAAGACACCCCAAGGTATTCGCTGAGGGGCATATTGAGTCCATGAAAGATTGAACTTTTTGTCACAAGTTAGCGGAAAGGGAGACTTTGTGAGAAAAAAAAATTAAAAATCAATTTACGCTAACTTGTGCCAAAAGTTAAAGTTAAAAATCTTCTATGAACTCGCCATGCCCCTCATGGAATACTTTGGGGTGTCTTCTTTCCAAAATGGGGTCACATGTGGGGTATTTATACTGCCCTGGCATTTTAGGGGCCCTAAAGCGTGAGAAGAAGTCTGGAATCCAAATGCCTAAAAATGCCCTCCTAAAAGGTACTCGTTGGACTTTCGGCCCCTTTGCGCATCTTGGCTGCAAAAAAGTGTCACACATGTGGTATCGCCGTACTTAGGAGGGCAATGTGTTTTGGGGTGTCTTTTTACATATACCCATGCTGGGTGAGAGAAATATCTCAGTAAATTGACAACTTTGTATAAAAAAATTGGAAAAGTTGTCATTTACTGAGATATTTCTCTCACCCAGCATGGGTATATGTATAAATACACCCCAAAACACATTGCCCTACTTCTTCTGAGTACGGCGATACCACATATGTGACATTTTTTTGCAGCCTAGGTGCGCAAAGGGGCCCAAATTCCAATGAATACTTTTAGGATTTCACAGGGCATTTTTTACGCATTTGGATTCCAAACTACTTCTCACGCTTTAGAGCTCCTAAAATACCAGGGCAGTATAAATACCCCACAAGTGACCCAATTTTGGAAAGAAGACACCCCAAGGTATTTCGTGAGGGGCATGGCGAGTTCATGTAAAATTTTATTTTTTGTCACAAGTTAGTGGAATATGAGACTTTGTAAGAGAAAAAATAAATAAAAGAAAATAAATCATTTTCCGCTAACTTGTGCCCAAAAAAAATATTCTAGGAACTCGCCATGCCCCTCACGGAATACCTTGGGGGGTCTTCTTTCCAAAATGGGGTCACTTGTGGGGTATTTATACTGCCCTGGCATTTTAGGGGCCCTAAAGCGTCTGAAGTAGTTTGGAATCCAAATGCGTATTGACAACTTTGTATAAAAAAATGGGAAAAGTTGTCTTTTACAGAGATATTTATCTCACCCAGCATGGGTATATGTAAAAATACACCCCAAAACACATTGCCCTACTTCTCCTTAGTACGGCGATACCACATGTGTGACACTTTTTTGCAGCCTAGGTGCGCAAAGGGGCCCAAATTCCAATGAGTACCTTTTCAATTTCACAGGGCATTTTTTACGCATTTGGATTCTAAACTACTTCTCACGCTTTAGGTCCCCTTCTCACGCTTTAGTGACCCCATTTTGGAAAGAAGACACCCCAAGGTATTTCGTGAGGGGCATGGCAAGTTCATGTAAAATTTTATTTTTTGTCACAAGTTAGTGGAATATGAGACTTTGTAAGAAAAAAATAAAATAAAATCATTTTCCGCTAACTTGCGACAAAAAATAAAAACTTCCATGAACTCACTATGCCCATCAGCAAATACCTTAGGGTGTCTACTTTCCGAAATGGGGTCATTTGTGGGGTGTTTCTACTGTCTGGGCATTGTAGAACCTCACGAAACATGACAGGTGCTCAGAAAGTCAAAGTGCTTAAATTCAAATTTTTGCACCATAGTTTGTAAACGCTATAACTTTTACCCAAACCTATAAATATACACTTATTGCATTTTTTTTTATCAAAGACATGTAGAACAATAAATTTAGAGAAAAATATATATAGAAATGTAGTTTTATTTGAAAAATAAGTGAAAAATGTCATTTTTTTGCAAAAATTTCGGTCAATTTTGATTAATATCAAAAAAAGTAAAAATGTCAGCAGCAATGAAATACCACCAAATGAAAGCTCTATTAGTGAGAAGAAAAGGAGGTAAAATTCATTTGGGTGGTAAGTTGTATGACCGAGCAATAAACCGTGAAAGTAGTGTAGTGCGGAATTGTAAAAAGTGGTCTGGTCATTAAGGGGGTTTAAGCTAGGGGAGCTGAGGTGGTTAAATACCCTGCTAACAAGACACCCTTGCGAGTTATAGGTTTTCTTTCCCTAGCTGTGCTCCTGGTTCTGTTCTGTGTGCGTTATATTGCTTATCGTATTAACCTTGGTTTGTCTTGACCACTCTCTGTCTCGTGATTTGGTACTGTGTTTCCCATCTGCTTCTGACTTCGGCTTGGCTACTCTGACTACCCTCTGTCATCTGATTTCGTACTGCATTGTCCGCCTGGCTCCGACCCATTCCATTATGACTCAATCTCTTTGTGGTTTCGTCTGTGTGTGTGTGTCTGTCTTGCACTTAACAGAGTAAGGTATGTCAACCAGTTGTGGACTTGCCCATGGGCGGATTAAGTGCAGGATAGGCCTGAGGCTGTCTACCGAACTTGGGCCCCTCACTCCATTTTAGTTAAGCTTTTTTTTTTTTGGGATGAAGAGGCTGCGGTGCTTCATGAGCGCCACAGTCTCTTCCTAGGCCATATGACATCTCTAGACTAAAAAAATACTCCCAATTGGTTCCTAAAGATTTGGAGGAGAATACAGCACATACCTCTTACATCCAGGGATATCTCCTGTCATGTATACCTTCTCTTTCCTCTTTTCCTCCGTTTTAACCCAGACTGCCACGACTAATTTTTTCAGCCGTATCTCGTCTCTACAGAGTTTGTAACACAGACACGTTAGATTACTCAATTTTTCCATCAACCTTCCCATCCTGGTGTCCCTACAGTGTCATTCTGCTGCCTCTCCCAATACTGTGCCTGTTGTGCTCCCCAATGCCCCAAGTACTATACTGCTGATAAAATAGTGACCCTAATAGACATAATTGGGGTCAGTTATCAAACTGGTGTAAAGTAGAACTGGATTTCGCGGCTAAGCTCCATTCAAGTGAAAAGAGCTTAGCCCCGCCCAGGCCAGTGATACTAGTCGTGACATCACTGGTCCTGCGGCAAACAAAGAGAAGGCCGCGGCGCTCCTGGAGCGTCGCTGCCTTCTCAAATCTGCCTTCTCAAATAGCTGATTGCCGGGGGTCCTGGGTGTCGGACCCCTGCCGATCAGATGCTGATGATCTATCTAGAGGATAGATAATCAGTTTAAAAGAACTGAAGAACCCCATTAAAGGTAAGATGCAGATACATATGGGTGGGCCAATCACAGGCCACAGCCATGAGCAGTCTCAATCAGTGAATGGCTGAGCGGGCACCAGAAATTGGAGAACAACTAGGACTGGAGCAGTTGTTCTTTTTTTTATTATTAACATTTCTGGCCTTAAAAAAAAAAAATCTCCATAGAGAACCCTTAAATATTTGGGTAAAACTTTCTACTCTTGTCCTGACCTCCTGTAGCTAGAAAGATATTTTTCTTCCCATGAGTGAGGTATGGTTTCTTAAAATAGCGGGAGTGTGGTTGAAGTAATAAAGGAATTGCAGGGAATTGGGGACAATACGTGGATGGCTACCATCGACGTCTCGTCCCTATACACCATCATCCCGAAAAAACTAGGACTGCAAGCAATAAGAGAAACCCTGTACAATGACCCGGATATGACTAGGACACAAGCGGACTACATAATACGATGTGTTGAATTCTGTTTGGAACACAACTACTTCTGGTTCAAAGATCAGTTTTACCTACAGAAGGTCGGGACGGCGATGGGGGCGAAATTCGCCCCCAGTTTCGCTAATATTTTTATGACCAGGTGGGAAAAGCAGTTCATTGACCCCGAGCTAAAAAAAATCCAGGAAAAGGGGAACCCTTAAAACCTGAAAAAGATATATAGATGATTGCCTGTTGATATGGGAAGGGGATAAAAACCTACTTGAGACCTTCATTGCCAATTTGGAAAATAAAGAATGGAACCTCAGTTTCACCAGTACGATCAGTGCGGTTGCTGTAGATTTTCTGGACCTAACTATATATGCCGAAGAAGGACGGCTCAAAACTAAGACCTTTTTTAAACCAACTGATGTAAACGGCTATATAGATTTAACGAGCTGTCACTATGCCCCTTGGTTACTTAATGTACCGAAGGGACAGGTCCAGAGAATCCACCGCAACTGCAATGATTCGGCGATTTAAAAAAAAAAACAACAAAAAAACAAAACAAAGCAATGTAATAAAGGAGCGCTTTGTGGAAAAAGGCTATAAAAATGAAGACCTGGAGAGGTGCATAAAAGATGTAACGGAACAACAAGAGGGAACCCCCAATAAACTCAAAAGAATAGAGAAGACCATGGATTTCCGTTTTTCATTCATAACCCAGTTCACACAGAGTTCTGGTGAACTGAAAAACGCAATCAGAAAGAACTGGTCGATTTTAAAAAATGACCCAGTATTGGGACGTGTAATTCCTGAACAACCGACAGTCATCTATAAAAAGGCTCCCAACCTACAAAATAAACTGGTACACAGCGCCAATCGTTTTGAAAATAAACATAAGAACAAAAAAACAAAAAACAGCTTTAATTGGTGTGGCTTTTGCATTCCATGCAAGAACAGAAAAAGAACTGAAAAATTACAAAAGAATACGCTGATCAAAAGCACCAACAAAGACAAACAATTAGAAGTAGTAGGTGAGATGACATGTCATAGTAAAGGGGTTGTATATGTACTGGAGTGCCCTTGTGGCCTCCAGTATGTTGGACGGACTATTAGACCTCTAAAAGTCCTCATACAGGAACACATAAGAAACATAAAAAAAGGTCTTGAAAGTCATGGAGTATAGGCCCATTATAAAAAATATCACCAAAAAAACCCAGAAGGTCTAAAGTTTATGGGAGTAGAATCCGTACAAAACCATTGGAGGGGAGGCAGTCTTTTGGAAAAAATCAATAGGCAAGAAACCAAGTGGATATATGAATTAGGTACACTACAGCCGGGAGGTCTAAATGTGGATTTCGACCTGCAAGCTGTATTAAATTAGTGTAAAAAACTATATATAAAAAAAGCATGCTCATGTGAATGGGGACTTAATAACATCGGCTTTCTTTCCCCTGGGGATGAGGAGAGTCCAGTATAGGGTTAATAGCAGGATAGGAAAACATTGTGGAGGAATACACCTGACTCCTGATTAATTAGAATGGACGAATAAAAAGGAGGGGGAGGGTGAAAACAAGTGTGCCCCTGACGAAGCTCTAGGAGTGAAACCCGGGTCGGGCAGAAGCAGCAGACGCTGGGAATTTTATGTGTTTTAAAAAGTTGTTTTAAGAAAGTTGTCTTGTAAGTATGGACAAATAAAAAGTTTTATACAAGTATATACGGAGCTTCAATATTGCAGAAGCCATTCTTGTCCACAGAAAATTTTCAGGAATCTGAAGAAAAGAAATATAGATTTGTCTGAGGTATACATCATTTGAGTCCGTGTGGGGATCTAACCAGATTGCATAGAAACGTGGCTGTTCTGATTGAACAAGAACAACTTACCGCTGAGGGATTACATTTACGCCTTGTGTGATTCGCATTGTGTGAGTATAATCAGTGGAATGCAGGTTACTGTTACATACGGACTCACACTATTATAATTCCATTGGTTGCAGGATATCTACTTGAGGGATATTTGCAGCCCTCAGGCTCTCTTTGTAAACGAGGAAGTAAGAAGGATTAAGAACTTGCATACTGACCTGGACCAGAAGCGCGGTCCGAACCCCATACATTGTACCTGTCTATAACGTGATTGAACCCACATCACTTTTCGGACCTGCTGCATAGCATTATTGCGGACTGGTGATATATTTATTTCTTTAAGGTATGGTTTCTTTGGCTTCAAAGAGAAGGCCATACATTTTAGACCAGAATTAGACTATTGTGGGAGATGACCACCAAATATGGAGCATCCCATTTCTCCAGGATCGGAGCAGACCTTGGAGCAAGAAGAGGTATTGTCGGGCACATAGTGGGCTATCTGATTAGTTGCCAAGTACCATCTGATTAGAACTTTATAAGCTGATTCTAGCAAGGTGATATTGGTAATCTAACTTTCTAACAAATCCCTCATCCCATCTAAATACTGTTTATTTGTTTGATTTTATTTGGATTTATGACTCTAAACTGACAGTATTTTCTCTCCACTTCTGTTGGTTTTAGTTCTTTATTCTTACACAAACCTTTACTTTCCTAACTAAAACATAGTTCATATCTCCCATTAAATGCGTAGGAATCAATTTGGTTCCCAGTTCAATTTCTGCATGGACAGTTTCCATCCTCGTTTGCTAGCAGTGCAGTTCCTCGGTAGAGCGGAGTCATGCACAGTTACTCGCCTCTAAATAGTCAAGAGGATGAAACCAACCAGAACTGGGATCATAGCAGCCGCCTTAGCTGCCCTTATGTACATATATACACTGCTCAAAAAAATAAAGGGAACACAAAAATAACACATCCTAGATCTGAATTAATTAAATATTCTTCTGAAATACTTTGTTCTTTACATAGTTGAATGTGCTGACAACAAAATCACACAAAAATAAAAAAATGGAAATCTAATTTTTCAACCCATGGAGGTCTGGATTTGGAGTCACACTCAAAATTAAAGTGGAAAAACACACTACAGGCTGATCCAACTTTGATGTAATGTCCTTAAAACAAGTCAAAATGAGGCTCAGTAGTGTGTGTGGCCTCCACGTGCCTGTATGACCTCCCTACAACGCCTGTGCATGCTCCTGATGAGGTGGCCGACGGTCTCCAGAGGGATCTCCTCCCAGACCTGGACTAAAGCATCTGCCAACTCCTGGACAGTCTGTGGTGCAACGTGACATTGGTGGATAGAGCGAGACATGATGTCCCAGATGTGCTCAATTGGATTCAGGTCTGTGGAACGGGCGGGCCAGTCCATAGCATCAATGCCTTCGTCTTGCAGGAACTGCTGACACACTCCAGCCACATGAGGTCTAGCATTGTCTTGCATTAGGAGGAACCCAGGGCCAACCGCACCAGCATATGGTCTCACAAGGGGTCTGAGGATCTCATCTCGGTACCTAATGGCAGTCAGGCTACCTCTGGCGAGCACATGGAGGGCTGTGCAGTCCTCCAAAGAAATGCCACCCCACACCATTACTGACCCAATGCCAAACCGGTCATGCTGGAGGATGTTGCAGGCAGCAGAACGTTCTCCACGGCGTCTCAAGACTGTCACATCTGTCACATGTGCTCAGTGTGAACATGCTTTCATCTGTGAAGAGCACAGGGCGCCAGTGGCGAATTTGCCAATCTTGGTGTTCTCTGGCAAATGCCAAACGTCCTGCACGGTGTTGGGCTGTAAGCACAACCCCCACCTGTGGACGTCGGGCCCTCATATCACCCTCATGGAGTCTGTTTCTGACCGTTTGAGAAGACATATGCACATTTGTGGCCTGCTTGAGGTCATTTTGCAGGGTTCTGGCAGTGCTCCTCCTGTTCCTCCTTGCACAAAGGCGGAGGTAGCGGTCCTGCTGCTGGGTTGTTGCCCTCCTACGGCCTCCTCCACGTCTCCTGATGTACTGGCCTGTCTCCTGGTAGCGCCTCCATGCTCTGGACACTACGCTGACAGACACAGCAAACCTTCTTGCCACAGCTCGCATTGATGTGCCATCCTGGATAAGCTGCACTACCTGAGCCACTTGTGTGGGTTGTAGACTCCGTCTTATGCTACCACTAGAGTGAAAGCACCGCCAGCATTCAAAAGTGACCAAAACATCAGCCAGGAAGCATAGGAACTGAGAAGTTGTCTGTGGTCACCACCTGCAGAACCACTCGTTTATTGGGGGTGTCTTGCTAATTGCCTATAATTTCCACCTGTTGTCTATCCCATTTGCACAACAGCATGTGAAATTGATTGTCACTCAGTGTTGCTTCCTAAGTGGACAGTTTGATTTCACAGAAGTGTGATTGACTTGGAGTTACATTGTGTTGTTTAAGTGTTCCCTTTATTTTTTTGAGCAGTGTATATATGTAAATGATCAGGATTTTGCGTAATTGACTACAGTTTTTAAATGCAGCTCTACAAATACCAAACGTTGCTTATGGAGACTATACGATAATGCATCCAATACTTCTAGTATAAAATTGGTGGTGTACCATGCAACTGCTATGTGGCTTGGGGAAGAAGAGCCTGGCGTTGAACTCCTTTTATTCCTGACATAAAAACATTGAATTTTTATGCAGCTGTCACAAGGGAGAGCTTAGTGCAATGGGATTTAACAACTTTAATTGCTGTCAAATGTATAAATTCCTATGCACTGAGCTCCCCCTAGTGGTGGTTTCAGGCTTACATTTTTTAGAATACACTGAAGAAAACCACTGACATAGAGCTGTGTGGGGAGATATATCAATGTATTTATGGCAGATATGAAATATGGTGTTTAGAATGAGCGCCATATTTATGAAGCGCCTGTTCCACTTTTTCAAACACAAAGTATTTACTATAATCCTGTATAGGACATATATTTAAAAGCTGCACAGATCATACATCTATAAAGATAGTACCTTATGCATGGCAGTAATGTTCCAGTGATTTCTTAGTGATGGGGCATTATGTTCAGCTTTTTTCATCTAGGATTTTAGTCTTATAATTTTACCATGTTTTCATATTTCTGTTCAGTTCTGTCTGTTATCTTTTTGTATTGTCATGAGTATTTCCTGACTAGTCTGTCATGGCCTAGAGAATAACCCAGTAGGGGAGATAACTGAATAAACTTAACTAGCCTGTCTACATCCTAAAGGCCCTATTAGACTGTAGAATTTCAGGCCAATTATTAGCAATATGAACGCTTGTTCCCGAAAAATGGCCATATAATCGAATAGCCAATCATCTGATGAACGAGCAAATGCTTTTAGATGCCTGATTATGGGCAGCACATCTCCCTGTGTAATCTGTCATATGCTGCCTATCATCTATAAAAGAGAATGAGGGAGGAACGACTATGGTAGCAATCGTTACTCCCTAATTCAAAGTTGGCATTGGCCTGTGTAATCAGGGTAATCAGGTCAGTGCAAACGAGTACCGATGGATGATGATCATTCATTGGCTTTCGTACTGCCCGAATATTGGGAGTGTAATACTACCCTAACTGTGAGGACCCTCCCAATGACCTCCTGTGAAGACTGGACTAGAAATGAGCGAACCAGTGAAGAGTCGTTTCAGGTCTAATTCGCCAAATTTTAGAAAAAGTTTGGTCTGGACTGAACCAAAGTTGCTCCATCTGCCCTGAAAGTTTGTATATTAACCGCTAGGACTCAGAATTTCGTTCTGTTTTTGTTTATTTTTCAACTATGGGTAGTAGTAGCAATAAGAGTAGTAGTAGTAGTAGTAGTGATAGAGACAGCAGATGCTTTGCATTAATGGTGGCAGTTGGGGATTAACAGCGAGGAGCAGCAGCAGAAGGACAGAAATACAGAAGCATGATGGAGGCAGCAGCAGCCTTACGAAAGATGATGGTCGGCAGGTTGCAGCAGTGGCATGATGGCATCGGTGGCATGATAGAGGTAGTGGCAGCAGCAGCCATACAGAACGTGAATGTAGGCAGGTCACAGCAATGGTATGATGGAGGCGGCAGCAGTGGTAAGGAATGTGATGGTTGGCAGGTGGCAGCAGTGGCATGAAGGAGGCAGCAGCAGCAGCCATGATGGTTGGCAGGTGGAATAAGTGACATGATGCAGGAGGCAGGAGCAGCCGTACAGCACGTGATGGTTGGCAGGTGGCAATAGTGGCATAACACAGGCTGAAGCAAAAGCCATACAGAATGTGATGGTAAACAGACATACAGACAGCAACAGTCGGAAGATGGGGCACTGCCAGCAAGGCAAGATCTATTCATTGGAATAAGCTGGAGGAGTGAAAATCCTCCTGTGCTGTGCCAGTTTGTGCCACTGTTCCAGTCTGCCTGCCTAGAAATCTATGGGGTGTGGGAACAGGGTATGCAACAGAGACTGGCCATAGTTTAGGTAGGCTTTAACCTTGGCATTGAGGCAGGAGCAGATGACTAGCCACTGCCTGGAGTGGCACATGGAAAAACTCCATCATGTTGAGGAGACTGAAATCTGAAGGATGTGACTCTGCGGGGGCGGAGAGGGGCCTCCCTTTTAGACATGCTGGCGGCAGGCGTCTGCACGCCATAAGCTGTGGCAAGCTGCATACACAGTGTTTTCTGGTAATAATGTAATGCGAGAGGAAAACATTCCCCCAATTTGCCCGGAGAGGGTGTAGAAGCATGGCTATCCACTCCAGTAATCATCAGACTGCTTGATGTCAATGATACGCCTGTCACTGCGCAAGCAAGTCTACAGGTCGCCATTCTGGCCAGCGTGCCCCAGGAGTCAGTTCTCTCCACCTCCTCATCCCAGACGATTAGGTGTCGTAGCTGGTGTCACCACCATCATCATCATCATCATCATCCACTTACTCCTCCAATTCTGACTCCTCTTTCTCCTCCTCAAGTGGCAGCACATCCTCCTCCATGGAAGTTTCTCATTGTCGGTCCCCAACAGCTACAGGGCCACCTGTTGCATGAGCGTCAGCTTCTCTTCAAATATACATAGAAGGGAGATAAGAAACAACTACAGCATGAACAGCTTGAGCTGACACTGCTCAACCTGGAAACAACACATGCTCCCTGCTGAGGTGGTCTGGTGCATGACCAAATTGTTCACGGCTTTTCACTGCTCGTACAGATGCTCAAGCATGTGCAATGTTGAATTCCAGCTAGTTGGAATGTCACAGATTAAGCGGTGTAGCTGCATATCTTTCTGATGCTGCAAGTCCAAGAGAGCGTTCCTCACCACATGGGAATGGTTGAAAACAGGGACAGTCTCCTGGACATTGCCAGCACCTTGCGCAAGCCAGTGTATTTTTTTAAAAGGCCATGCAGGGAGCATATGTTTTTTCCCCCCAGGTTTTGGACTGCCAGGATGTTCTGTCCATTGTTGCTGACCACCTTGCCCACTTGGAGTTAGTGAGGTGACAGCCAGCGGGATGTTTGCTGCTTGATGTACTTGAGCAACTGCTCGCTGGTGTGGCTATTCTCTTCCAGGCTGATTAGCTCCAACACGGTGTGGCAACGCTTGACTTGACAAATGTGATAGAAAGCATGGGTAGTGGTTCAGCTTGTAGATGGGGATGTGGGTTGGCTACCACAAAGAGGACCAGGAGAAGAAGGGGAGACTTGTTCCAATTGGGAATGCTGGCCAGTTGTATTTTCCCAAAGGATCTGATGATGCCGCCTAATGTGCTGCAATAGACCTCTGCTACCTATAATTGTGTTTGAATGGCCATGGCTTATTTTTATCCTGCAGATATCGTACACCACTGTGGTTAAGTGTGCCTGCCTTGTAGAGAAAAAGCGCCATATGGGAGTTGCTCGCAGAGAGCTACAGGCAGCCAAGCTGGGCTTAGCTCTGGCATGTTTTGGGCGTAACCCACCCACAGCGTCAGCGGCATTACCATATCCTGAAGCGGACATGTCCCTGGCTGTTCTTTGGGAGGTATGTGGCCTCTGCACTTTGTCCTCAACAAACCAATCTGGCTCCCAGGTCCTGTCCAGCACTCTCCCTGTCACTTTTACAAGACTGTGAGATATAATGGTGGGCCCCTGGGCCCTGCTCTGCATTTTCCCAGACTGCTATTGTCACTGCCCCCACCAGCAATGCCATGGCTACGAGTGCCACTATTACCACCACCATCAACGCAGTTATACATGGGGTCATCAGCCTCTTCCTCAACCTCCTTCTCAGGGCAGCCCAAACGGTGAGGGCTCTCAAACAAGTCGTCAACAGGGAGACTATCTTGACTATCTGCTGTAGGGCATGGTGGGGTTTTCTTGCCACTTCTTAGGAAAAAGAAAGGTGCCCTGCTAAATGGACGATTGAGGCTTGATGCTCAATTTCCCCTTAATACACTTATGTAGAATGCTGCCATAGTTTGGGTATTGCTGCAGTAATCACTTATATATGCAGCTTAATTAAATTGAACCCCCAGAAAGAAAAATAATTGAAACCATGTGGAAACTGAATATACAGTCAGGTCCATAAATATTGGGACATCGACACAATTCAAACATTTTTGGCTCTATACACCACCACAATGGATTTGAAATGAAACAAACAAGATGTGCTTTAACTGCAAACTGTCAGCTTTAATTTGAGGGTATTTACATCCAAATCAGGTGTATGGTGTAGGAATTACAACAGTTTGCATATGTGGCTCCCACTTGTTAAGGCACCAAAAGTAATGGGACAATTGGTTTCTCAGTTGTTCCATGGCCAGGTATGTGTTATTCCCTCATTATCCCAATTACAATGAGCAGATAAAAGGTCCAGAGTTCATTTCAAGTGTGCTATTTGCATTTGGAATCTGTTGCTGTCAACTCTCAAGATGAGATCCAAAGAGCTGTCCCTATCAGTGAAGCAAGCCATCATTAGGCTGAAAAGGCAAAACAAACCCATCAGAGAGATAGCAAAAACATTTGGCGTGGCCAAAACAACTGTTTGGAACATTCTTAAAAAGAAGGAACGCACCGGTGAGCTCAGCAGCACCAAAAGACCCGGAAGACCACGGAAAACAACTGTGGTGGATGACCGAATAATTCTTTCCCTGGTGAAGAAAACACCCTTTACAACAGTTGGCCAGATCAAGAACACTCTCCAGGAGGTAGGTGTATGTGTGTCAAAGTCAACAATCAAGAGAAGACTTCACCAGAGTGAATACAGAGGGTTCCCCACAAGATGTAAACCATTGGTGAGACTGAAAAACAGGAAGGCCAGATTATAGTTTGCCAAACGACATCTAAAAAAGCCTTCACAATTCTGGAACAACATCCTATGGACAGATGAGACCAAGATCAACTTGTACCAGAGTGATGGGAAGAGAAGAGTATGGAGATGGAAAGGAACTGCTCATGATCCTAAGCATACCACCTCATCAATGAAGCATGGTGGTGGCAGTGTCATGGCGTGGGCATGTATGGCTGCCAATGTAGCTGATTCTTTTGTATTTATTCATGATGTGACTGCTGACAAAAGCAGCCGGATGAATTCTGTAGTGTTTCGGGCAACATTATCTGCTCATATTCAGCCAAATGCTTCAGAACTCATTGAACGGCTCTTCACAGTGCAGATTGACAATGACCCAAAGCATACTGCAAAAGCAACCAAAGAGTTTTTTAACCACCTCCCGACCGCCTAACGCACGGATGCGTCCGGAAGGTGGTTGATTCATTCCTCCTGGACGCATCCGTGCGTCATCTCGCGAGACGCGAGATTTCCTGTGAACGCGCGCACACAGGCGCGCGCGCTCACAGGAACGGAAGGTAAGAGAGTTGATCTCCAGCCTGCCAGCGGCGATCGTTCGCTGGCAGGCTGGAGATGTGATTTTTTTAACCCCTAACAGGTATATTAGACGCTGTTTTGATAACAGCGTCTAATATACCTGCTACCTGGTCCTCTGGTGGTCCCCTTTGTTTGGATCGACCACCAGAGGACACAGGTAGCTCAGTAAAGTAGCACCAAGCACCACTACACTACACTACACCCCCCCCCGTCACTTATTAACCCCTTATTAGCACCTGATCACCCCATATAGACTCCCTGATCACCCCCCTGTCATTGATTACCCCCCTGTCATTGATCAACCCCCTGTAAAGCTCCATTCAGACGTCCGCATGATTTTTACGGATCCACTGATAGATGGATCGGATCCGCAAAACGCATCCGGACGTCTGAATGAAGCCTTACAGGGGCGTGATCAATGACTGTGGTTATCACCCCATATAGACTCCCTGATCACCCCCCTGTCATTGATTACACCCCTGTCATTGATTTCCCCCCTGTAAAGCTCCATTCAGACGTCCGCATGATTTTTACGGATCCACTGATAGATGGATCGGATCCGCAAAACGCATCCGGACGTCTGAATGAAGCCTTACAGGGGCGTGATCAATGACTGTGGTTATCACCCCATATAGACTCCCTGATCACCCCCCTGTCATTGATCACACCCCTGTCATTGATCACCCCCCTGTAAAGCTCCATTCAGACGTCCGCATGATTTTTACGGATGCACTGATAGATGGATCGGATCCGCAAAACGCATCCGGACGTCTGAATGAAGCCTTACAGGGGCATGATCAATGACTGTGGTGATCACCCCATATAGACTCCCTGATCACCCCCCTGTAAAGCTCCATTCAGATGTCCGCATGATTTTTACGGATGCACTGATAGATGGATCCGATCCGCAAAACGCATCCGGACGTCTGAATGAAGCCTTACAGGGGCATGATCAATGACTGTGGTGATCACCCCATATAGACTCCCTGATCACCCCCCTGTAAAGCTCCATTCAGATGTCCGCATGATTTTTACGGATGCACTAATAGATGGATCCGATCCGCAAAACGCATCCGGACGTCTGAATGAAGCCTTACAGGGGCGTGATCAATGACTGTGGTGATCACCCCATATAGACTCCCTGATCACCCCCCTGTCATTGATTACACCCCTGTAAAGCTCCATTCAGACGTCCGCATGATTTTTACGGATCCACTGATAGATGGATCGGATCCGCAAAACGCATCCGGACGTCTGAATGAAGCCTTACAGGGGCATGATCAATGACTGTGGTGATCACCCCATATAGACTCCCTGATCACCCCCCTGTCATTGATCACCCCCCCTGTCATTGATCACCCCCCCTGTCATTGATCACCCCCCCTGTCATTGATCACCCCCCCTGTCATTGATCACCCCCCCTGTCATTGATCACCCCCCTGTCATTGATCACCCCCCCTGTCATTGATCACCCCCCCTGTCATTGATCACCCCCCCTGTCATTGATCACCCCCCCTGTCATTGATCACCCCCCCTGTCATTGATCACCCCCCTGTCATTGATCACCCCTCTGTAAGGCTCCATTCAGACATTTTTTTGGCCCAAGTTAGCGGAATTATTTTTTTTTTTTCTTACAAAGTCTCATATTCCACTAACTTGTGTCAAAAAATAAAATCTCACATGAACTCATCATACCCCTCACGGAATCCAAATGCGTAAAATTTTTTAGACATTTATATTCCAGACTTCTTCTCACGCTTTAGGGCCCCTAGAATGCCAGGGCAGTATAAATACCCCACATGTGACCCCATTTCGGAAAGAAGACACCCCCAGGTATTCCGTGAGGGGCATATTGAGTCCATGAAAGATTGAAATTTTTGTCCCAAGTTAGCGGAACGGGAGACTTTGTGAGAAAAAAATTAAAAATATCAATTTCCGCTAACTTGTGCCAAAAATTTTTTTTTTCTATGAACTCGCCATGCCCCTCATTGAATACCTTGGGGTGTCTTCTTTCCAAAATGGGGTCACATGTGGGGTATTTATACTGCCCTGGCATTCTAGGGGCCCCAAAGCGTGAGAAGAAGTCTGGTATCCAAATGTCTAAAAATGCCCTCCTAAAAGGAATTTGGGCACCTTTGCGCATCTAGGCTGCAAAAAAGTGTCACACATCTGGTATCGCCGTACTCAGGAGAAGTTGGGGAATGTGTTTTGGGGTGTCATTTTACATATACCCATGCTGGGTGAGAGAAATATCTTGGTCAAATGCCAACTTTGTATAAAAAAATGGGAAAAGTTGTCTTTTGCCAAGATATTTCTCTCACCCAGCAAGGGTATATGTAAAATGACACCCCAAAACACATTCCCCAACTTCTCCTGAATACGGCGATACCACATGTGTGACACTTTTTTGCAGCCTAGGTGGGCAAAGGGGCCCATATTCCAAAGAGCACCTTTAGGATTTCACAGGTCATTTACCTACTTACCACACATTAGGGCCCCTGGAAAATGCCAGGGCAGTATAACTACCCCACAAGTGACCCCATTTTGGAAAGAAGACACCCCAAGGTATTCCGTGAGGGGCATGGCGAGTTCCTAGAATTTTTTATTTTTTGTCACAAGTTAGTGGAAAATGCTGATTTTTTTTTTTTTTTTTTTTTTTTTATACAAAGTCTCATATTCCACTAACTTGTGACAAAAAATAAAAACTTCCATGAACTCACTATGTCCATCAGCGAATACCTTGGGGTGTCTTCTTTCCAAAATGGGGTCACTTGTGGGGTAGTTATACTGCCCTGGCATTCTAGTGGCCCAAATGTGTGGTAAGGAGTTTGAAATCAAATTCTGTAATAAATGACCTGTGAAATCCGAAAGGTGCTCTTTGGAATATGGGCCCCTTTGCCCACCTAGGCTGCAAAAAAGTGTCACACATCTGGTATCTCCGTACTCAGGAGAAGGTGGGGAATGTGTTTTGGGGTGTCATTTTACATATACCCCTGCTGGGTGAGAGAAATATCTTGGCAAAAGACAACTTTTCCCATTTTTTTATACAAAGTTGTCATTTGACCAAGATATTTATCTCACCCAGCATGGGTATATGTAAAAAGACACCCCAAAACACATTCCTCAACTTCTCCTGAGTACGGCAATACCAGATGTGTGACACTTTTTTGCAGCCTAGGTGGGCAAAGGGGCCCATATTCCAAAGAGCACCTTTCGGATTTCACAGGTCATTTTTTACTGAATTTGATTTCAAACTCCTTACCACACATTTGGGCCCCTAGAATGCCAGGGCAGTATAACTACCCCACAAGTGACCCCATTTTGGAAAGAAGAGACCCCAAGGTATTTCGTGATGGGCATAGTGAGTTCATAGAACTTTTTATTTTTTGTCACAAGTTAGTGGAATATGAGACTTTGTAAGAAAAAAAAAAAAAAAAAAAAAAATCATCATTTTCCGCTAACTTGTGACAAAAAATAAAAAGTTCTATGAACTCACTATGCCCATCAGCGAATACCTTAGGGTGTGTACTTTCAGAAATGGGGTCATTTGTGGGGTGTTTGTACTGTCTGGGCATTGTAGAACCTCAGGAAACATGACAGGTGCTCAGAAAGTCAGAGCTGCTTCAAAAAGCGGAAATTCACATTTTTGTACCATAGTTTGTAAACGCTATAACTTTTACCCAAACCATTTTTTTTCTACCCAAACATTTTTTTTTTATCAAAGACATGTAGAACTATAAATTTAGAGCAAAATTTCTATATGGATGTCGTTTTTTTTGCAAAATTTTACAACTGAAAGTGAAAAATGTCATTTTTTTGCAAAAAAATCGTTAAATTTCGATTAATAACAAAAAAAGTAAAAATGTCAGCAGCAATGAAATACCACCAAATGAAAGCTCTATTAGTGAGAAGAAAAGGAGGTAAAATTCATTTGGGTGGTAAGTTGCATGACCGAGCAATAAACGGTGAAAGTAGTGTAGGTCAGAAGTGTAAAAAGTGGCCTGGTCTTTCAGGGTGTTTAAGCACTGGGGGCTGAGGTGGTTAAGGGAAAGAATTGGAATGTTTTGCAATGGCCAAGTCAATCACCTGACCTGAATCCGATTGAGCATGCATTTCACTTGCTGAAGACAAAATTGAAGGGAAAATGTCCCAAAAATAAGCAGGAACTGAAGACAGTTGCAGTAGAGACCTGGCAGAGCATCACCAGGGATAAAACCCAGCGTCTGGTGATGCCTATGCGTTCCAGATTTCAGGCTGTAATTGACTGCAAAGGATTTGCAGCCAAGTATCAAAAAGGGAAAGTTTGATTTATGATTATTATTCTGTCCCATTACTTTTGGTTCCTTAACAAGTGGGAGGCACATATGAAAACTGTTGTAATTCCTACACCGTTCTCCTGATTTGGATGTAAATAGCCTCAAATTAAAGCTGACAGTCTGCAGTTAAAGTACATTTTGTTCGTTTCATTTCAAATCCATTGTGGTGGTATATAGAGCCAAAAATGTTAGCATTGTGTCGATGTCCCAATATTTATGGACCTGACTGTATGTAAATGGTTAATTGAGGCTTGACACTCAATATCACCTTAATACACACACTGATAGATGCAGTAATCACGTATATATGCAGATTAATTAAATTGAACCCCGCCAAAAAAAAGTAAATTCCAAACGTATGGAAACCGAATAAATGGAAACGATTGAGGCTTGACATTCAATTTCACCTTAACTCCTTAAGGACCGGGCTCATTTTCACCTTAAGGACCAGGCCATTTTTTGCAAATCTGACCAGTGTAACAGTGTAACTTCAGTTGCAAGAAAAAGTATGTGAACCCTTTGGAATGATATGGATTTCTGCACAAATTGGTCATAAAATGTGATCTGATCTTCATCTAAGTCACAACAATAGACAATCACAGTCTGCTTAAACTAATAACACACAAAGAATTAAATGTTACCATGTTTTTATTGAACACACCATGTAAACATTCACAGTGCAGGTGGAAAAAGTATGTGAACCCCTATACTAATGACATCTCCAAGAGCTAATTGGAGTGAGGTGTCAGCCAACTGGAGTCCAATCAATGAGATGAGATTGGAGGTGTTGGTTACAGCTGCCCTGCCCTATAAAAAACACACACCAGTTCTGGGTTTGCTTTTCACAAGAAGCATTGCCTGATGTGAATGATGCCTCACACAAAAGAGCTCTCAGAAGACCTACGATTAAGAATTGTTGACTTGCATAAAGCTTGAAAGGGTTATAAAATTATCTCCAAAAGCCTTGCTGTTCATCAGTCCACGGTAAGACAAATTGTCTATAAATGGAGAAAGTTCAGCACTGCTGCTACTCTCCCTAGGAGATGACTGCAAGAGCACAGTGCAGACTGCTCAATGAGGTGAAGAAGAATCCTAGAGTGTCAGCTAAAGACTTACAAAAGTCTCTGGCATATGCTAACATCCCTGTTAGCGAATCTACGATATGTAAAACATTAAACAATAATGGATTTCATGGGAGAATACCACAGAGGAAGCCACTGCTGTCCAAAAAAAACATTGCTGCACGTTTACAGTTTGCACAAGAGCAGCTGAATGTTCCACAGCAGTACTGGCAAAATATTCTGTGGACAGATGAAACCAAAGTTGAGTTGTTTGGAAGAAACACACAACACTATGTGTGGAGAAAAAGCGGCACAGCACACCAACATCAAAACCTCATCCCAACTGTGAAGTATGGTGGTGGGGGCACCATGGTTTGGGGCTGCTTTGCTGCGTCATGGCCTGGACGGATTGCTATCATCGAAGGAAAAATGAATTCCCAAGTTTATCAAGACATTTTGCAGGAGAACTTAAGGCCATCTGTCCACCAGCTGACGTTCAACAGAAGATGGATGTTGCAACAGGACAACGACCCAAAGCATAGAAGTAAATCAACAACAGAATGGCTTAAACAGAAGAAAATATGCCTTCTGGAGTGGCCCAGTCAGAGTCCTGACCTCAACCCGATTGAGATGCTGTGGCATGACCTCAAGAAAGCAATTCACACCAGACATCCCAAGAATATTGCTGAACTGAAACAGTTCTGTAAAGAGAAATGGTCAAGAATTATTCCTGACCGTTGTGTACGTCTGATCTGCAACTACCGGAAACGTTTGGTTGAAGTTATTGCTGCCAAAGGAGGTTCAACCAGTTATTAAATCCAAGGGTTCACATACTTTTTCCACCTGCACTGTGAATGTTTACATGGTGTGTTCAATAAAAACATGGTAACATTTAATTCTTTGTGTGTTATTAGTTTAAGCAGACTGTGATTGTCTATTGTTGTGACTTAGATAAAGATCATATCACATTTTGTGACCAATTTGTGCAGAAATCCATATCATTCCAAAGGGTTCACATACTTTTTCTTGCAACTGTATGTGGTGATAACTTTAAAACACTTTGACTTATCCAGGCCATTCTGAGATTGCTTTTTCGTTACATATTGTACTTCATGACACTGGTAAAATGGAGTCAAAAAAAATAATTTTTATTTATAAAAAAATAAAAAATGTACCCAAATTTTGGAAAAATTCGCAAATTTCCAAGTTTCAATTTCTCTACTTCTATAACACATAGTAATACCTACAAAAATAGTTATTACTTTACATTCCCCATATGTCTACTTCATGTTTGGATCATTTTGGGAATTACATTTCATTTTTTGGGGATGTTACAAGGCTTAGAAGTTTAGAAGCAAATCTTAAAATTTTTCATAAATTTTCAAAAACCCACTTTTTAAGGACCAGTTCAGGTCTGAAGTCACTTTGTGAGGCTTACATAATAGAAACCACCTAAAAATGACCCCATTCTAGATACTACACCCATCAAGGTATTCAAAACTGATTTTACAAACTTTGTTAACCCTTTAGGTGTTCCACAAGAATTAATGGAAAATAGAGATACAATTTCAAAATTTCACTTTTTTGGCAGATTTTCCATTTTAATATTTTTTTTCCAGTTACAAAGCAAGGGTTAACAGCCAAACAAAACTCACTATTTATGGCTCTGATTCTGTAGTTTACAGAAACACCCCATATGTGGTTTTAAACCGCTGTACGAGCACACGGCAGGGCGCAGAAGGAAAGGAATGCTATACGGTTTTTGGAAGGCAGATTTTGCTGGACTGGTTTTTTGACACCATGTCTCATTTGAAGCCCCCCTGATGCACCCCTAGAGTACAAAATCCAAAAAAGTGACCCAATTTTACAACCTACGGGATAGGGTGGCAGTTTTGTTGGTACTAGTTTAGGCTAAATATAAATATTGGTTGTTCTATATTACACTTTTTGTTAGGCAAGGTAACAAGAAATAGCTGTTCTGGAACGGTTAATATTTTTTGCTATTTACAACATTCATCTGACAGGTTAGATCATGTGGTATTTTTATAGACCAGGTTGTCACGGACACGGCGATACCTAATATGTATACTTTTTTTAATTATGTAATTTTTACACAATGATTTCATTTTTGAAACAAAAAAATCATGTTTTAGTGTTTCCATTGATTTTTGCGGGCTGAGATGACGGTTTGATTGGCGCTATTTTGGGGTGTGTATGACTTTTTGATCGCTTGCTATTACACTTTTTGTGATATAAGGTGACAAAAAATAGCTTTTTTTTTTTACACCTTTTTTATTTTTACGGTATTCACCTGAGGGGTTATATCATGTGATCTTTTTATAGAGCAAGTTATTACGGACGCGGTGATACCTAATATGTATACTTTTTTTATTTATGTAAGTTTTACACAATAATATCATTTTTGAAACAAAAGAAAATCATGTTTTAGTGTCTCCATATTCTGAGAGCCATAGTTTTTTCAGTTTTTGGGCGATTATCTTACGTAGGGTGTCATTTTTTGCGGGATGAGATGACGGTTTGATTGGCACGATTTTGGGGTGCATATGACTTTTTGATCGCTTGCTATTACACTTCTTGTGATGTAAGGTGACAAAAAATGGTTGATTTAGCACAGTTTTTATTTTTTATTTTTTACGGTGTTCATCTGAGGGGTTAGGTCATGTGATATGTTTATAGAGCCGGTAAATACAGACGCGGCGATACCTAATATGTCTACTTTTTTTCCCCCTATTTTTTACTATTTTTTTTTTTACTTTAAAATGACGTTTTTGTTTATTTTTACTTGAAACTTTAATTTTTTTTTGGGGGGGGACTTTCTTTTTTCAACTTTTTTTCACTTTATTTTTTGTCCTACTTCGGGACTTCAACTTTTGGGGGTTTAATCCCCTTTACAATGCATTCCAATACTTCTGTATTGGAATTCATTGGCTGTATGAGTAATACAGTGTGTATTACTCATACAGCTTCCGGCCTGTGAGATCCAGGGGGCTGGATCTCACAGGCTCGTCACTGAAAGGCAGCGCCGATGCCTAAGGAAGGCATCACGCTGCCTTCCATGCAATCGGGTTCCCCCTACAGCCACATGGGGACCCGATGGCACCGCCGCCCGCAACATGTAAAAGCCGCAAACCGCAGGTCTGAATTGACCTGCTGTTTGCGGCGATCGCCGACACGCACATTGACCCAAGGCACCTTGTTCCGATCACCGCCCGCCGGGCAGCGGTGATCGGAAATACACATGACGTACCAGTTTGTCATGTGTCCTTAAGTACCAGGACATTGTGCCGTACCTGTACGTTATGTGTCCGCAAGAGGTTAATACACACAAGTAGACTGCTGCCATACCTTGGATATTGCTACAGTAATCACATATATATGCATCTTAATAAAATTGATCCTCCCTCTAAAAAAATTATTAGAACTGTGTGGAAATTGTATATATGTAAATGGACGACTGAGGTTTAACGCTCAATTTCACCTTAATACACACAGGTAGATTTCTGCCACACCTTGGGTATTGATGAAGACAGACTGCAACACTGGCAAGATGGGGTACTGCCAACAAAGTGAGGTCTATTCATCAGAATCAGCTGGAGGAGTGTGAAAATTGATGCAATAATCACATATATGTGCAGCTTAATTTAATTTAATCACCCCCAAAAATGTTTTATTGCAATTGTGGAAACTGAATATGCATAAACGGATGATTGAGGCTTGATGCTTAATTTACCTTAATACACACAGGTAGATTGCTGTCACACCTTGGGTATTGCTGCAGTAATCACGTACGTATATATGCAGATTAATTAAATTGAACCTCCTCCAAAAAAATTAAATAAAATTGCAGCCGAGTGGAAACTGAATATACGTAAGTGGATGACTGAGGCTTTACACTCAATTTCACCTTAATACACACACTGGTAGATTGCTGCCACACCTTGAGAATTGCTGCAGTAATCACGTATATATGCACCTTAATTAAATTGAACCCCACAAAAAAGAATTTCTGTGAAAATGGGGGGGGGGGGGGGGGGGGGGTGAACTTATGATAGCAGGCACAGGCAGCCACAGGTCCTGTCTTCTCTTTGTCAGCTGCCTTGCTTGTCCCCATTCTACACAACACACACATACACAATTCTTCTTTGGAATCCTAGCATGTCCCTTCACTTTCTCTGGCAATAAGCTTGATTGGTCTCTGACTGTCCCTGATTGATTTCTGACACTCCCTGACTCCCTAAGATCATTTTCCCAGCAGACACTGTAACACCCAACCACCCTCATTCACAGTCCAGCACAGAATAGCATTATGCTTGTTCTGCTAGGGCACCCCCCTGCCTGCTGCAGCACTGATTGGCTCATCCAAGCTGTCTGTCAGCATGGGAGCCAATCAGGGCAAGCCCAGGATCTAAGGAAGGGAGTTGATGCTGAGGCCAACACCCCTGAAGGACACTCTTCAGGAGGAACATCTGGAGCTTTTCTGCCCTCTGTGACCAGTAAACATAGTTCCATGGACTACAACTCCTTTGCTGTATATCCCGCTTGACTGGAATAAACCCTGCTCCATGGACTTTTTTCTTTCCTACATGGCACAGTACTGTTTGTTTTAAGAACAATAAATGTTGGGGCTGTTCCCTCATCACTCGCTCTGTTGATTGTGCAGTAATCTAACAAACCCCTCTCTACACGCTTGTATATATTAGATACATGCTTTCTTTCTATTGTTCACATTACCTATTAAATACTGGTACTGTGCACTGTGCACAGAGCTGGATGCATGCAGCTCTCTCACATACTTGTCTGTTTCACTTGCTCTCTCTCATACACACATTAGGGTATTTGCCGGGGGCAAAGCACAGCACAGCATTGACATTTTTAGCTCCAATTAACCTTATTTATTTTTCTTAAATCCTGAAAAGGTTATCTGCCTCCTTTTTAATTTGAGCACATTAACTATTTCATAACCATAGTATGCTGCCTTTCCACATTAATTTCCTCTTTTGGTTTTTGTCTTCTTCTGTATGTTTGCAACATTCCTCTTACCAGTATATGATGTCAATATGTTAACAGGTTTTTGTGAATGGATAAAACATTGTTTTAGGCCTCTTTCACACGAGCGTGTCCGGATAAGGTCCGGATGCGTTGCGGCAAACCCACACGAGTAGGTACTCAATTGCAGTCAGTTTTGACTGCGATTGCGTTCCGTTGTTCAGTTTTTATCGCGCGGGTGCAATGCATTTTGCACGTGCGTGATAAAAAACTGAATGTGGTACCCAGACCCGAACTTCTTCACAGAAGTTCAGGTTTGGTTTCAAGGTCGTGTAGATTGTATTATTTTCCCTTATAACATGGTTATAATGGAAAATAATAGCATTCTGAATACAGAATGCACAGTACAATAGGGCTGGAGGGGTAAAAAAATAAAATAAAATTTTAAATCACCTTAATCCACTTGTTCGCGCAGCCGCCATCTCTTCTGTCTTCATCTGTGAGAAAAAGGAGGTTTGATGACATCACTACGCTCATCACATGGTCCATCACATGATCCATCACCATGGATCATGTGATGGACCATGTGATGGGCGTAGTGACGTCATCAAACCTCCTTTTCCTCACAGAGGAAGACAGAAGAGATGCCGGCTGCGCGAACAAGTGGATTAAGGTGAGTTAATTTATTTTTTATTTGTTTTTAACCCCTCCAGCCCTATTTTACCCATCCCGATCATCTCCTAGCAACTGTGCGTGAAAATCGCACCGCATCCGCACTTGCTTGAGGATGCTTGCGATTTTCACGCAGCCCCATTCACTTCTGTGGGGCCTGCGTTGCGTGAAAAACGCACAAAATAGAGCTTGCTGCGATTTTCACGCAACGCACAAGTAGTGCGTGAAAATCACTGCTCATGTGCACAGCCCCATAGAAATTAATGGGTCCGGATTCAGTGCGGGTGCAATGCGTTCACCTCACACATTGCACCCGCGCGGAAAACTCGCCCGTGTGAAAGGGGCCTTATGGGTACGACAACACAATGGGGTTATGAGCTGTTTGGGGCGTGGCTGGCTGTGGTCGAGTAGCATCCAACCAATTAGCCCAACTAATGAAGGCTGCACTGCAACCGCGGTCAGAATGGCTCACGACCTCACTGCGGTGGTATCCTATGAAGGATATATTATAAATTCAAGCTTGGAGGGCACTTGCGGATGCTGGCCATCTGCATAAGTGAGAATCAGATCATTATGAACCCGACAGGCGGCCATGAGGAGGGCTTGGGTGGCCCTTCTAGGCATTGGCCCACCAGGAAATTTCCCTGTATGGTCTGTGGCCAATCTGCCCCTGGAGAGCAGATTTGACAGCATAAAGTCTTCTCTTGGTTGTTGACTTTGACACACATACACCTACCTCCTGAAGAGTTTTCTTCACCAGGGAAAAAATTATTCGGTCATCCATCACGGTTGTTTCCCGTGGTCTTCTGCGTCTTTTGGTGTTGCTGAGCTCACCGATGCGTTCCTTCTTTTTAAGAATGTTCCAAACAGTTGTTTTGGCCACGCCTAATGTTTTTGCTATCTCTCTGATGGGTTTGTTGTGTTTTTTCAGCCTAATGATGGCTTGCTTCACTGATAGTGACAGCTCTTTGGATCTCATCTTGAGATTTGACAGCAACAGACTCCAAATGCAAATGGCACACTTGAAATGAACTCTGGACCTTTTATCTGCTCATTGCAATTGGGATAATGAGGGAATAACACACACCTGGACATGGAACAGCTGAGAAGCCAATTGTCCCATTACTTTTGGTCCCCTAACAAGTGGTAGGCACATATGCAAACTGTTGTAATTCCTACACCGTTCACCTGATTTGGATGTAAATACCCTCAAATTAAGCTGACAGTCTGCAGTTAAAGCACATCTTGTTCGATTCATTTCAAATCCATTGTGGTGGTATATAGAGCCAAAAATCTTTGATTTTATGGACCTGACTTGCAGGCCCTTAGTCTCCACATATGCACAGTTTTACACCAGGTTTACATAACAACCCAGCCATTTTTCTTCACTGCTGTAGGTCACCTTTAAAGGAGCAGGGCGCTGTGGAGGTCACAGTTAAGAAGTTTAGGGATGGTCCACTATGGAGGTCAGTGTTAAGGGGCAGAGTGCTGTAGAGGTCACTGTTAAGGTGGTGGGTTATTGTGGAAATCAATGTTAAGGAGATGAGGTACTGTGGAGGTCACTAATAAAGGGGCAGCCGCTGTGGAGATCACTGTTAAGGGGACGGGATGCTGTGGAGGTCACTGTTAAAGGGGTGGGCACTGTGGAGGTTACTGTTAAAGGGGCAGGGGACTGTGGAGGTCACTATTAAAGGGGAAGCCGCTGTGGGGGTCACTTTTAGGGCAGCGAGTGTACTGTGGAGGTCACTGTTAAGGGAGCGGGGTACTGTGGCAGTTACTCTTAAAGGGGTGGGTGCTGTGGAGGTCTTTATTAAGGGGGCAGGGAACGGTGGAGGTCACAGTTAAGGGGATGGTCTGCTGTGGAAGTTACTGGTAAGGGGGCGTGGGACTGTGGAGCTCAATAATAAAGGTGCAGTCTCTGTGGAGGTCACTGTTAAAGGGGCGTTCGCTTTGGATGTTACTGTTAAGGGGGCAGGCTGCTGTGGATGTCACTGTTAAAGGGGCAGGCCCCTGTGGAGATCTCTGTCGAGGGGGAGGAGTTCCGTGGAACTCACTGTTAAAGGGGCGGGCTGCTGTGAAGGTCAAAGTTAAGGGGTGGGCTGCTGTAGAGGTCCCATTTTAAGGAGGCGTGGCACTGTGGTTGGGTCAGTGTTAAGGGGTGGGTCACTGTCACGGACGTTCCTGTGACAGGAGACCGGTGAGACTGGCAACACGTGGTTTCATCTGACATGTTTTCCGTTTGGATCATATGACGTCTGTGTGGTTATTAGGGTCATTTAACCTTCTCTATTTATAGTTGCTTCTCCCATAATGCTGTGCGGTTTATAGCTTCTGTTTGGACCTTTGGATAGATAGTGGTTGGATCTCGGCTGAGTTCCTGGTGCTTCCATTGCTCCTTTGAAGTTAAGTCTTTCATTTCCCTTTTGTATTTTGTTTGGGTTCTGTGTGTTCGATTTCCCTATTGTTTGTATTAGGCCTGAAGGAGACCCCTGTTCGTCCTTACTTTTGGAGGAACAGGTAGTCTCATCCCTGCTATTAGTACCAGGGTCCTATTTGCGTATGAACTCATCTACCTTCAGGGTCTGTTCATACTGGTAGTCAGTCAGGATTTTGGTTAGGGTTTTCACTAGGAGGTGTCCATTTTCCTTCCCTAGTTCTCAGGCCTGATTCCCTGAATGCTCAGTGTGGTGTTTCCCTCCCACACCGAAGCTTGACAGTGGCGGGCTGTGGAGTTCACTGTTAAGGGGGTGGGGTGCTGTAGAGGCAGTTTGGCTGGCTTTGCCGAACTCTCTGCATAAGCTCTGTCAGTCACAGCGAAGGGGCAAGGAAAGAGCATGGTTATCTTGACTTGAAGCAATGAGGCCGCTGCCCCCTTGACTTCAAGCATGACTAGAGAAGTGCGCTGGCAGGGGATAAAAGAAAGTTTTCTGAGCTTTAGCCACATGGCCTTCAGGAAGAAAGTTATCGCGGAAACACGCTGCTAGCTACTGTTGGATACTGCTGGCGGCTTACAATGGTTTTTGGAGGTGAGAAATAACCTTTGAAATGCAAGAAAAACTATACATGTGAGGTATCACCAGATTCGTTCTGACCTGGAGAACGAAGAGCACAAGTCAGTTTTACTGCATAGGGAACGTTATAAAAAAAAAAAAATACTAGTGAAACTGGAGCAGAATTTTTTCTAATTCCACCCCATTTGAATTTTTTTTTTGTCCTGCTTCCTACTACATTCTATGCAATATTAAATGGAGGCATTAGAAAGTGTAACCTGTCTTGCAGTTTTGGCGGCTCAGATGTGGACCCATTCACTTCAATGGGGCCGCAAAAGATGTGGACAGCACTCCGTGGGCTGTCCGCATCCGTTGCTCTGTTCCGTGGTCCGCAAAAAAAAAAACATGTCCTATTCTTGTCTGCGCTTTGCGGACAAGAATAGACAATTATATTAAAGGCTGTCCAAGCTGTTCTGCAAATTGCGGAACGCACACGGACACTATCCGTGTTTTGCGGACCGCAAAACACACAACGGTCATGTGCATGTAGCCTAAAGCAGACAAGAATAGGACATGTTCTATATTTAATTTCTTTCTGGGGCTACGGAACGGACATACTGATACACAGTGTGCTGTCTGCATTGTTTGCGGACCCACTGAAATGAATGGTTCCGCATCCTATCCGCAAAAAAAAAAAAACGGAACGGACACGCAAACAAAATACGTTTGTGTGCATGAGGCCTTAAGCTGAGTTTCTCTTTGCTGGCCTTAATTGACCTGAAAGAAATATATTCAATCTTAAATTGACTGCTGACTGGTTTAACAATGTACTTTTGATGGGATTATTAATTATGTTATCAAGTACGTGTAGCTATGGAAACTTTTTGACCTTGGATCATATCTTGGTTGTCATAATCTTCACCTAATTCAGATTAACCTATCCAGAACTCTCTACGCAATAAAGTTTAGTAGTGACCAAGGACAAAATATTGCATTGAAGAAGTCTGCCCATTTAGTGGTGTTTGAACATTTTCTACCCTACATTAATTTAAAGGATTATTTCTATGACCCATATTATGCACAAATACTTTCTGAAGGTGCATTATAGCAGCGTGTATAAAAGATGTTAAAGCACTGTGTAAGCTTTGAGGAATGGTACGAGTAATGTGTCTTCTCAGCATCCAGTGTAGAACAGCAATTTTCCTTAATGCCCAGCCTGAGGGTTCTATTGTTATTCTGTAGTGGTTCCTGAATTGGGAGATAAACAAAGGGAGGTATCAGGTCAGTGATTATAGTACCTATGTATGTGCTGCATGTAGATAGAGACCTCACTGACTGCCGAGAGAACAAGCCATTGAGGGTATGAATAAATAAAGATAGAGCTGGATCTCCGCGGGCTATGTGCAGGTGTCGAAGCATTGGAGCTAGTGTTCTGTAGCATATTCGCCAACACTATTTTAATTTAACCCACTGAAAACTGTGACCACACTTTATTTATTGGTAGAATGCATTTTTTTTATGGATACACCAAATCTATACATTTATAAAATACAAAGAGCATCCAAGATCAGAGTGTTTACTGGATAGTCATTAGCAGTGAGCTTTATCCGGATGACGGCATGCCGCAACATGCGTTGGGGTAGGCGCCATCTTGGAGTGTGTGGTGCAGTATTGGCAATGGCTCTTTTTTTAACGATATTTGATTTTGTATAACCACTTGCAAATTATTGTATAAGGCTTGTGATTTGCTTTGCACTTTATGATTAGCCTTTTATTTGCATAGTCCAGGGATGCCCAATCTGCGGCCCTCCAGCTGTTGCAAAACCACAACTCCCAGTATGCATGGACAGCCTACAGCTATTAAGGCATGCTGGGATCTGTAGTTTTGAAATTTTGTAGGTTTGTTTATATAATCATAACCATAGGCATGAATAATTTTTTGGCTTAAAAGGAATAATGCAACAAATGGTATGGTTTGTGAACAAAGAAGAAACGGTTCCGGCACTGTGCTTTTCATAAGAAATTCCTCTTTATTCTTGTAACAAATATCCAAGTGCAGACAAATCCATACAGCAAGCGATAGCGCTTGGATATTTGTTACAAGAATAAAAAGGAATTTCTTATGAAAAGCACAATGCCGGAATAGTTTCTTCTTTGTTCACTTACTACGTCAAGGCTTTGCTTGTGGATTCCGAGCACGTGGGGTAGATGCGAAAAAAGGTGAGCTGGAAATGCACGTTTTTGGAAATGGTATGGTTTGTTGTTTTTGGTTTATGTAGGAATTATTATAACCAAATTAACTCTTTCTTGTATTGTTTCAGATTCACCATTCGGACAAGTGCCATCATGTAGCTGAGTGATCTGTAACTTGTGACTCTCGAGCTGTTGTGAAACCCGACAATGCAAAGTGCTGTAGTTTCACAACAGGAGAGCAATGGATTATGTACTGATCACAAATAATATATTGGATTGATAAGAAGTCAATTAATTCCAATCACAGCCATTTTTATTTTTTTTGTTTATTCATCCCTGCTTTTTTAGTCAACATACTGTAGCTTGGCTCCCGACAGTGATCTTGTTTACTTCTGGCTAGGATACAGATGGGGTCTTGTGTGCCTCTGCAGCTGACTGGCCTTGGCGCTGACATGTGGCATGTCATTGCTGGATGGGGTGCCTTTTGGAGACACATCACCGCTGAGACCAGACAATGGCTGAAGTGGTGCACGTGACTCCAGTATGTACTCTGGCCAGCAATAAACAGTCCAGGGACCAGAAGATCACCAAATGGAGTGGCAGAGAGCAGGTAAGTATAATTTTTTTTGAATAGGTATGACATGCTCCTGGGGCTGTATAAAAATGACCATAACCCTGGTAAACCTTTCAAAGGGGTTGTGCGAGAATAGAGGGAACTGGAGAGGGTAGATTACTTGCCTGTTTTCCAAAGTTGTCTCCCTGCTCCTTATCCTCCAGACTTGTGAGGCTCTGCTAGGCTCCCTCGCTGTAAACATCTGGTTTAGGATCGCCACAGTCAATCACTTCCCACAACAGTGCCTGACTCCCCTTACGTCATGACAAATGGTCACTTGATGCAAGGGGATCCAGCCTCCATTGGGGCCAGTGATTGGCTGCAGCGATGTCAAGCTAGATGTTTATAGCAAAGGAGGCCAGCTACCGGAAAGCACGTAAGTAATCTTACCTTTTAAAAAGTGCTGGGCAAGTGGGGGGGGGGGGGGGGGGTATTGCCAAACCACCCCCCCTCCTTCATTCTTGCACAATCCCTTTAAGGTTTTACAGATTCCATGGAAGCAGTACTGTAATAACCAGCTTCACCCACTAGACAATGGATGGAGCTGTGAAGTTCTGGTACTGGCTTCCAGCATTGGAGCTGAATGCGAACAGCTAATTGGAAGGGGTGAGAGGTTTTGGATCCTTGCTTATCTGATATTGATAGCCTTTCCTTAGGATATCATTATAAAAGTGGACAGCCCCTTTAATAAAACAGCTGTGGAGCACTGAGTGATGGCCGAGAACTTCTGTACTACCCGTAATGTGCATCAGCAATTGTTACTTTCTGTTCTGGCTCAATACTTAGGAATGTGAGGAGACAATATGGTTATGGTTGCCCAGTATTTTAACCGATATCTTCTCAGACAATGTCAGCTGAACTAATAGGGCATGTATGAAGAACCCAGATGATGTTTTACCAGGCTGAAATCTTGCAGTTATGCACGAAACAGTAGGTGAAAAGATGAATTTTTTGCCAGGGAGGTTAAACAGAACATGAGGACTGTTGTAGAGCATGAGCTACAATGGCTGCCGCACACACAGGAAGAAGGCAGGGGCTGATTACATCACAGGCTATGGGAAGATTGCAGGGACAAACATAAACAGCAAACACATTGCAATAGCAACAATGAGATACTCGTGAACCATGAAGAAATAGGACATGGTACTTTCTGTGGTGGAAGATTTCATTTGAAGGACCACAGTGAAATTATTAACTGTCACGAGGGTATCAAGAGCCACGTCTGACTCCGTTATACCCGGGGTCAGGAGGTCGCAGCTGGTGGCTGCGCGCTCTATATCTAAAGATCACGTTGTTTCTTAGTGATTGTTTTCTGTGTTTGCCTTGCTATCCTTTTTGTCTCAATCAGGGATCCGTAGCTTCTCCTCCTCAGCTGTTTCTTGTCTGCCACTCCCAACCTCCTTATATTCTCCCCTCACTCTTCTCTAGTTGCCAGTTATAGAGCTTCCTGCCTGGACATCTATACTGACCCACTGGAGTTGTGAATCCTGGTTGTCGTTCCAGAGTGCTACCCTCCGGATCCCTGTTGGGTTTCTTGTTGTCTCCTGTTGTCGCCCACCTGGGATTATATGTTGAGTTTGTATTGTCTGTCCTTCCCTTGGTGTTTTCCTTTAGAGCTAGTGGTGCGGACTAGTGTTCCCACCGCCCTGTTCACTATCTAGGGCTCAGCTTAGGGAAAGCCAGGGCTTTAGGCACGTGATCGGCGTACGGGTGAGGAACCCGTCTAGGGACGTCAGGGCAGCCAGGTGCCAGCCGCTAGGTGAGTCAGGGGTCACCACCTTCCCTCTCACTTGGGCAGGGCCTTCCTTGTTCCCTCCCTCTGTGTCACGTATGTGATAGTCACGCCGACCGTGATATTATAACTGGCCATTACTTTTTGAGGAAAAAAAAATAATATAAAATTTTTTTTATTTTTTTTTCTCTACTTAGAATCCAATATGGATCCTATTGCTGCCTTGGCAAAACAGCTTCAAGGCCTGTCTTTTGAGGTGGCAGGATTGAAGGCGTCTGTCCTCCAACAACAGCAGCAAATGCAGCAGACCGCACCCCCAGCGGTTGCTATGGGTAACCAGGTTGTTACAGAACCCAAGGTTGTTCTTCCTGACAGATTTTCTGGGGGAAGGGACAAATTTGCGACGTTCCGTGAGGCCTGCAAATTATACTTTAAGTTGCGCCCTTACTCATCAGGTAATGAAGAACAGCGGGTTGGGATTGTCATTTCCCTGCTTCAGGGGGACCCACAATCCTGGGCGTTCTCGTTGCCCCCTGGTTCCCAGGCTCTCCGGTCAGTGGAGGGATTTTTTGGGGCTTTGGGTCTCATATATGATGACCCTGACCGAGTCGCCCTGGCTGAGTCGAAGTTACGGAGACTCCTACAGGGAGATCGGTCAGCAGAGGAATATTGCTCAGAGTTCCGTAGGTGGGCTACGGATACTCAGTGGAACGACCCGGCTCTCAGGAGTCAGTTCTGCTCTGGGTTATCTGAAAGGGTTAAGGATGCACTGGCGCTGTATGAGACCCCCCTTTCCCTTGATGCTGTTATGTCCCTCTCTATCAGAATAGATAGGCGTCTTAGGGAGAGATCGAAAATTCCTGAGCAATTGGTTACCTCTCCCAAGCAACAATTAGTCTGTACTGACTTAGATGAGCCTATGCATCTAGGCGGAACTTCTCGTCAGGTCCGTCCTCCTGAGGTTCGCCGTAGGGGGGGGGCTTGTTTTTTCTGTGGGGGGAAGGGTCATTTCATTAATGTCTGTCCCTCCTTTCTCAAAAACAAAAGACCGTCGGAAAACTACTAACCCCAGGCTGTGCGGAGGATGTCAGCCGGGGGGTATACGTTTCCTCCATACGAACATCTCAATTTGTGTTACCAGCGGTTATTGTTTTTGGTGTTAAGACGGAGTCTATTTCTTTTTTTCTAGACAGTGGAGCAGGGGTAAATTTGATAGATGCCCATTTTGCCCGCACTATGGGTTTGTCTCTCTGTACGCTGCAGAGACCTATTCCCGTATTTGCTATAGATTCGGCTCCTCTGTCTCAGAGAAACCTCACCCACATTGTTCATAATTTACACCTTCGGGTAGGGGACCACCATAATGAGTGTCTTTCATGTTACGTTCTGGAGGGCCTTCCCTCTCCTGTGGTATTGGGTCTTCCCTGGTTGGTAGCGCACAATCCAGTGGTGGATTGGCAGGCCAGGGAGATATTGGAGTGAGCATTGCAGAGAGAATTGCTTAAATAACAATTGCTTAATCGCCTCCATAGCTTCCCTACCTACATTTATTTCGGACTTTGAGGACGTTTTTTCTGAAAAGGGTTGTCAGAAGCTACCACCTCATCGTCCTTATGATTGCCCGGTTAACCTGATTCCCGGTGCAAAATTACCCAAGTCCAGGTTGTATAATCTTTCGGGTCCCGAGAGACAGGCCATGAAAGATTATATCTCCGAGAGTCTGGCTAAGGGACACATCAGACCCTCTTCTTCACCCGTGGCTGCAGGGTTTTTCTTTGTTAAAAAGAAAGATGGGGGCCTGCGTCCTTGCCTAGATTTCCGTGAGCTAAACCAGATAACCATCCGAGACCCATACCCTCTTCCTCTCATTCCTGACCTTTTTAATCAGATTGCGGGTGCTAGGTGGTTCTCCAAACTTGATCTTAGGGGGGCCTACAATCTGATTCGTATCAGGGAAGGGGATGAGTGGAAGACAGCTTTTAACACCCCTGAGGGGCATTATGAAAATCTAGTTATGCCTTTCGGTCTGACCAATGCCCCCGCTGTCTTCCAACATTTCGTTAATGATATTTTTAGTCATCTCATCGGCAGGTTTGTAGTCATATACCTAGATGATATCTTAATTTATTCGGCTGATCTGAAAACACATGAGGTGCATGTCAGGCAAGTACTGCAGGTCCTACGGACGAATAAATTATATGCGAAAATTGAAAAATGTGTCTTCGCCGTTCAGGAAATACAGTTCCTGGGATATCTATTATCTGCTTCAGGTTTCCGTATGGATCCTGGGAAGGTCCAGGCAATTTTAGATTGGGATCTTCCTGAGAACCTTAAAGCCCTACAACGGTTTTTGGGTTTCGCAAATTTCTATAGAAAGTTCATTAAAAATTATTCAGTGATCGTTAAACCCCTTACCGATATGACTAGGAAGGGGACTGATTTTTCTAAATGGTCTGACGCCGCTAAAAATGCATTTTCCTCTCTAAAAGAGAGGTTTACCTCGGCACCTGTTCTAATTCAACCTGATGTCTCCCAGCCTTTTATTGTTGAGGTAGATGCGTCAGAGGTGGGAGTGGGGGCTGTATTGTCTCAGGGTCCGTCTCCTGGCAAATGGCGCCCTTGCGCTTTCTTTTCCAAAAAATTATCTTCTGCAGAGAAGAACTATGATGTTGGAAATAGGGAACTGTTGGCGATTAAGCTGGCGCTTGAAGAGTGGCGTCACTTCTTAGAGGGAGCAATTCACCCCGTCACGGTGATTACGGATCACAAAAACCTTCTGTACCTAGAATCGGCTAAGCGTCTCACCCCTAGACAAGCTAGGTGGTCGCTATTCTTTACCAGATTTAACTTTGTAATCACCTATCGTCCTGGGGCAAAAAATACCAAGGCAGACGCGTTATCTCGTAGTTTCCCTGGAGGGGGTAATGCTAGTGATCCGGTACCTATTTTACAAAGAGGAGTGGTTGTCTCTGCTGTACACTTTGTTCTAGAGGGAAAGGTGTTAGAGGCCCAGGGGGACGCCCCGGCCTCTTGCCCCTCAGAGAAATTGTTTGTACCGTTAAAACCTGCGTCTTGAATTATTAAAAGAACATCATAATTCGGCACTTGCTGGGCACCCGGGTAGTAAAGCAACCTTGGAGCTATTATCTCGTCGTTTTTGGTGGCCAAGGTTGCGTCAGGATGTTATGGATTTCGTGTCTACTTGCTCTACTTGTGCACGCACGAAAGTCTCTCATACACGTCCAGCAGGGTCTTTATTGCCTCTTTTTATCCCCAATAGGCCATGGACACATCTGTCGATGGATTTCATCACTGACTTACCGTTGTCTGCGGGTAAAACAGTTATTTTGGTAGTAGTAGACAGGTTTAGCAAAATGGTACACTTTATTGCGCTACCCTCACTTCCTAATGCTAAAACTCTTGCTCAGGTGTTTATCAGTGAAATCGTGAAGCTTCACGGGGTCCCTTCCGATGTGGTTTCGGATCGGGGAACCCAGTTTATTTCTAAGTTTTGGAAAGCTTTTTGTTCCCGTTTGGGGGTACACTTGTCCTTTTCCTCAGCTTTCCATCCTCAGTCGAATGGACAGACTGAGCGTACCAACCAAAACCTAGAAACATATTTAAGGTGTTTTGTGTCTGAAAACCAAGAGTTGTGGTCATCATATTTACCGTTATTAGCTGAGTTTGCCATAAATAATCATTATCAGGAGTCCACTGGCAAGTCACCATTCCTTGGTGCATACGGTTTTCATCCCCAATTTTGTACTTTCAAAGAGGGGGGGTCTTCTGGGGTTCCCGAAGAGGAAAGGTTTTCTTCATCTCTTTCTTCGGTATGGCAGAAGGTGCAAGTTAACTTGAAAAAGATGAGTGGTAAATATAAATGCATGGCCGATAAGAAACGGTCGCCAGGTCCGGACCTAGGGGTGAATGACTATGTGTGGTTGTCTACTAGGAATATTAAGTTGAAGGTTCCCTCTTGGAAACTGGGCCCTAGGTTCATTGGTCCTTATAAAATAGTAGCCGTCATTAACCCTGTGGCTTTTCGCCTGGAGCTACCTCAGACTTTTAAGATCCATAACGTTTTCCATAAATCGTTACTCAAGAAGTATGTTCCACCTCTAGAACCATCACCGCTGCCACCTCCTCCTGTTATTGTGGATGGTAATCTGGAGTTTCAAATAGCCAGAATTGTTGATTCTCGTCGGGTCCGCCGCTCTCTTCAGTATCTGGTGCATTGGAGGGGTTACGGTCCCGAGGAAAGAATGTGGGTTCCAGCGTCAGAGGTAAACGCCAACAGGTTAATTCAGGCTTTCCATGTCTCTCATCCGGAGAGACCTGGTCCTGAGTGTCCGGAGGCCCCTCGTGAAAGGGGGGGTACTGTCACGAGGGTATCAAGAGCCACGTCTGACTCCGTTATACCCGGGGTCAGGAGGTCGCAGCGGGTGGCTGCGCGCTCTATATCTAAAGATGACGTTGTTTCTTAGTGATTGTTTTCTGTGTTTGCCTTGCTATCCTTTTTGTCTCAATCAGGGATCCGTAGCTTCTCCTCCTCAGCTGTTTCTTGTCTGCCACTCCCAACCTCCTTATATTCTCCCCTCACTCTTCTCTAGTTGCCAGTTATAGAGCTTCCTGCCTGGACATCTATACTGACCCACTGGAGTTGTGAATCCTGGTTGTCGTTCCAGAGTGCTACCCTCCGGATCCCTGTTGGGCTTCTTGTTGTCTCCTGTTGTCGCCCACCTGGGATTATATGTTGAGTTTGTATTGTCTGTCCTTCCCTTGGTGTTTTCCTTTAGAGCTAGTGGTGCGGACTAGTGTTCCCACCGCCCTGTTCACTATCTAGGGCTCAGCTTAGGGAAAGCCAGGGCTTTAGGCACGTGATCGGCGTACGGGTGAGGAACCCGTCTAGGGACGTCAGGGCAGCCAGGTGCCAGCCGCTAGGTGAGTCAGGGGTCACCACCTTCCCTCTCACTTGGGCAGGGCCTTCCTTGTTCCCTCCCTCTGTGTCACGTATGTGATAGTCACGCCGACCGTGATATTAACTAAGCCTGTTATGTTTAATGCCTTTGGTAGCCTCATGTGACTAATAACAGGAAACTTTTCCTGTAGTTTCACTTTAATTCCACAGGAGAGATATACAAATACTAGGATATAGTAACCAAAGTTAAATTTTTCTAAGGCACATTGGAAAGAGGTTTTTATACATAACTTCACCAGACTTCCTTTGCATTTTGTATGCGTTAATGCTGTGGGTAACTCTACATTTGACTTTTACTAGTTTTCATACTTATCCCCCATATACTTTTAAGCAGATAAGGGTCAAGAGGTTCCATTTCTCTGTCATATATCATTTCCATATCCTTCTCAAGTACAAGGTAAATCACTTGATATTCTCTTACTTTTATCAGTTACTGCTAATCTTGCTGTTAGTTTAAAGGGGTTGTCCAAGTTATATTTTTTGATGACCTTTCCTCAGGATAGATCATCAATATCAGATCTGCAGGGGTCCGACATCCGGCACCCTAGGATAGGTCATTAATAAATATAATTTGGACAACCCCTTTAAACCATTCCCATCATCTTCTGTATACTGCATGTATGGTGGACATTGGGTCTTTAAAGATGATGCACATTCTGGAGCGGAGCGAGTGCCATGGCTGTCAGGTGCCTGCTGTTTCACACAGCTGACATCTGGGGCTGTCTGAGATTGACAATGACACCAGTTGCAGACATTTAACACCAAATGTGACCACAGCATCAGGGAGGCCAAAAACCTGGAAGCAAGTGCCTCCTGGGCAGCAATGCCTTTCCCAATTTGAGATTCAGGAAGGTGTTCCTAGCAGTAGGAGGCCAGAGCATGTACAAGACTTCTAGGGCTATCACTGGTATATTCCAATGCAGGCCCACAGGTGGCCGCACTGCATTGGAATATACAGATTTTTGCATTTCGTAATGGATAAAATTTAAATACAAATGGCAATCTAATGATTGCAATCTAATGATTGCACGGACAGAAAAGAACAAGTTAGTGGCTGGAGGTAGATTACATGGTCATTGAATATCAATTTTACAGCAGGCCAGTGGACTACAGGCCCCAAAAATTATTTATTCACTGGACAGAAAAGAACAAGTAAGTATGTGGCTGGAGGTAGATTATATGGTCATTGGATATCAAAGTGTATTACAGGCCCCAAAAATTATGCATTCACCGTACAGAAAAGATCAAGTGATTATGTGGCTGGAGGTATATTAGACAGTCAATGGATATCAATTTTACTGAAGGCCAGTACAAATACAAGTCAAATACATATGTTTAAAACAACAAAAAAAATTAAATTGGATTAAAAACATGGCTAACGAAATCCCCCCTCTTGAAAAAAAACTAATGATAATAGTTAAAACACGTGGTCGTCACAGGTTCCTCCGAGGCCCAAAACATTAGGCATTCAACGGACAGAAAAGGCCTTTTATGCCTCATTATTTACATGAGGCAGGGACATTTCTTTGTTCTTGATGTTGTAGGATATGTGTGGGCTGGCATGAGGAGATTCAATTAAACGTGGTTGTCACAGTTGTTGAATTCCTCTGAGGGATCCCTCCGAGATCCAGAGGGACATTTTTAGAAATGTGAGGTAGTCCACACTGTCGTGAGTTAGGCGAGTGCACTTATCGGTCACGATCCCCCCTGCTGTGCTGAACGTCTTTTCGGACAGGACACTGGACGAGGGGCAAGCCAACAGTTCCATGGCAAATTGTGTCAGCTCTGGCCACAGGTCAAGCCTGCACACCCAGTAGTCCAGGGGTTCCTCGCTTCTCAGAGCGTCCACATCGGCCGTTAAACCGATGTAGTCGGACACCTGTCGGTCTAGGCGTTCCTTGAGGCTGTATCCAGAGAGCGGCTGTCGATGGTTTGAATGCAAGAATGATCTCATATCCGAAGTGACCAACACATATTCAAACCGCCCTCTTCTTTCAGGCGCTGTTGGATTGGTACCCGCAACTGTTTCTCTGTGAGTGGAAATTCCTCTACCAGCGCCCGCAAAAGCAAAATGCAGCATTTCTCGAAGCAAGGCTTGGAAGTGCGGCATTCTGACAGCCCTCTGTGATGCTGGTAACATGTCCGCCATTTTATGTTTGTATCGGGTGTCTAAGTACGTTGCCAACAAGTACTGGTCCTCGCCCTTTATGCTTTTTATACGGTGGTCTCTCTTAAAACACTGGAGCATGAAGGCCCCCATTTGCACTAAACTGGAAGCAATGGAGTGGCCTGGCTCCTGCTCATCGTCCAGGATAATGTCGTCCTCGGTCTCCTCCCCCCAGCCAACGACAACACCAGGGATCCCAGAAAAGTTTAAAGCATGCTCTTCTTACTCCTCCTCCTCCTCCACCCCGGCACCATCCTCCTCTGACTCCTCTTCAGACTCGTTTCAGATGGAGTAGCCCCCCCTGGGAATTCATCAGGCATTGCGACTTCCTCATCTTCCTGCTCCTGCTCTTCGACGGCTTGATCAATGACACAACGCAATGCACGCTCCAGAAAGAAGGCATAAGGTACGATGTCACTGATGGCGCCCTGGCTGCGACTGACCAGTTTGGTGATCTCATCAAATGGCCGCAGAAGTCTGCATACGTCGCGCATGAGCAGCCACTGGCGCGGTGAAAAAAAACCAAGCTCCCCAGAACCTGTCCTGCCACAGAGTTCGTACGGGAAGTCGTTAACTGCACATTTCTGCTGGAGCAGCCTATGAAGGGTGGAGTTCCAGCTCGTTGCGCAGTCACAAATAAGACGTATGACGGGCAGGTGGTGTCGCCGCTGAACGTCAGCAAGGCGAGCCATGGCCATGTAAGATCTTCTAAAATGGGCAGAAATTTTCCTGGCCTGCCGCAAGACGTCCTGGACCCTGGGGTATTTGGCAACGAATCGCTGCACGACTAAGTTCAGGACGTGTGCGATGCACGGCACGAGTGTCATTTTGCCCTGTTTCAGCGCGATCAGCAGATTGGCACCGTTGTCGCACACCACTTTACCAACTGTCAAATTGAGTGGGGTTAGACACTGATCCGTCTGTGACCGCAAAGCTGAAAGGAGTGCAGGACCGGCGAGGCTCTTGGCTTCCACAGCCGCAGCACAGCATGGCAATGTCTCACCTGGCACATCGAATGGGTTCTGGGAAGCTTGAGGGGCGCAGAGGAAGAGGCGGTAGCAGTGGAAAAGGAGGAGTCAGCCAAGGAGGAGACGGAAGATGGAGTAGTAGTAGGAAAATAAGAGGCAGGCCTGCATGCAATCCATGGCGGTAACACCAAATCCACATGGGTGCCACGGGTTGCATGCTTGACGGCCGTCAGAAGGTTCACCCAGTGGGTAGTAAAAGTTATGTACCTTCCCTGCCCGTGTTTGCTAGACCACGTTTCTGTGGTCAGATGTATCTTGGCACCAACACTGTGTGCCAGAGATACATTCACTTGCCGCTGAACGTGGCCATATAGCTCCGGGATGACCTTCTGGGAGAAATATTTCCTTCCGGGGACCATCTTTTTAGGTTCGAACATTTGGGCCATGGAAGCCTGCCTTTTGTCAGATGAACGCGATGACGGCACGGTGGAAGGTGGAGTGGAGGACAAATAGGAGGAGAGAGGAGAAGGAGAAGAGGCAGGACGTGGAAAGCCGGAAGTGTGGCTTTGTGGGTTCTGACGGTGTTGCTCCCACTGGGCTCGGTGATGGGAGGCCAGGTGCCTTCTTAGGCCGGTTGTCCCTAGGTGAGTGTTGGGCTTACCGCGACTTATTCGTTGACAGCACAGGCTGCAAATGGCAACACAATTGTCAACAGTGGACATGTAAAAAAAAGACCACACTGCGGAGCCATGTGCCGGCATCCTGGGAGCGCCCGATGTGACCGTGCATTGTGGATGGCTCATTCCAGATACATTAGCAGTCTGCTTTTTGCCTCCTGTGCACTGTAAGTTCTGCCTGCTTCTCCTCCTCCTTCTCCCTATCTGCTGCTCCGTCTCTCCCTCTGAACTCCCCTCCTCTTCTTCTGCTCATGTTGGCACCCATGGGACGTCCATCGACACGTCATCATCGTCACCTTCACCACCACTGACATTAGAGATCTCGGAGTAGGCAGTAACAGCGGGGACCACCCTCCTTGGGCTGATCTGGGTACTGTTGCTGGGTGGCAACCGTTGATACCTCCTCTTCCTGATCCGATGCCAAGAATGGCTGCGCATCGGTAAGGTCTTGGAACGGATGGGAAAATAATTCCTCTGACTCGAGCGGAGGGGATATGGTGGTGGTGGTGTCTTTGGGGGTGCACACAGCAGAGAGTGAAGAGGGTGCAGATAGAGAGGATGAGGAGGGTGCAGAAGCGGAAGGCTGAGTGAGCCACTCAACTAACTCTGGTGCGACCTTTGACGTAATCGCACACACCTTCTGCAACTTCCCGCTTAGGCTCCAGACTGGTGCACCTGTCCGACCCCTAGCACCCCTGTGGAATGGCCTGCTTCTTCCTCTGCCTGTCATTTTCAAAATGACCCTGTGACAAAAGTACCTATAGAAGAGCAGTATTTGTGGAAGGTACAGTTGCAAGAAAAAGTATGTGAACCCTTTGGAATGATATGGATTTCTGGCCAAATTGGTCATAAAATGTGATCCGATCTTCATCTAAGTCACAACAATAGACAAGCACAGTCTGCTTAAACTAATAACACACAAAGAATTAAATGTTACCATGTTTTTATTGAACACACCATGTAAACATTCACAGTGCAGGTGGAAAAAGTATGTGAACCCTTGGATTTAATAATTGGTCATTTCAGTTCAGCAATATTCTTGGGATGTCTGGTGTGAATCGCTTTCTTGAGGTCATGCCACAGCATCTCAATCGGGTTGAGGTCAGGACTCTGACTGGGCCACTCCAGAAGCCGTATTTTCTTCTGTTTAAGCCATTCTTCTAATTACTTCTATGCTTTGGGTCGTTGTCCTGTTGCAACACTTCCATCTTCTGTTGAGCTTCAGCTGGTGGACAGATGGCCTTAAGTTCTCCTGCAAAATGTCTTGATAAACTTGGGAATTCATTTTTCCTTCGATGATAGCAATCCGTCCAGGCCCTGACGCAGCAAAGCAGCCTCAAACCATGATGCCCCCACCACCATACTTCACAGTTGGGATGAGGTTTTGATGTTGGTGTGCTGTGCCTCTTTTTCTCCACACATAGTGTTGTGTGTTTCTTCCAAACAACTCAACTTTGGTTTCATCTGTCCACAGAATATTTTGCCAGTACTGCTGTGGAACATCCAGGTGCTCTTGTGCAAACTGTAAACGTGCAGCAATGTTTTTTTTTGGACAGTAGTGGCTTCCTCTGTGGTATCCTCCCATGAAATCCATTCTTGATTAGTGTTTTACGTATTGTAGATTCGCTAACAGGGATGTTAGCATATGCCAGAGACTTTTGTAAGTCTTAAGCTGACACTCTAGGATTCTTCTTCACCTCATTGAGCAGTCTGAGCTGTGCTCTTGCAGTCATCTTTACAGGACGGCCACTCCTAGGGAGAGTAGCAGCAGTGCTGAACTTTCTCCATTTATAGACAATTTGTCTTACTGTGGACTGATGAACAGCATGGGTTTTGGAGATACTTTTATAACCCTTTCCAGCTTTATGGAAGTCAACAATTCTTAATCGTAGAGAGCTCTTTTGTGCAAGACATCATTCACGTCAGGCAATGCTTCTTGTGAAAAGCAAACCCAGAACTGGTGTGTGTTTTTTATAGGGCAGGGCAGCTGTAACCAACACCTCCAATCTCATCTCATTGATTGGACTCCAGTTGGCTGACACCTCACTCCAATTAGCTCTTGGAGATGTCATTAGTCTAGGGGTTCACATACTTTTTCCACCTGCACTGTGAATGTTTACATGGTGTGTTCAATAAAAACATGGTAACATTTAACATTCTTTGTGTGTTATTAGTTTAAGCAGAATGTGATTGTCTATTGTTGTGACTTAGATGAAGATCAGATCACATTTTATGACCAATTTGGCCAGAAATCCATATCATTCCAAAGGATTCACATACTTTTTCTTGCAACTGTATATCACACCCCTGCCTCAATCAGTTTTTTTTGGGGGGCAACCGGTATATCACACCAGTTGAAATGATTTGTTCCAATAGCATTTGTCACTCTGTGTAGCTGCGGTAACGCAGCAGAACCGCAAACAAATGCTGCACTACCCATATGTACTATATAGAAAGTATATTATTGGTATATAATACCCCTGCTTCAATCAGTTTTTTGGGGGGCCAACTGGTTTGTCACACAAGTTGAAATTATTTGTTCAATAGCGTTTGGCACTCTGTGTAGCTGCGGTAACGCAGCAGAACCACAAACAAATGCTGCACTACCAAATGCACTATATGGAAAGTGTATTATTGGTATATAACACCCCTGCTTCAATCAGTTTTTTTTGGGAGGGGCAACTGGTATATCACACCAGTTGAAATTATTTGTTCCAATAGCGTTTGTCACTTTGTGTAGCTGCGGTAACGCAGCAGAACCGCAAACAAATACTGCACTACCCAAATCCACTATATAGAAAGTATATTATTGGTATATCACACCCCTGCCTCAATTTTTTTGGGGGGCAACTGGCATATCACACCAGTTGAAATTATTTGTTCCAAGAGCATTTGCCCCTCTGTATAGCTGCAGTATTGCAACAGAAACGCACACAACTGCTGCATAATACAAATGCACTATAATATACTTTCTATGTTAGAAAGTATATTATAAGTATATCACACCCTCTGTAAGTCACACCTATCGATAGCACACCTATACCAGTCCAAGGACTTTTGTGGCCCTATTAGCTAGCGTTTGGTGTCCCTAACAGTTTGTCCCTGCTCCACACAGCAACATCTCCCTTAACTGGCAAAAGACTGAATGTAAAATGGGTGCCAGATCGGGTTTATTTATAAGGTAGGGGGTATGTCCATGTGCTGAAAAGTCTCAATTGGCTGTCCTGTACCATGTAATGTAATGGATGTATCATGGGTCAAAGTTCTTCACACTGTAAGAGAATATGGCGCTGGCGAACATTGCCATATGTTCGCCCGTTCGGCAAACCGCGAACGAACAAAGTTCGCTGTGAAACGACTGCCGGGCGTGCCGCAAGGCCATCTCAATTCACCTTCCCCCAAAAATGTAATAAAAAGTGGTCTAAAAGTCATGCACATTCCAAAATGGCATCAGCAAGAACTACAGATTGTCCCACAAAAAATGAGCTCTCACCCAGCTCTGTAACTATAAAAAGGTTACGAAGGTCAGAATATACTGATGAAAATAAAAAATGATTCTTTCCAAAGTTTTTACTTTTTCAGTATTAAAACACAAGATAAACTAATAAAACGTGGTATTGTGGTAAAACAAGTTACTTTTAACGCATGTGGAACACCATGAAAACAAAACCCATAAAACTGTGGCGGAATTCAGTTTTTTTCCAAATCCACCCCATTTGGAATTTTTTCCAGCTTCCCAGTACATTGTATGTAATTGTATGCACCAGAAACATGCCCTAATACGGCTATGTGAACAGAAATATAAAAAAAGTTATGGCTTTGGGAAGGCAGGAAGTTAAAAATGAAAATGCAAAAATGGAAAATTGTGTCAGGAAGGGGTTAAGGAAAAAAGGGACAGGAAAAAAATATTTACCAGATAAAAGCAAAATTGTTATAGCAAACAATAAATTGGAAGCTATATGTATAAATCAATACTATACAACCTCAACTTTCCTTTTTATCACCTTTATTGAGAGCTAATACCGATTCTGAGCCAGAACGCTCCCAATGCCTTCCCTTAATGTTGTAGATTGCGGTTATTGAATTGGTCATGTGCAATGAAACGCTGCAGAAATCCACAAGCATTTGTGTAAAGCACTTTTCAATACTTTAAATATTCTATGGCATCCTCTCATGTAATATTTATAGTGGTTCAGTGCCACATTAAATGATGCATACATTACATGGCGACTGCTCAGTCTAGTAAATACAGTAATGCAGAAAATGACACTACAATAATACATTGTTTTTTAGCTCTGGTATATCCAGTACGTTCTGGTAATTTCTGATCACACAGATATACAGTAATCTGTGGCAGGTTTTACCCATAGCTCAACTAAAATCCTTAAATACTGTCATCTGGAACTGTCATTTATAATGGAATAAAAGTGAGAAAGAATAGAGGGGAGGTAATGCTGTGTTAAAAATGGTCACTTAAAAAAAAAAAGTACAAAAATTAAATGGATTCGTTAAATTTGCTGCCCGGGTCAAGTTGGGTGCCATGTGTATGTGTGTGTGATTCTTTTTTTTTTCATTAAAGAAGTACAGATTTTAGCAAGCTATTATTTCCGGTGAGTTGAGACCCTGAGGGGGCAGCAGTGAATGGAAAAGTGCACGGCAGTCTGCTCTGGAAACTGATGCTCACTGAATCCGAAAGGTCATGTCATGTTTTCTGGCAATTGACTCGATGGGTTCGGATTCTACAACAGAAGGTCGGACCGTTTCCACTCCCCACATGTTTAGGGGGGTATGTGCCTTGCAGCTCTTTTCATATTGACCTTATTACCCTGCCACATTGATAAGCTGGGCTCATGAGCTAGTGTTTTTTTTCTTCTCTTCTATGATATATTCCTCTCTTTTTTATATTTAGCCACTTCTGTAATTTCATTTATTTTAATGTGTTAAGGTAGTGATTGTGTTTTTGCAAAATATTTTATTAAGGAATTATGGAAACTTTGATTAGAAAACTGCATGTAGAGTGCCCCTTTATCTACCTTCTAACTGAGCTTTATTATGGAAAATACGTCTTCAGAACTCAGTAGACATATAACTCTAAGGGCTCATGCACACAACCGTATGTCCTCTGAGGCATACGGTCCGTGAGCCGGCCATATGTCCCGGAGCGGCGTACATCGTGCGCATGGGAGCGAACAGCATCATAGGTTACTATGATGCTGTGCGCATTGGGCCGCACGCGGGACTACTGTCTCGCACTCATATGATATTATAAAAAGTGCGTCTTATGGGGTGAAAAATACCGTAATACATATCTACAGCTCAATATACTGGTAAGAACGCATTACCAGCCTTTACTGTGAGGTGTAAAATGATAACTACCACCAAAATAATCAAGTACCACCAGCTTCAAAAAAATCACGGACACATGTATTTTTTTTCACGGACACAGGTCACCTATTTTCATGGACTGTCCAGAAACTTCTGGATGGTTGGCAACCCTGCTGTTCTCCCAGTGGTAACCAGGGACACACAAGGAAAATAGAGGGGAAAGCTGCTGGCAGTGTTCAGTGCTGGCAGTGCAGCAAGCCTCCATGGGTGTCAGTTTAGAGGATGGGAATGGTACTGTCCCTGATGTAGTGTAGTTGTGTCATGGCGTCCTAACTCTGGTCGTCACTTCTTGGGGTTCATTGCAGTGAAAGTTATGGCACTGAAGAATGAGGCCAGAGTTGAACGTAATAAAGTCCTTTTTATTAAGTGCAATGTAGAACTTGAAATACATACACTAGTAGCATGCTTTAGTGCAATTCTTTTTTGGCACCAGCAAGGATATTGAGGCAGATTGGTTGGTGGCGATTCAGCACTTAGGTGATAATGGCCTAGTGGGTGTTTGGTGAAAGGTGGCTTAGCTGTATTCTCTCACTTTACAGCAGTGTCTGTAGAAGCTCAATACAGTGCTCCTTTAGGATACAATGGCCTCAGGATACAATATTTCCAACATTTAATGGTCTTTTTGGACCCATTGTGAGTTGAAACTACACTCAACATACAACGCCTCAGACTCAGATCCAACCAATCGAGTCCACTTCTCTGGTAAAATAGCTGTATTAGTTGCTAGTTAGCAGCTATTTCTGACTGTTATAAAACCTGTTTTATCTGACTTAAGATTTAAAAAAAATAAGTTTTAACTTTCTCTTGGGTGACATTTTAGAGCTTTGGAATCGATTACTCAACATACAATGGTTTCAACAGGCAATAGTCATCCTGAAACCAATTAATATTGTAACTTTAGGGACCACTGTATAGCAGTTCACTCTGCTGTTTCTTTCTTCTAAAGGCTTTACGTGAGGCAATTTAGTTAAAGTTCTCTCCGAAGAGATCTCTGTAAGAGAAGGAGCACTGCAGTCTATGCCCTCTCTGCTCTGTCTCTAGACAGGAACACCACACCCTTCGCAGGAAGCAGAACCAGTCCACTCCTACCAAGAGGAGAGGAGCAAGGTGGTTAACCCTGTTTCTCCCTTGCTGTTTGAAATAGCCAGGAAACAAAAGTGAAACAGAATGCCTAACAATGGCAGCAGATCAAATAGGCAGGTAAATTTTTAAAATCCAAGTTTTTTGTAGTAAAATATATCACACATATAGAGATGTAGTGGCTGGGGCAGAGAGAGAAGAGGCAGGCTTTTCAGTCTGCCTCTGCTTCTTACAGTTATCAGTCTTCAGTATTCAGAAGACGCTGAATATGGATGGATTCTCCTTAGCAGTGTACAAACTAATTGGCGTGGTATTAAAAAGCATTGTATGCATTTTTGCTGGGGATTGCCATTAGCAGCGACCACAAGTGCAGGATCTCCCCCCCCCCCCCCAGTATAGATGCACCACTGCATATGGGGTTGAGCACTTCCTGCTTTTTAATACCACGCCAATTCGTAGTTTGTATATTGAATTTGTTGGAGGTGCAAAAACTCCTAGTCTGAATGTGCCTTTATTTCCATCTATAGGCAGCATTCTAGTGCACATGTGAGGCCCGGGCTATATGATCCAGTCTTGGTTGGGGCTCAGAGCTCTCTCCCTCCTCCCATTGTATGCATGGTCACATGCTGGAGGTAACTGGGAGATTCCTGTGAGTCAGACCTTGCGCTCCTGTAATTATCGTTAGGTCCTGAGCTACTTGAGAAACCTTGGCGCGGTGCTCGGGCTCAGACATGTCCTCCACAGTAGGAAATGTTGGCTAATCAATTTTACATCAGTATGAGGGTTAGTAAGACTGCAGAGCGCACCTGTCTTTGTTATTGTTATATTATTCTCCTTAGCAGTGCTCAAGAGTTCTAAGGATTAAAAAAATTTGATGAAGAATATACCAGCTGTAATGTACATATATATGTGGTAGATACTGATGCAATATTGATGATAGAAACTGAGTTTCTAACGCATTTGTGAACAAAGCCTAATAATTATTGGCCAAAATTGTAGGGCAGGAGATTTTTGTAGTGTTGCTGTGTTTAAGATTGCCTGCAATCTATATCATAAACAACTTTGAGCTTTGGACCACAGCAGAGGGTAAGGTGTAGAGCAGGGGTGGGGAACTCCAGCCCACGGGCTGCATACGGCCCCGGGATCAATTCATGTGGCCACAGCCAGGACATATAGTGAAAATGCTAAATGCTTCGAATGGAAGCGATCATTAGCATGCGGGAGGCAAAGGAGGTGAGAACAGCACTGCACTGGCTGTCCTCACCTTCCCTTCTTCCAGCACATACAGTGTCAGGATGTGGTGCGCGTAGGTGCGCACTATGACCTGACGCTGTGCACTGTTAGGTAACAGTACAGCTTGGCTGGAAGAAGACCAGGGAGGGTAAGTGAATCTGCCAAGTGGCAGTGCTGTTGGATGCTGGATGCTGATAGGGCTGATCTGAGGCTAATTGAGAGTGGGGGAGGTCTGATCTGAGGCTGGGGGACTGATCTGAGTCTGGGAGGTCTGATGGGGTCTGATTTTATGCTGGTAGGGGGCTGATCTGAGGCTAAGAAGGGTCTGATGGGGGTATGATCTGAGGATGGGAGGTCTGATGGGGGTGTGATCTGAGGCTGGGGGGGTATGATCTGTGGCTGGGAGGTCTGATCAAAGGCTGGGGAGGGTCTGATATGAGGCTCGGGGGTCTTATCTGAGGTTGCGAGGTCTGATCTGAATTGGGCGGGGTCTGATCTGAGGCTGAGAGGTCTGATGGGAGTCTGATCTGAAGCTGATGTAGGCTGGGGGGCCTGATGGGAGGCTGATCGAGGTGGGGGGCAGAGTCTGAGAAAGTGACAAAGGCAGGGACAGTTGCAAAGGAAGAGGCAGGGACAGTGGCAGAGTGAAAGCTGGGTAAACCCCTCTCCCCCCCCCCCCCCACGGGTTTAGCTTGGCTGCCATTAATGCCAAATAAAGAACTAAATAAATAACATTCTGAACTTAAAAATTAGACTGCTATGTGTGGTCAAAATGTTGCCTGTACTATATGTAATATATATATATATAGTGAAGGCACCATTTCGTGCTGCAAAAATACAGCACTCTATATTTTTTTTAATTGAAGCGCAATTTCTGTAACTTACTCCCTAAGTCAGTATATGTTTGACCAATTATAGCAGTCAAATTTTTAAGTTGAGAATTTTGTATGGCCCGCGATCGATGTTTAAAATATCCAAATGGCCCTCGGCAGCAACTGTAAGCCGTGTACCGGGGTGGGCTCCCCAGGGTACAGCGAAGAGTTACGACGAAGAAAGCAACTCCGACACCAAACTATGCAAAACAAACTTTATTTTACTGAAGAGTGATATCAAACATAACCCCCACATGCAAAGAGCAGAAAATATATTTACATACGCTCAGCCGGGGCCGAGACCTTGTGCTGCACAGCACGGCGCCCCCCTGATGTTTGCTGGGGAAACACAATTACTATAATTTTGCCTATGGCGGTCACGAATACCACTGCCTCGTCGTACCTGTTATTACCCTAAAGGTGGGAACAATTGTGTGGGATGAGAGGCACGGGTTAGCCCGCGTTGCAGCACAAAAGCTTACAATCCTACTGAACTATATATTAATTCCTTAACCCTTCCCCACCACTGGTTCTGTGGCGCGTGCTGGAATTACTCCCGATCAACACTGAACTGGATGAAATTTACGGTAAGGTCGGTTTGTGATCTCCGGTGTGAACAATGACTTATAATTAATAAATCCTTATGGCGAATAGTCTACAATCCTGGCGGCCAGCCTTACACCGTTACCCTAACTAACTAACTAGCTACAGGCTCAATCACAGTCTTTAATCTTCCAGGCGCCAATACAAGAACAAGCTGCGTGCACGATCTGTCTTACCGACCCGGGTCTGCTTTGTCTCCGCTGATGACTGCGAACTGAACAATGTCCTTTCCACATGTGTGCAGCACAGTGGCGTCGTTGCTTCGCTCCTCTGTCCCCACTAGCAATATCTGCAGCAGAAATCCTCCTTCAGTGCAGGATCCAGGTGTTGGACGAGACCTGCTTCCCTTGACTGCCGTTCCGATAGCAAAAGAAGGCTCTCACACTGGGATGTAGATAGATTCAGTTCTCTCTGTGTCTCTTTGTCTGCTCTCAAAATGGCAATCTCTTTCTGCTTCCCTGCAGCTTGTTAACCACACCGCTCATGCATATTGTAATCCGAGCAGTCAGTGAGCTGTGACTAGGAAATAGCGACATCTTGTGGCTAAACAACAATGAACTTAAATTAACAGTGTTCATACAATGAGAGCTGCTTCTCAATCTCGCACAACTACACTCCTGGTGTAGAGTAATGCTTCCATTAACTAATAGCAGGGGCGTTTCTAGGGTCTCAAAAGATCCAGGGCCCAAGCACCAATGCATATGGCCCAATGCTCTAAGTTAAACAACTGCATCCCCTCCCCCTGAAAACACTAGCACTGAAGACATTTTACTGTACTTGCTATACAGCAGCACATACCTCTCACATCCAGGGCCTCCAGGTGACGTCTCCTCTGATGTTGATCTTCTCTGTCATCATCTTCTCCATTCGGTCCAGCCGCCTCGTCTCTGCAGAGTGTGAAACACAGACATCTTAGCTTCCTTACTTTTATGTACCCCCAAACAATATCCTGAAGAAAAATGAGTGCCCCCCATAGTAACAGTATCCTCATAGTCCCACAATAGTAATTCCCTTCTAGAATGCTCTCATTAGTAATACTGCCCCCCTACTGGACCCCAACAGTGATAATACTCCACAAGTGTGCCTCCATTAGTAGAAGAGCCCCTCCAGTATTAATAATACCTCACAGAGCCCCCAGTAGAAATGGGCCCCCCTATTATTCCCCAGTGGTAATAAAGCTCTCTACAGGACCACTCAGTAGGAATAAGGCCCCCATAGTGCTCTTTGTAGAAATAATGCAGATCCCTCCTATAGAGCCCCCAGTAGTAATAAGAACGCCTAATGTGCCCTGGATTTAAAATGCCCCCACAGTGCCCCCAGTATTTATACTGCCCCCTACTGTTATAATGCTCATCCTAAAGCGCCCCAAGTATTTATAATGCCGCCTGCAGTGCCCCCTGTAGTTATATCGCCCCCTACTGTTATAATGCAAGGCTCACCCTGAAGCGCCCCCAATATTTATAATGCCGCCTGCAGTGCCCCCTGTAGTTATATTCCTCCATTTAGTGTCCTCAGAAATTATGATTCCTTAGCACCTCCGCCATACAGTCCCATGTAAACAACACTATTGCCCTCCCTCTGCCATAGAGTCCCATATAAATACCATCACACCATCTCTCCAGCCCCCTCCAATATACAGTGCCATGTAAATAACATCCCCCTCTATCTACAGCCCCCTCCAAAATACAGTCCCATGTAAATAACATCACACCATCTCTCCTGCCCCTTCCAACATACAGTCCCATGTAAATAACATCACCCCCTCCCCAGCCACCTTCAACATACAGTCCCATGTAAATAACATTACCCCTTAACATTCAATCCAATGTAAATAATATCACTCCCTCCCAGAGCTGCCTTCAACATGCAGTCCCATATAAATAAAATTACGCATCAACATACAGTCTCATGTAAATAACATCACCCTACCCCAGCCACTTCCAAATTTTAGTCCCATGTAATTAACATCACTCCACCTCACTGTCCCATGTAAATAACTTCCCTCCCTTCAGCTCTAACATACAGTCCCAGTTAAATAACTACAACTCCCAACATTGCTCTGCCTCTCACACTGAGTAATCTTCACTTACCTCTCCTCATGTAGCAGATCTCACCTCAGCCTCTTCCCAGGAATTCTCTTCACTGCTGAGCCATTATTCTGCCAGATTCCTATACCTGGCAGAATGCTATACCCGGAAGTGACGCGGCCGCCCTGGAATCAGCTGGAGGAGGGTGTGTGGGGATCTGCACAAGCGCAGATCCACTGAATTCGTAGAAATAATTGCACCGCCGCTGGAGAAGCACCTACTTCATTTGCATGCACGAAACTGTACACCGCGCGTGCGCACTCAGGGGTAGGTAGATTTTTCTGTGCAAAATTTGAGTGCGCACGCGAGGACACATCATCTGGAGCAGTTCAGTCTCACCACATAGCAGAGTTGAGTGCAGGATATTGGGGACACCACATAGCAGAGGTGATTGCAGGATATTGGGGTCACCACACAGTGGAGCTGTTAAGTACTTTGGGGACAAAAAAATTGATCTACCTCTGAGTGCGCACGCGTGGCGTACGGTTTCGTGCATGCAAATGAAGTAGGTGCTTCTCCCACGGCGGTGCAATTATATCTACGAATCCAGTGGATCTGCGCTTACGCAGATCCACATACACCCTCCTCCAGTTGATTCCGGTGCAGCCACGTCACTTCCGGGTATAGCATTCTGCCAGGTATAGGAATCTGGCAGAACACCTTCCTCTCCTGCACTGGTCACATGATGGTGACATCATCCCAGGTCCTTTTTACCTACTGCATTTAGAACTGATCACATGACCTGTCATCACAGGTCCTTCAGCTCTTGCAGTGCATTAGATTCAATGTATTGCCATCCTGAGGACGGCAATACAGTTATATCTAACAGGCAGGCAGGACATTCGGGGGCTGGGACAAAACATCAGGGGCTCAGGCCCCGAATGCTTTGACCTAGCAACGCCCCTAATAGAAGCAGAATTGCAATGAAAAGTACACTCACCTAAAGAATTATTAGGAACACCATACTAATACGGCGTTGGACCCCCTTTTGCTTCAGATCTGCCTTAATTCTACGTGGCATTGATTCAACAAGGTGCTGATAGCATTCTTTAGAAATGTTGGCCCATATGATAGGATAGCATCTTGCAGTTGATGGAGATTTGAAGATGCACATCCAGGGCACGAAGCTTCCCGTTCCACCACATCCCTAAAGATGCTCTATTGGTTGAGATCTGGTGACTGTGGGGCCATTTAGTACAGTGAACTCATTGTCATGTTCAAGAAACCAATTTGAAATGATTCGAGCTTTGTGACATGGTGCATTATCCTGCTGAAGTAGCCATCAGAGGATGGATACTGTTCTCATTCTGTTACGCCAAATTCGGACTCTACCATTTGAATGTCTTCAACAGAAATCGAGACTCATCAGACCAGGCAACATTTGTCCAGTCTTCAACAGTCAATTTTGGTGAGCTTGTGCAAATTGTAGCCTCTTTTTTTCCTATTTGTAGTGGAGATGAGTGGTACCCCGGTGGGGTCTTCTGCTGTTGTAGGCCCATCCGCCTCAAGTTGTGCGTGTTGTGGCTTCACAAATGCTTTGCTGCATACCTCGGCTTGTAATGAGTGGTTATTTCAGTCAACCGTTGCTCTTCTATCAGCTTGAATCAGTCGGCCCCATTCTCCTCTGACCTCTAGCATCCACAAGGCATTTTCGCCCACAGGATGCCGCATACTGGATGTTTTTCCCTTTTCACACCATTCTTTGTAAACCCTAGAAATGGTTGTGCGTGAAAATCCAGTAACTGAGCAGATTGTGAAATACTCAGACCGGCCCGTCTGGCACCAACAACCATGCCACACTCAAAATTGCTTAAATCACCTTTCTTTCCCATTCTGACATTCAGTTTGGAGTTCAGGAGATTGTCTTGACCAGGACCACCCCCCTAAATGCATTGAAGCAACTGCCATGTGATTGGTTGACTAGATAATTGCATTAATGAGAAATAGAACAGGTGTTCCTAATAATTCTTTAGGTGAGTGTATATTGCAGAGCTGCATAACTTTTCATTGTGTAAGGCGTGAGACTGCTTCAGATTTATGATCTTCTGTATTATCCTGTGTGAATTGTATAGGTGCAATTCTTTACCCTTTCAGATCTTGAGTGAAAGACTAATTACTGCTATGTCTATTTAATCATTCGGTACATGGGTTTTATACGTTCTATTATGTATAGTAGTCATATTTGGGGTCATTTATCAAACTGGTGTAAAGTAGAACTGGCTAGTTGCCCATAGCAACCAATCAGATTGCACCTTTCACTTTCCAAAGGAGCTGTGAGTAATGAAGGTGGAATCTGATTGGTTGCTATGGGCAACTAGCCAGTTCTACTTTATACCAGTTTGATAAATTACCCCAATTGTGTATTTTTCTATTTCCTTGTTTAACCCATTCCTGACACATGACATACTATTACGTCATGGAAGCCACTGCGTTCCTGTAATTTGATGTAATAGTACGTCATGGTGATTGGGCGGGCACTAGAGTGGTGCGCGCCTGATCACTGAACACCGTAAAAAAAAAAAAAAAGTAAAAAAAAGCCATTTTTATCACCTTACATCACAAAAATTGCAACAGCAAGCGATCAAAAAGGCGTATACCCCCAAAATAGTACCAATCAAACTGTCACCTCATCCCGCAAAAAATTATATCCTACCTAAGACAATCGGTCATAAAATAAAAAAGTTATCACTCTCAGACAATGGAGACACTAAAATATGATTTTTTTTTGCTTCAAAACTGCTATTATTGTGTTAAAGTGAAATAAATGAAAAAAAGTAGACATATTAGGTATCTCCGCATCCGTATCAACCTGATTTATAAAAATATCACATGACCTAACCCCTCAGGTGAACACCGTAAAAAAAAAAAAGAAAAAAAAAAACTGTGTAAAAAAAAAAAGCCACCAAGCGATCAAAAAGGTATATACCCCCCCCCACCAAAATAGTACCAATCAAACCGTCTCCTCATCCCGCAAAAAATTAGAAATTACCTAAGACAATCGGTCAAAAAATAAAAAAGCTATGGCTCTCAGACTATGGAGACACTAAAACATCATTATTTCGGTTTCAAAAATGCTATTATTGTGTAAAACTTAAATAAATAAGAAAAAGTAGTCATATTAGGTATTGCCACGTCCGTAACAATCTGCTCTATAAAAAAGGCAAGGTAAACACTGTAAAAATAAATAAATAAAAACTGCGCCACTAGAAAAAAAAAATTGGTCACCTTGCCCCATAAAGTGTAATAATGAATGATCAAAAAATCACATGGTGTATTTTTTTCAAAAATGTTTTATTATGTAAAACTGAAACAAACAAACATAGAAAGTAGACATATTTGAAGAGTGATCAGATGAATTGCATAGTCCTTCTTTGCCATGAAAATTAACTTAATCCCAAAAAAAACTTTCCACTGCATTTCATTGTGGTCATTAAAGGACCTGTTGAGATCATTTCAGTAATCGTCTTGTTAACTCAGGTGAGAATGTTGACGAGCTCAAGGCTGGAGATCATTATGTCAGGCTGATTGGGTTAAAATGGCAGACTTGACATGTTAAAAGGAGGGTGATGCTTGAAATCATTGTTCTTCCATTGTTAACCATGGTGACCTACAAAGAAACGTGTGCAGCCATCATTGCGTTGCATAAAAATGGCTTCACAGGCAAGGATATTGTGGCTACTAAGATTGCACCTCAATCAACAATTTATAGGATCATCAAGAACTTCAAGGAAAGAGGTTCAATTCTTGTTAAGAAGGCTTCAGGGCGTCCAAGAAAGTCCAGCAAGCGCCAGGATCGTCTCCTAAAGAGGATTCAGCTGCAGGATCGGAGTACCACCAGTGCAGAGCTTGCTCAGGAATGGCAGCAGGCAGGTGTGAGCGCATCTGCACGAACAGTGAGGCGAAGACTTTTGGAAGATGGCCTGGTGTCAAGAAGGGCAGCAAAGAAGCCACTTCTCTCCAAAAAATACATCAGGGACAGATTGATCTTCTGCAGAAAGTATGGTGAATGGACTGCTGAGGACTGGGGCAAAGTCATATTCTCCGATGAAGCCTCTTTCTGATTGTTTGGGGCATCTGGAAAAAGGCTTGTCCGGAGAAGAAAAGGTGAGCGCTACCATCAGTCCTGTCTCATGCCAACAGTAAAGCATCCTGAGACCATTCATGTGTGAGGTTGCTTCTCATCCAAGGGAGTGGGCTCACTCACAATTTTTCCCAAAAACACAGCCATAAATAAAGAATGGTACCAAAACACCCTCCAACAGCAACTTCTTCCAACAATCCAACAACAGTTTGGTGAAGAACAATGCATTTTCCAGCACGATGGAGCACCGTGCCATAAGGCAAAAGTGATAACTAAGTGGCTCGGGGACCAAAACGTTGACATTTTGAGTCCATGGCCTGGAAACTCCCCAGATCTTAATCCCATTGAGAACTTGTGGTCAATCCTCAAGAGGCGGGTGGACAAACAAAAACCCACTAATTCTGACAAACTCCAAGAAGTGATTATGAAAGAATGGGTTGCTATCAGTCAGGAATTGGCCCAGAAGTTGATTGAGAGCATGCCCAGTCGAATTGCAGAGGTCCTGAAAAAGAAGGGCCAACACTGCAAATACTGACTCTTTGCATAAATGTCATGTAATTGTCGATAAAAGCCTTTGAAACATATGAAGTGCGTGTAATTATATTTCACTACATCACAGAAACAACTGAAACAAAGATCTAAAAGCAATTTAGCAGCAAACTTTGTGAAAACTAATATTTGTGTCATTCTCAAAACTTTAGCATTTTTCTAAATCTTTGGTAAATTTTAGATTTTTTCGCAAATAAAGGTGAAATATATTGACTCAAATTTATGACTATCATGAAGTACAATGTGTCACGAGAAAACAATCTCAAAATTGCTTGGATAAGCAAAGTGTTCCAAAGCTATTACCACATAAAGTGACACATGTCAGATTTGCAAAAAATGGCCTGGGCAGAAGAGCGAAAACTGTCCCGGGGTAGAAGGGGTTAAAGGCTGGTGGGTCTCCAACTGTAAACACTTAATATTGGACTTGCCCTTTCCAATATGGCGCTGAGGTAACATATAGTCGTAGGCCAAGCTCTCACCACTATCGCCTCCCACTGTACCTGTTGAGGCTGATGTTGCTGACTGCTCTGAAATCCAGACGATCAGCTTATGGTATCAGACACCATAGTGGCAACTGTCAACACACACTCATGGCTTCCCCCCAGGCTGCAGCTTTTAAGTGAACCTGGCATTTCACAGGGGTAAAGCAAGGAGTTAAGACGACCATCCTCTTTTTACAGCAACCCTACACCCCCACCAATCATGGTATCTGCGACTATATGTTACCTGAGTGCCATATTGGAAAGGGCAAGTCCAATATTAAGTGTTTACAGTTGGAGACCCACCAGCCTTTAAATAAGGAAATTGCAAAATACACAATTGGGGTTATTTATCAAACTGGTGTAAAGTAGAACTGGCTTAGTTGCCCATAGCAACCAATCTGATTCCGCCTTCATTACTCACAGCTCCTTTTGAAAGTGAAAGGTGCAATCTGATTGGTTGCTATGGGCAACTAGCCAGTTCTACTTTACACCAGTTTGATAAATGACACCAAATATGACAACTGTACATAATAGAACGTATAAAACCCATGTACCGAATGTTTAAATAGACATTAATAGCAGTAATTAGTCTTTCACTCAAGATCTGAAAGGGTAAAGAATTGCACCTATACAATTCAAACAGGATAATACAGAAGATCATAAATCTGGAATAGTCTCACGCCTTACACAATGAAAGTTATGCAGCTCTGCAATGTATTTTTCATTGCAATTTTTCCCAAGTTTCAAGATTTCTGCTTGCTATAAGTTAATGGGAAGCATTACTGTACATGCTACCCTCTGCTGTGCTCACAGCTCAAGGTAGTTTTATAATATATTATTGCAGGCAATCCTAAACACAGCAACACTACAAAAATCTCCTTCCCTACAATCTTGACCAGCCAAGAACTGCATTAGAACTTAGAGCCTCAGTTTCTTATGCAATATTGCATCAGCATCTACCACATATATACGCATATTACAGCTAGGGTATTCTTTAAAAAAATCACTGCTATCTCAGATATATTGTAGAAGGTAATATACAACCAAAATGGCCGCAACCAATCCTATTTTTGGCCGTTTTCACGGTCAGACAGACCCATTGAAATCAATGGGACCGTTTTCAACGGCCGATTGACAGGAGTGCACCTGTGTAATGGCCATTAAAAATGGGTACACTTTACACAGGAGTGGTTAAAAAATAAATAAACTGTGGTGGGCCATTATGGGGGCATTATTAAAACCATGGTAGAAATTATTTAAGATGGGGCCCTACATTGGGGGCATTATTAAAGCTGGGGACATTAAGAAAAGAATTCCTACACTACAGGGGACATTATTTTAGCTGGGGGCCTACATGGGGGTATTATTAAAGCTGGGGGCACTATAAAAAAAATATTTACACCTTGGATGACATTATTTTACCTGGGGCCAAAATAGGGGGCATTATTAAAGCTGGGGGCAGTAGAAATAAAATTCCTACACTATGGGGGACATTATTTTAGCTGGGGGCCTACCATCCTGTGGTTGTTCTCAGAAGGGTGGGTCTATAAATAACTTCCAATCAAATTCATAAATTTTTCATGTCCGTTAAAAACTGATGCAAAACGGACATTAAAAACGGACACACGGACAGAAAATGGATGCACACACTGATGCAAAATGGCCATGAAAAACTGACAGTGTGTCCGTTTTCAATGGACGTCTTGTGCATGTAGCCTACATAGTTTTTCTAGTATGAAACAATATTCTCTTGCTCTCTCTATTAGATAATAATATATAGATCACACTCGCAGCAGGAACAGCAATTGTAAAGTTAGATTTGTGATTCTAGTAAGATGTAAGCATTGCTGTTACCATGGTTGTTGCTCAGTTACAGGTCATCTGCTATGGTTAGTATATTACTGTAAAAGCACAGTGAATGGGTGGAATTATACTGTATATTTAATATAAGAATTCAGCCCCCTTACACTGCATGAACAGATTTCTTTATCCTTACTAATACTCAATTATTCTCTTAAATTTTTGAACTTCTAAAAAAACAATAGTATCAAAAAGTGTATAAAATATCTATCAATGAAAATTTACAAGTATACCCTAAGCTTGCAGGTATTTCAAATCTTAAAGGGAATGTTCAGGATTACAAAATTGATTGGCTATCCTCAGAATAGGCCATTATTATATGATCTTGGGGTCTGACACTGCCGCTAATCAGCTATCTCAGAGTAGCTCTGGTGCTGAAACTGCACAGCTCCCTCCTTTGTGCAATGGATGGTGCTTGTAAGTGTAGCGGTAACAAGTACGCTCTGCTACACCACTAACAGAGCTGTGTAGTTCCAGTGCCACAGCTACTCTGAAACAGCTAATTGATGGGGTAGGGGTGTTGGACCCCTGCCAATCTGAGGATAGACAATGAATATAAAAATCCTTGAATACCCCTTTAAATCTACATAGACATGCAGCATAAGAAACAAGGGTTACTTTAAACACCACTGCCATGTTCAAGATTATTAGTATCTTATACACTGGATTGTGGGCAGTGCACTGTGCTGCACATGTGGAGCTATGTCCAACCGCTGCCTATTGTAATCAGTGAGAGGAGGATAAAGGATGGCCATGCATCAGACCCATCTCAAAAGTTCAGCATTTTATCTATTTTATTTATTTTCAGCATTTATATAGCGCTGACATATCCCGCTTTACAGACATTAGCATCACGCTGGGCTCACAATCTAAGTTCCCTATCAGTATCTCTTCATAGTGTGGGAGGAGACCAGAGGAAACCCACACAAACCAGGGGAGAACATACAAACCATGCAGATGTTGTCCTTGGTCAGATTTGAACCCAGGACCCCAGTGTTACAAGGCACTGAGCCACCGTTCTGCCCATAGCCACTGTGCTGCCTATTACACTATCCACAATCTAATGTATAATGTACTAATTATTTTAAACATGTTCTACCAATCATGAGGGTCTTAGAACTCAGGCCCCCACAGATCAAAGCTTTTGATATTGTGCTATAACATATCAAAAAGTATTTTTTATTTATTTTTTTGCAGTGCATATACACTACATGATTGTAAAATTGTAACTCTACACCTCTAGTTCTGCTGTGCAGTCATGCCCTGGTTGGGTCATCAAGTCATATGTTGTAGATACAGTGGCAGTGGGTTCTGCAACAACTGTCTACTTTACTTAAAAATAATGAGATAACCCATTGGTTAGGTCAGGAGCGGTGCTCCGGCCACTTGCAGAAATGCAACTGTTTCTTCTCCCAAGAGAGACACAGTATCAGTTGTTACACAATCAACATACAATGCAGCAATGGAGAACTGGGAGAACTGGTGGCATTAGAGGGCGAAGTGATGGCACGGGGGGAGGGGAGGATGCTGAATTTTTTATAGTAAATGTTCTATTAATTTGTTTTTTCTTATTAGAGTACTCAACTAATCGTTGGAATAATCAGTAGAATACTTGATTACTAAAATAATCAATAACTGCAACCCTAATCAGACCCCATGTTCATATAATAATGGCCTATTCTGAGGATAGCCAATCAATTTTATAATCCTATATAGACTATAGACTATACTTTTTGATACTTTTTTTATTTTTATAAATTTTTATTAAATAAATACATCCACAAGGTATTTACATTCCAGGGGGATACTTACAATATAATACAAAAAATAGAAAATTCTTACACAATATCAAATTGCTCAATATAATATATGCATTTTTGACCATAACATCGGAGAGCCCGCAAGGCTTGCCTCCAATAAATCCTCCCTACCCACACTGGAACGCCCAAAACACCCCCCCCCCCCCATCCACCCTTGATGTCCCTGTGTCTCGGGAGCCGCTCGGAGGAGCCGGGGGCACCAGCCTCTTGTTTGTCCTGATATATATCAACTTAGCGATAAATCCTAGTTCCCGAACGTTTTTCCGGGGACCCTATCCTGACTATGGCCAAAGTGAACAAATTTGTTCCCATTCCTTTATTTTTGGCGAGTTCTGTCTTGTAATTTTTTCAAATCTTTTTACTCTCGTAACCAAGTTTTTCCATTCCTCAAAGTCCGGTTGGGACTCTGATCCCCATTTCTGCGCTATGACTACTCTGGCCAAGAGAAGAGTCTTAAGCCAGAATTTATTAATTTAGCAGTTATCTCCCTAGACTGTGGGGTAGTACCCAGTATAGCAAAGGAAACATCGAAAGTGAGTCTAGTGGCCGATCTACTAGAGAGTTCCTCAAACACTCTACTCCAGTGATGCCCAACCTACGGCCCGCGGGCCGCATTTGGCCGTGTCATGCGGCCCGCGCAGTGACCGGACTTTATCAGCGCAGGGCGCGCTGCGAGCGGCACAGGCAGCAAAGCGATGCTGCCTGTGCCTGCAATCTCCCCGCCCAGCCCCGCCCCGCCTCCTAGCTAATTTATTCACTGCACTTGCCTCTGTGAAATTGAAGAGAAGCGCCGTAATCTCGCACAGGCGCACTGGCAGAGGCATCAAAGTGCGCATGCACTGTCTTCCTGGCCTCTGCTCTGGGTGGGGGGGATATCTGTGGAGGACACTGAAGGGGGGGATCTGTGGAGGACACTGAAGGTGGGGGGATCTGTGGACGACACTGAAGGGGGGGGTGATCTGTGGACGACACTGAAGGGGGGGGATCTGTGGAGGACACTGAAGGGGGGATCTGTGGAGGACACTGAAGGGGGGGATCTGTGGAGGACACTGAAGGGGGGGGATCTGTGGAGGACACTGAAGGGGGGGGAATCTGTGGAGGACACTGAAGGGGGGGAATCTGTGGAGGACACTGAAGGGGGGGAATCTGTGGACGACACTGAAGGGGGGATCTGTGGACGACACTGAAGGGGGGGATCTGTGGACGACACTGAAGGGGGGGGATCTGTGGAGGACACTGAAGGGGGGGATCTGTGGAGGACACCGAAGGGGGGGGGATCTGTGGAGGACATTGAAGGGGCTGATCTGTGGATGACACTGAAGGGGGGGGGAATCTGTGGACGACACTGAAGGGGGGATCTGTGGAGGACACTGAAGGGGGGATCTGTGGAGGACACTGAAGGGGGGGATCTGTGGAGGACACTGAAGGGGGGGATCTGTGGAGGACACTAAAGGGGGGGATCTGTGGAGGACACTGAAGGGGGGATCTGTGGAGGACACAGAAGGGGGGGATCTGTGGAGGACACTGAAGGGGGGGATCTGTGGAGGACACTGAAGGGGGGGATCTGTGGAGGACACTGAAGGGGGGGATCTGTGGAGGACACTGAAGGGGGGATCTGTGGAGGACACTGAAGGGGGGATCTGTGGAGGACACTGAAGGGGGGATCTGTGGAGGACACTGAAGGGGGGATCTGTGGAGGACACTGAAGGGGGGGATCTGTGGACGACACTGAAGGGGGGGGATCTTTAAATTTAGCCAATATTTTTGGTCTTCGATAGTAATAAAGTTCCGTAAATTATTATACCAAAGTGGAGTGAAAGGCCGAGTATACGTAATCCCCAGTATACAGTACCTTTTATTTTTTCCCATACTATGTGCATTCCCCTGCTAATTGTACATTTTTCCCCTCGTCTATCCAAATGTCCTGCCTCTAGAATGCTAAAGATATCGCGCTGGGGGCCCGGGAAAACTTTTGTAAAATTATGTAAAATTTTGCCAGTATCGTTCATAAATACAAACTGAAAAGCATGGCGTGGTATTAAACTAGCAGGAAGTGCTCAAACCCACATGCAGTTGTGCATATATATAGGGGAGCAAATCCTGCACTTGTGGCCCGTTGCTAATGACGATCCCCAGCAAAAACGCATACAATGGAGGATGCCCGCAGCGAACCACAAGTACCACAATAGACATCCTACACAAGATAGCAATTATGTGGATGTGATAATCAATATAGCAATATAACAAAATAATAGCAAAGACAGGTGCACTCTGCGGTCTTACTAAACCCTCAAACTGACTTTAAAATTGAGAGATTAGCCAACATATCCTACGGTATAGGACATGTCTGAGCCCGAGCACCGAGCAAAGGTTTCTCAAGTAGCTCGGGGACCTAACACTCACCTACCTGAGCCGTATGGGCAATACCAGGAGCCAGTGGGCAAATTACAGGAGCATGAGGCCGACTCACAAACAACTCACCAGTTACCTCCAGCATGTAACCATGCTTGCAATGGGAGGAGGGAGGAGTCTGCGAGTCCCACTCAAGACTGGCTGATAAGGCCCAGGCCTCACAGGTGCACCTAAATGTAGCCTGTAGATGGAAAGCAGGCACATTTAACCACCTCCGGACCGCCTAACGCAGGATCGCGTTCCGGAGGTGGCAGCCCTGCGCAGAGTCACGCATATATGCGTCATCTCGCGATGGCCGAGATTTCCTGTGAACGCGCGCACACAGGCGCGCGCGCTCACAGGAACGGAAGGTAAGAGAGTTGATCTCCAGCCTGCCAGCGGCGATCGTTCGCTGGCAGGCTGGAGATGTGTTTTTTTTTAACCCCTAACAGGTATATTAGACGCTGTTTTGATAACAGCGTCTTATATACCTGCTACCTGGTCCTCTGGTGGTCCCCTTTGTTTGGATCGACCACCAGAGGACACAGGTAGCTCAGTAAAGTAGCACCAAGCACCACTACACTACACTACACCCCCCCCCCGTCACTTATTAACCCCTTATTAGCCCCCTGATCACCCCTGATCACCCCATATAGACTCCCTGATCACCCCCCTGTCATTGATTACCCCCCTGTCATTGATCAACCCCCTGTAAAGCTCCATTCAGATGTCCGCATGATTTTTACGGATCCACTGATAGATGGATCGGATCCGCAAAACGCATCCGGACGTCTGAATGAAGCCTTACAGGGGCATGATCAATGACTGTGGTGATCACCCCATATAGACTCCCTGATCACCCCCCTGTCATTGATTACCCCCCTGTCATTGATTACCCCCCTGTAAAGCTCCATTCAGATGTCCGCATGATTTTTACGGATGCACTGATAGATGGATCGGATCCGCAAAACGCATCCGGACGTCTGAATGAAGCCTTACAGGGGCATGATCAATGACTGTGGTGATCACCCCATATAGACTCCCTGATCACCCCCCTGTCATTGATTACCCCCCTGTAAAGCTCCATTCAGATGTCCGCATGATTTTTACGGATGCACTGATAGATGGATCCGATCCGCAAAACGCATCCGGACGTCTGAATGAAGCCTTACAGGGGCATGATCAATGACTGTGGTGATCACCCCATATAGACTCCCTGATCACCCCCCTGTCATTGATTACACCCCTGTCATTGATCAACCCCCTGTAAAGCTCCATTCAGATGTCCGCATGATTTTTACGGATGCACTGATAGATGGATCCGATCCGCAAAACGCATCCGGACGTCTGAATGAAGCCTTACAGGGGCGTGATCAATGACTGTGGTGATCACCCCATATAGACTCCCTGATCACCCCCCTGTAAAGCTCCATTCAGATGTCCGCATGATTTTTACGGATGCACTGATAGATGGATCCGATCCGCAAAACGCATCCGGACGTCTGAATGAAGCCTTACAGGGGCGTGATCAATGACTGTGGTTATCACCCCATATAGACTCCCTGATCACCCCCCTGTCATTGATTACACCCCTGTCATTGATCAACCCCCTGTAAAGCTCCATTCAGATGTCCGCATGATTTTTACGGATGCACTGATAGATGGATCCGATCCGCAAAACGCATCCGGACGTCTGAATGAAGCCTTACAGGGGCATGATCAATGACTGTGGTGATCACCCCATATAGACTCTCTGATCACCCCCCTGTCATTGATCACCCCCCTGTCATTGATCACCCCCCTGTCATTGATCACCCCCCCTGTCATTGATCACCCCCCCTGTCATTGATCACCCCCCCTGTCATTGATCACCCCTCTGTAAGGCTCCATTCAGACATTTTTTTGGCCCAAGTTAGCGGAATTTTTATTTTTTTTCTTACAAAGTCTCATATTCCACTAACTTGTGTCAAAAAATAAAATCTCACTTGGCAAAAGACAACTTTTCCCATTTTTTTATGCAAAGTTCGCATTTGACCAAGATATTTCTCTCACCCAGCATGGGTATATGTAAAAAGACACCCCAAAACACATTCCCCAACTTCTCCTGAGTACGGAGATACCAGATGTGTGACACTTTTTTGCAGCCTAGGTGGGCAAAGGGGCCCATATTCCAAAGAGCACCTTTCGGATTTCACAGGTCATTTTTACAGAATTTGATTTCAAACTCCTTACCACACATTTGGGCCCCTAAAATGCCAGGGCAGTATAACTACCCCACAAGTGACCCCATTTTGGAAAGAAGAGACCCCAAGGTATTTCGTGATGGGCATAGTGAGTTCATAGAAGTTTTTATTTTTTGTCACAAGTTAGTGGAATATGAGACTTTGTAAGAAAAAAAAAAAAAAAAAATCATAATTTTCCGCTAACTTGTGACAAAAAATAAAAAGTTCTATGAACTCACTATGCCCATCAGCGAATACCTTAGGGTGTGTACTTTCCGAAATGGGGTCATTTGTGGGGTGTTTGTACTGTCTGGGCATTGTAGAACCTCAGGAAACATGACAGGTGCTCAGAAAGTCAGAGCTGCTTCAAAAAGCGGAAATTCACATTTTTGTACCATAGTTTGTAAACGCTATAACTTTTACCCAAACCATTTTTTTTTTACCCAAACATTTTTTTTTTATCAAAGACATGTAGAACAATAAATTTAGAGCAAAATTTCTATATGGATCTCGTTTTTTTTGCAAAATTTTACAACTGAAAGTGAAAAATGTCATTTTTTTGCAAAAAAATCGTTAAATTTCGATTAATAACAAAAAAAGTAAAAATGTCAGCAGCAATGAAATACCACCAAATGAAAGCTCTATTAGTGAGAAGAAAAGGAGGTAAAATTCATTTGGGTGGTAAGTTGCATGACCGAGCAATAAACGGTGAAAGTAGTGTAGGTCAGAAGTGTAAAAAGTGGCCTGGTCTTTCAGGGTGTTTAAGCACTGGGGGCTGAAGTGGTTAAATTGGAGTTTATACACCTCCAGGCATCTCTATAAATACAAACTGAAAAGAATGGCGCGGTATTAACCAAGGAGGAGGTGCTCAAACCCACATGCAGTTGTGCATATATATAGGGGAGCAAATCCTGCACTTGTGGCCCGTTGCTAATGACGATCCCCAGCAAAAACGCATACAGTGGAGGATGCCCGCAGCGAACCTCAAGTACCACAATAGATATCCTACACAAGATAGAAATTATCGTTCATAAACCACTGAATTTGGGCTGCTAGATAGTATCCCTGAAGCTATGGGATGGACAGTCCTCCATCACCTTCTGGGACCCAGAGGTATTTCTGCTTTAGGGCTCATTCACAGAAACGTTTTTTTACGTTCCGTATACGGGCCGTATTTTGATTCTGTATACGGTCCGTATATGGAACCATTCATTTCAATGGGTCCGCAAAAGATGCGGACAGCACTCTGTGAATAGGCATTTCTATAATGGGCCTCCTGTTCCGTTCCACAAATTGCGGAAGGCACACGGGCGGCATCCTTTTTTTGCGGATACGCAATTTGCAGACCGCAAAAAACGGCACGGTCGTGTGCATGAGCCCTTATCCTAACTATTTTCCTTCTCCAGATCAAGTCGTTGAACACACCTTCAATTTGCCTGAAAAACATGTCATCAATCCAGATAGGACAGGTTGAGACTTTATACAGAATTTGTGGAAGAAGAACCATTTTTATCAAAGCTATCCTATCCATCTGACTGAGGGGAAGCTTTTGCCATGCCCTCACTTTATTATATATTTTTTTGATCTTAGTGATTAATGGCACGATATTTAACTTGCAATAATCTTGGACCCGTGCATTAACTTTAATTCCCAGGTATTCAAACGATTGATCTGGGAAGAGGAGCCGAACCCTGACTTCTATCTCAGGGGATCGAGACAACGATAGTAAGACGGATTTTGTCCAGTTCACCTCATACCCTGAGATACTCCCAAATTGATTAATCAGTTGCATTACGTAGGGAAGCTCTTTATAACCTTCGTCCGCATAACGGCATATTTTATCATGTATGCCCTGTCCTCCAAATCCCTGCACCTGATCGCCATCCCTTATCCTACATGCTAGCGGTTCTAGAAAAATAGCAAATAAAAGAGGAGAGAGGGGACACCCCTGTCTATTTCCTCGAGACAGGGTAATCTGGTTGGTGCATATTCCGTTAATTTTTATTCTTGCTGTTGCTGAAGAGCAGAGCAATTTCACCCAACTGATAAATTTCGACCCCATGTTCATTCGGTCCATAGTGTACCATAAGAAGTCCCACTCCACCCTGTCAAATGCTTTTGCAGCGTCAAGAGACAGGATGGAGTGGTTCTCCCCCTTCCCAGCTGTATATTTTAGTATCGCTCTTCGGATATTTTGTTGGGCCTGTCTTTTAGGAATGAATCCGGATTGATCGGTGTGGACGATTTTATCAATGATCTTTTTTTGTCTATTAGCTAATATCTTAGCGTATATTTTATAGTCTGTATTGAGCAATGATATGGGACGATACGAGCTGGTCTCGTATTCGCCCTTATCCTTCTTCAATATCAGTGTAATGATCGCCTCGGACACTGAGGGAGGGAGTTCACCCTCCTCTCATGCCGTCTCCAGCACCTGCACGAGACAGGGGAGCAGCACATCGCCATATATCCTATACAATTCGAATGGCAGGCCATCCGAACCCGGAGATGAATTACCACTTATATTCAGGGCCTCCTGTAATTCATCTATTTGTATAGGGAGATTTAGCGTATCCCGATACTCTTTAGATAAAGATGGTAGTGTTAATTTAGCAAAAAGAGTCTATGTCCTGCTCCCTCTGTCTCCCTCCAGTCTGATACAGAGAGGTAAAGTAAGTTGTAAATTCCTGTTGAATATTTTCCTAGTCAGGGGAGAGTACTCCATTTCTTAACCTAATGAATTTAATTTGTGAGGGCGATCTTTGATTCTGTATAATGGAGGCCAAAAGCCGTCTGGTTTCCCCCTTTCACAAAAGTTTTTCTGTCCGATAAATAAGGACTTCTGCTGGGCTTTCTCCTATTAATATGACCTATATTCTTCGATTGCCAACCCAAGCTCAGTTTTTTTTCCCATGCAGTCCTGATGGCTGCCGGGGTCATTTTGAAGTACCGTGACCCTTTCTTTCAATAGTTTTTCTTTTTCTACGAATGCCGATTTGATCTTTTTAATCTTATACCATAGAAGGCCACGTATGAAAGCTTTTAAGGTGTCCCAGACGCAGAATAGATGAGTAGAGTTTAAGATAATCTGGCAAAATTCTTTTAATTCATCCTTAATTTTGTCATGATCCTGAATAAGATTGAACCAGTGGGGATTTATACTAACTCTTTTGGGGGTTATAACTGCATCAGTCTTTTTGCATGTCAACAGCATGGGGGTGTGGTCAGAAATACTCTGAGCTTCATATCTCATGCGTACCACCAGATGAATAAATTCGGGGCTAGCCAATGCTATATCTATTCTGGACATAGTTGAAAACGAGTGACTAAAGCACGAGTAAACTTTTTTCTCACCATATAAATGTCACCAGATATCAACTAGCGCCAGTTCCTGACATATCCTATGTATCCAGTTATTTTTATCTAGGTCGCTGCCAGACAAATTGATATCCCCCCCAGCTCCTGAGACACAAGGACATCTAACCGCCCCCACCCCCACCATCCCCAACCCCCCTTTGATATGCAAGGCAGTGTACCCTGCACATCTCCTTCTATCTGCCCTTCTCACCAACCTCCCCCCCTTTATCTAATCCTCAGCCCATTAATTTTCACAGCCCTTGTTCATCCAGCCAGTCTGATAGTTCACCAGATGTAGCAAAGAAGTTTTTTTTATTTTTAGACGTTCAAGAATTTAAGAGAATAATTGAACATGGGTAAGGCTAAATAAATCATGCAGTGTAAGGGGGCTGAATTCTTATATTAAATATACAGTATAATTCCACCCATTCACTGTGCTTTTACAGTAATATACTAACCATACCAGATGGCCTGTAACTGAGCAACAACCATGGTAACAGCAATGCTTACATCTTACTAGAATGACAAATCTAACTTTACAATTTCTGTTCCTGCTGTGAGTGTGATCTATATATTATTATCTAATAGAGAGAGCAAGAAAATATTGTTTCATACTAGAAAAACTATGTAGGCTTTCAGTTTATTAGAGAAAAATCCTGACCGCCATGATCTCAGTTTATAGAGAATTAAATACTAAATTTCACGTGTTTTGCCGATTTAGCAACCTCTGGGAAGATGAAAGCTGCCGTCCAATTGGTTGCTTTGGGTAATATTAAGAATTTGTATGAGGATTGTGTTAGTTAATGAGGCTCATTATTTTAGATCAGTGGCACACAGTTCTTGACGAGGCACAACCTATTTTCAAGGGTCCAGCATGTAATTTCTATTGAACTGGGATATGTCAGTATTTGGTGCCCCCACATTTATTGGTAATCTATGCTTGGCTGTAGCTATAGAGGTTTCAAGTTGGAAAGTGAACTATTGGTTCTGGGCCTTGTAGTCCCATGAATGTTGCTTAGTTAGCACACGTTTATTTTCTTAGAATAATGCACAGTAATGAAAACGATAACACACTACAGATAGTGCTTTTTTGATTGCTGTATCTTTTCTGGCCTTGACTCTATGAAAAAAAAAATCTATTCTGGCTTGTAAAGAACCATGAAATTCATGCATTTTTTTTATAAACATTTTGTTGTATTTTTCTCAGACCTTTAATACAGAGAAGTGTATAGTAAAATGTCTGAAAAAATGAAACACCCGGAGCATGCTGTGAGTTATAAAAAAAAAATACCAAGGGGCAAAAAATGGCAAGAAACTAGATTAATTGACAATAAAAAAAAAAGTGCACCAAGAAGAAGTTGTCTGAATGGAATTAAACTTTCTGTGTGTATAATGCAAATGGGTGTGGACCCACTATGCCAATGACCGGCTATACGCAGCAGAGGCGTGGCTAAGTAACTACCTGGTCTTCACTAGAGCCTCTGATGGTGAGGATAGGGGAAAGACATAATAAGGAAGTCCAGAGTCTGGGCAGGCAATTAAAGTCCAATGTCAAAGGCAGGAGGCAATCAAGAAAAATCCAATAATTTGAGAAGCAGGTTCTGGTACACAAAAAAGCAGAACCTTCCAAACACCTTCACACAAAGAACTAGACTAGCTAGAGACCAAGATTGCTCAGGCACTTTCATGGGGCAGGAAGCGCCTTTTAAATACTTCCTTATCTGGGGAGATAGAGGGAGGAGAGACGCGCCTGTGCACGCCCTAACAAACAGTACAAAACTGAAGGAGGAAGTAAGCTCTTGCACTGAGCACAGATACAACAGTTTTGGCTACATGCTGCCTGCACTTGTCAGCACGGAGCACGGCGTCTGTTCCCGCATGTAGGGCCAGCAGTGCAGGCACGGAGTGCTGGGCTAACAGTACATCCTCTTACACCCCCTCTTCTTAGGCCTGGCCCTAGGCAAACATTTTTTTAGAAGAAGAGGAGCATTGATGTTTTCTCTAGGTTCACAAGATTGTTCCTCAAACCCCTTCCAATCAACAAGAAACAAGGTTTTACCTCTACTCTTCTTCATCCCCAGAATACCTTTAACCTCATAGATGTTATCTTCACTGACTGCAACAGGAGCTGAGATAGGTTTATTGACAAAACGATTTAGGATGACAGGTTTGAGCAGGGAGACGTGGAAGGAATTCGGTACCTGGACAGAGGCTGGCAGCTTAAGCTTGTAGGAAACATCATTAATTTGCTTGAGGATCTTAAATGGACTGATGAAGCGTGGACTCAATTTGTAAGATGGTATTTTGAGCCTGACATATTTGGAGGCAAGTCACATTTTGTCACCAGGACAGAACTTAGGAGAATCTCTAAGTCTATTATCAGCAGCCTCCTTCATGCGAACAAAAGCCTCTTTTAGAGCTGTCCTGGTCTCCTCCCAAATTTTAAAGAACTCTCTTGAAGTTGCATCCACTTCAGTAGTACCAGAAGTAGAAGACACAGGGTGTGGGTTGTTGACTGTAAACAACAAAAAATAGCGACTTCTTGGAAGACTCGCTGACATGGTTATTATACGAAAACTCACCCGAAGATAATAACTCAGCCCAGTCATCGGGATGGAGGTTGGTGAAATGTCTAAAAAAATTGGTCACGATTTGTTTGACATGTTCCACTTGACCATTAGACTGCAGATGATAAGCCGAAGAGAAATCCAGAGACACATTCAAAAGCTTACAGAGAGCTCTCCAGAACTTAGACATGAACTGCACACCTCTATCTGACACAATACGGTGGGGAAAACCATGGATGAAAAATGTGTTCAATAAGTTTTTTCGCTAGCTGAGGAGCAGAAGGGAGACCAGGCAGAGGGACGAAGTGTGCCATTTTAGAAAAATGATCCACCACAACCCAAATCACAGAACAACCAGACGACAAGGGAAGATCAGTAATAAAATCCATGGATATCTGTTGCCAAGGAGCTTCAGAAACCGGAAGAGGAAGTAAGAGTACCGCTGGAAGTTGCTTTGAGGTCTTATTCTGTGCACATGATGGACAGGCAGCGACTATGTCTTGCCACATGGATGGCCACCAGTCTTTCTTTGTCCGGCTTGACCTGCATTTTTTGAGGAATGACCCCAGAGTAGAACTGACCTCCTAAGGTTCTGCGCAACAAATGTCTTTCTGGGTAGACAACTTGACAGGACAAACAACGATTTTTGTGGGATCAATGATGTGTTGTGGCTCCTCCTCCCGATCGGTAACATCAAAGGACCTCGAGAGAGCATCTGCTTTGATGTTCTTCTCTGCAGCATGGAAATGAAGAACAAAATCAAAACGGGCAAAGAATAAGGACCACCTGGCTTGACGAGGATTCAGTCTTCATGCAGACTGCAGATAGGTCAGATTCTTGTGGTCAGTGTAGTTTAGCACAGGATGAGATGCTCCCTCCAGAAGGTAACACCATTCCTCCAGTGCCATTTTGGTGGCCAACAACTCTCTGTCCCCAATGAAGTAGCTGTGCGCAGGAGCAGAGAAGGCCCTGGAGTCTAAATCACAGGTTACCATCTTACCCGAGAAAGCACTGCCCCAGCTCCAAGAGATGATCCATCCACCTCAAGATAGAATTGGTTATTAGCATCAGGATGATGGAGAACCGGAGCCACAAAATAGGCTTGCTTGAAGGCTTGGAAGGCCCGATTCAGCCTCAGCTGTCCAATTCTTGGGATTTTCTCTCATACTGGTCAAGACATAAATGAGAGCTGTCAAGGATGAGAAGTGCAGGCCGAACTGGTGATAGTAGTTGGCGAATCCCAGGAACTGCTGGATTGCTTTTAAACCTGAAGGACGAAGCCACTAGAGGTAGCCTTGTGGTCGTTTCGAGGCATCCACCATATTCTTTTGCATTGGGCCAAACTTTGCCATCAGGTGGGACAGGACAGCCAATTGAGACATTTCAGCACATGGACACACCCCCAACCCTATAACAGAACCTGATCAGGCAGCCATTTTACATTATGTGTTTTGCCAGTGTAGGGAGAGGTTGCATTTTGGAGCAGAGACAGGAAAGTTAGGAACAGGGACACAAAACGCTAGCTAATAAGGCCACAAAGTCCTTTTAAGGACTGGTAACTTTGTGCTATCGATAGGTGTGACACACAGAGGGGTGTGATATACTTATAATATACTTTCTAACATAGAAAGTATATTATAGTGCATTTGTATGCATCCAGAAAATACAACTAACAACTAATTGAGTGCTGCCATATATCAGCTTCCACAAAATAGTGGTAGAGGTTTTCCATATACCTGCGTCCACAAAATACAGATTGCGGTTTTTGATATACCTGCTTCAACTAACAACTGATTGAGGCCTTCCATATATCAGCTTCCACAAAATAGTGGTAGAGGTTTTCCATACACCTGCGTCCACAAAATTACTGCTTGACAGTGATATACCAGCTTAAACTAACAACTAATTGAGTCCTGCCATATATCGGCTTCCACAAAATAGTAGAAGAGGTTTTCTATATACCTGTGTCCGCAAAATACAGATTGCGGGTTTTGATATACCTGCTTCAACTAACAACTGATTGAGAACTGCCATATATCAGCTTCCACAAAATAGTGATAGAGGATTTCCATATATACCTGCGTCCACAAAATTACTGCTTGAGGGTGATATACCAGCTTCAACTAACAACTGACTGAGTCCTGCCATATATCAACTTCTACAAAATAGTGGTAGAGGTTTTCCATATACCTGCATCCACAAAATACAGGTTGTGGGTTTTGATATACCTGCTTCAACTAACAACTGATTGAGGCCTTCCATATATCAGCTTCCACAAAATAGTGGTAGAGGTTTTCCATATACCTGCATCCACAAAATTACTGCTTGAGGGTGATATACCAGCTTCAACTAATAACTGATTGAGTCCTGCCATATACAGTATCAGCTTCCACAAAATAGTGGTAGAGGTTTTCCATATACCTGTGTCCACAAAATTACTGCTTGAGGGTGATATACCAGCTTCAACTAACAACTGATTGAGGCCTGCCATATATCAGCTTTCACAAAATAGTGGTAGAGGTTTTCCATAAACCTGCGACGACAAAATACAGATTGCTGGTTTTGATATTCCTGCTTCAACTAACAACTGATTGAGGCCTTCCATATATCAGCTTCCACAAAATAGTGGTAGAGGTTTTCCATATACCTGCGTCCACAAAATTACTGCTTGAGAGTGATATACCAGCTTAAACTAAAAACAAATTGAGTCCTGCCATATATCAGCTTCCACAAAATAGTGGTAGAGGTTTTCCATATACCTGTGTCCACAAAATACAGATTGCGGGTTTTGATATACCTGCTTCAACTAACAACTGATTGAGGCCTTACATATATCAGCTTCCACAAAATAGTGGTAGAGGTTTTCCATATACCTGCATCCACAAAATTACTGCTTGAGAGTGATATACCAGCTTCAACTAACAACTGATTGAGTCCTGCCATATATAAGCTTCCACAAAATAGTCATAGAGGTTTTCCATATACCTGCGTCCACAAAATACAGATTGCGGGTTTTGATATACCTGCTTCAACTAACAACCGATTGAGTCCTGCCACATATCAGCTTCCACAAAATAGTGATAGAGGTTTTCCATATACCTGCGTCCACAAAATTACTTCTTGAGGGTGATATATCAGCTTCAACTAACAACTGACTGAGTCCTGCCATATATCAGCTTCTACAAAATAGTGGTAGAGGTTTTCCATATACCTGCATCCACAAAATACAGGTTGTGGGTTTTGATATACCTGCTTCAACTAACAACTGATTGAGGCCTTCCATATATTAGCTTCCACAAAATAGTGATAGAGGTTTTCCATATACCTGCGTCCACAAAATTACTGCTTGAGGGTGATATACCAGCTTCAACTAATAACTGATTGAGTCCTGCCATATACAGTATCAGCTTCCACAAAATAGTGGTAGAGGTTTTCCATATACCTGTGTCCACAAAATTACTGCTTGAGGGTGATATACCAGCTTCAACTAACAACTGATTGAGGCCTGCCATATATCAGGTTTCACAAAATAGTGGTAGAGGTTTTCCATATACCTGCGTCGACAAAATACAGATTGCGGGTTTTGATATACATGCTTCAACTAACAACTGATTGAGGCCTGCCATATATCAGCTTCCACAAATACTGCTCTTCTCTAGAAACTTTGGCACAGGGTCATTTTGAAAATGACAGGCAGAGGAAGAGGCAAGCCGTTCTGCAGGGGTGGTAGGGGTCGGGCAGCTTCACCAGGCCGGAGCCTAAGTGGGAAGTTGGAGAAGGTGAGTGCGATTATGTCAGAGGACGCACCACAGTTGTTTGAGTGGCTCACTCAGCCTTCCGCTTCTGCACCCTCCTCATCCTCTGTATCTGCACCCTCCTCACTCTCTGCTGTGTGCACCCCCAAAGACACCACCACCACCACCATAGCCCCTCCACTCGAGTCAGAGGAATTATTTTCCCATCTATTCCCAGATCTTACCCATGCGCAGCCATTCTTGGCATCGGATGAGGAGGTAGCAAAGGCCGCCACCCATCGGTCTGACGACAGTACCCTGATCAGCCCAAGGAGGGTGATCCCTGCTGTTGCTGCCTACTCCGAGATATTTAATGTCAGCGGTGGTGAAGGTGACGATGATGACGTGTCGATTGACGTCACGTGGGTGCTCTTAATAGAGGAAGAGGAGGGGAGTTCAGAGGGAGAGACAGAGCAGCAGATAGGGAGGAGAAGCAGGCAGAACTCATAGTGCACAGGAGGCAAAAGGCAGACTACAAATGTATCTGAAGTGAGCCATCCACTATGCACGGTCACATCTTGCGCTCCCAGGACGCCGGCACATGGCTCCGCAGTGTGGGCTTTTATTAACGTGTCAGCTGCTGACAATAGTGTTGCCATCTGCAGCCTGTGCTGTCAACACATAAGTTGTGGTAAGCCCAACACTCACCTAGGGATGACCACCTTAAGAAGGCACCTGGCCTCCCATCACCGAGCCCAGTAGGAGCAACGCCATCAGAACCCACAAAGCCACACTCCCGGCGCTCCACGTCCTGTCTCTTCTCCTTCTCCTCTCTCCTCCCATTTGTCCTCCACTCCACCTTCCACCGTACCGTTGTCGTGTTCATCTGGCACAAGGCAGGCTTCCGTGTTCCAAATGTTCGAGTGTAAAAAAATTATGACGCGGGATAATCCTCTTGCCCAATGGCTGACCGCTGGCTTGTCGGAACTGCTAGCCTGCCAACTACTGCCATATAAATTAGTGGAGTCGGAGACCTTTAGAAAATTTTTGCCCATTAGCACACCGCAATGTAAGGTCCCCAGAAGGAAATATTTCTCCCAGAAGGGCATCCCTGAACTATATGGCCACATTCAGTGGCAAGTTAATATATCTCTGGCACACAGTGTCAGGGCCAAGATGCATCTGACCACAGACACGTGGTCTAGCAAACACTGGCAGGGAAGGTACATAACTTTTACTGCCCACTGGGTGAACCTTCTGACAGCCATCAAGCATGTAACCCGTGGCAGCCGTGTGGATTTGGTGTTACCGCCACTGATTGCGTGCAGGCCTGCCTCTTCTTCTCCTTCTTCTACTCCATCCATCGTCTCCTCCTCGGCTGACTCCTCCTTTTCCACTGCTGCTACCGCCTCTTCCGCTGCACCCCCCAAGCTCCCCAGAACCTATTCGACGTGCCAGGTGAGACGTTGCCATGCTGTGCTGCGGCTGTTGCGCCTAGAAGCCAATAGCCACACTGGTCCTGCACTGCTTTCAGCTCTGCGGTCACAGGCCGATCAGTGGCTGACCCCGCTCAATTTGACAGTTGGCAAAGTGCTGCAAGTCTGCTGAGCGCACTAAAACAGGGCAAAATGACACATGTGCCATGCATGGCACACGTCCTGGACTTAGTCATGCAGAGAGTCATTGCCAAAAACCCCAGGGTCCAGGAGGTCTTGCGGCATGCCAGGAAAATCTCTGGCTATTTTTGAAGATCCTACACGGCCATGGCTCGCCTTGCTGACATTCAGCGGCGACACCACTTGCCCGTCTCGGAGGAATTAAACACCTGTGATGACCATGTGTAATTGAATTTCACCTATTATCATTTCGGATTTATTCAAGAGGGGGGATTACGTTAGCCATGTTTTTAATCCAATTTTATCTTTTTTGTTATATTAAACATATGTATTTGACATGTATTTGTACTGGCCTACATTAATTTTTTTATCTTGTGAATGCCTAATGTACCTCCAGCCACAGATTTCAAAGTTCTTTGCTGTCAGGTGAATGCCTATTGGCTAATTTTTGGGGCCTGTACTGGCTGACAGTTACATTCTTATCCTGTGACCGCCTAATGTACCTCCAGCCACAGAATCCTACAAAGTTCTTTGCTGTCAGGTGAATGCCTATTGTCTAATTTTTAAAAGAAGGAACGCACCGGTGAACTCAGCAACATCAAAAGACCCGGAAGCCCAAGGAAAACAACTGTGGTGGATGACAGAAGAATTCTTTCCCTAATGAAGAAAACACCCTTCACAACAGTTGGCCAGATCAAGAACACTCTCCAGGAGGTAGGTGTATGTGTGTCAAAGTCAACAATCAAGAGAAGACTTCATCAGAGTGAATACAGAGGGTTCGCCACAAGATGTAAACCATTGGTGAACCTCAAAAACAGGAAGGCCAGATTAGAGTTTGCCAAACGACATCTAAACAAGCCTTCACAGTTCTGGACCAACATCCTATGGACAGATGAGACCAAGATCAACTTGTACCAGAGTGATGGGAAGAGAAGAGTATGGAGAAGGAAAGGAACTGCTCATGATCCTAAGCATACCACCTCATCAGTGAAGCATGGTGGTGGTAGTGTCATGGGGTGGGCATATATGGCTGCCAATGGAACTGGTTCTCTTGTATTTATTGATGATGTGACTGCTGACAAAAGCAGCAGGATGAATTCTGAAGTATTTCAGGCAATATTATCTGCTCATATTCAGCCAAATGCTTCAGAACCAATTGGACGGCGCGTTACAGTGCAGATGGACAATGACCCAAAGCATACTGCAAAAGCAACAAAAGAGTTTCTTAAGGGAAAGAAGTGGAATGTAATGCAATGGCCAAGTCAATCACCTGACCTGAATCCGATTGAGCATGCATTTCACTTGCTGAAGACAAAACTGAAGGGAAAATGCCCTAAGAACAAGCAGGAACTGAAGACAGTTGCAGTAGAGGCCTGGCAGAGCATCACCAGGGATGAAACCCAGCGTCTGGTGATGTCTATGCGTTCCAGACTTCAGGCTGTAATTGACTGCAAAGGATTTGCAACCAAGTATTAAAAAGTGAAAGTTTGATTTATGATTATTATTCTGTCCCATTACGTTTGGTCCTTTAACAAGTGGGAGGCACATATGCAAACTGTTGTAATTCCTACAGCGTCCACCTGATTTGGATGTAAATACCCTCAAATTAAAGCTGACAGTCTGCAGTTAAGGCACGTCTTGTTTGTTTCATTTCAAATCCATTGTGATGGTGTATAGAGCCAAACATTTTAGAATTGAGTAGATGTCCCAATATTTATGGACCTGACTGTACCTGATGCAGTCTGTCCTGCTCCTGCTGAGTTTAGTCGAGCTAGATGTAGGCCTTATAATATACCCTTAACAATTATCTGCTGCTGCAGTCTGTCCTGATACTGCTGAGGACAACTAGCATGGACCACTTATTCATCCTTGGACTTTATCAACCATCGAGAATTAGAATTCTCTTAAACTGGTGTGCATGCTTCATTTTTGCACATGTGCTGTGTTCATCATATATTGTCAAGATTTATATATATATATATATATATATATATATGTAAAGATTTGTTTTAATAAAATACAGTCATGCGGTGTTACGCTTCATTCACTAAACAACTTTTTTATATTTATTTCATTTTATGTTATAATTTTGCTTTACTTGGGTTTTGGGCGGTCTGGGTGTGGTTCTTACTAAAACTATGTGGGGACCGAATGTGGGCTTTCTTTTTCAAAAGGTCTAGTGCAGTTAACATTGTACAGGACTGATTGAGAAACCTAATAAAATTGTATTATTTTATTATTTTCTGTTTTGTTTTAATCAGGATTTAGGTTCGAAAATGGTGTTGTCTGTCGTCCTGAACAGGATGCCTGACTTCCATGTTGACCTCTCCAGATGGTTGGGTGTGAATGGCGCTATACTCATCTGTGTGGTAATCCTGTTTTGGGAATGGAGCGTTATTGCCACATGTATATATCTAAATATACATTTTTATTTCATGTTACTTCTTGATAACTATGTAATGATAATTTGCACATGCGATTTTTATAGAATCAAAGTTTTTCACTTTACAATATAAACTGTGGTATATACAGTTGCAAGAAAAAGTATGTGAACCCTTTCGAATGATATGGATTTCTGCACAAATTGGTCATAAAATGTGATCTTATCTTCATCTAAGTCACAACAATAGACAATCACAGTCTGTTTAAACTAATAACACACAAAGAATTAAATGTTACCATGTTTTTATTGAACACACCATGTAAACATTCACAGTGCAGGTGGAAAAAGTATGTGAACCCCTAGACTAATGACATCTCCAAGAGCTAATTGGAGTGAGGTGTCAGCCAACTGGAGTCCAGTCAATGAGATGAGATTTGAGGTGTTGGTTACAGCTGCCCTGCCCTATAAAAAACACACACCAGTTCTGGGTTTGCTTTTCACAAGAAGCATTACCTGATGTGAATGTTGCCTCGCACAAAAGAGCTCTCAGAAGACCTACGATTAAGAATTGTTGACTTGCATAAAGGGAAAGGGTTATAAAAGTATCTCCAAAAGCCTTGCTGTTCATCAGTCCACGATAAGACAAATTGTCTATAAATAGAGAAAGTTCAGTACTGCTGCTACTCTCCCTAGGAGTGGCTGTCTTGTAAAGATAACTGCAAGAGCACAGCGCAGACTGCTCAATGAGGTGAAGAAGAATCCTAGAGTGTCAGCTAAAGACTTACAAAAGTCTCTGGCATATGCTAACATCCCTGTTAGCGAATCTACGATACGTAAAACACTAAACAAGAATGGATTTTATGGGAGGATACCACAGAGGAAGCCACTGCTGTCCAAAAAAAACATTGCTGCACATTTAAAGTTTGCACAAAAGCACCTGGATGTACCACAGCAGTACTGGCAAAATATTCTGTGGACAGATGAAACCAAAGTTGAGTTGTTTGGAAGAAACACACAACACTATGTGTGGAGAAAAAGAGGCACAGCACACCAACATCAAAACCTCATCCCAACTGTGAAGTATGGTGGTGGGGGCATCATGGTTTGGGGCTGCTTTGCTGCATCAAGGCCTTGACGGATTGCTATCATCGAAAGAAAAATGAATTCCCAAGTTTATCAAGACATTTTGCAGGAGAACTTAAGGCCATCTGTCCACCAGCTGAAGCTCAACAGAAGATGGGTGTTGCAACAGGACAATGACCCAAAGCATAGAAGTAAATCAACAACAGAATGGCTTAAACAGAAGAAAATACGCCTTCTGGAGTGGCCCAGTCAGAGTCCTGACCTCAACCCAAATGAGATGCTGTGGCATGACCTCAAGAAAGCGATTTTCACCAGACATCCCAAGAATATTACTGAACTGAAACAGTTCTGTAAAGAGGAATTGTCAAGAATTACTCCTGACCGTTGTGCACGTCTGATCTGCAACTACAGGAAACGTTTGGTTAAAGTTATTGCTGCCAAAGGAGGTTCAACCAGTTATTAAATACAAGGGTTCACATACTTTTTCCACCTGCACTGTGAATGTTTACATGGTGTGTTCAATAAAAACATGGTAACATTTAATTCTGTGTGTGCTATTAGTTTAAGCAGACTGTGATGATGAAGATCAGATCACATTTTATGACCAATTTGTGCAGAAATCCATATCATTCCAAAGGGTTCACATACTTTTTCTTGCAACTGTATAATGTTATTGAAGCCATGTCACCATTTTTGGAGTTAGTCTACTCATTTCCATGGATGCTATCATGTGACTGCATAGACAGTATGCACTTCTGGCTCAGCTTGCATTCAATTTCAGGTGCAAACACGTTATCTGTTATCATGTGAACGTCCTGTCTATGGACACTCGCGGCCTGTGTGAGTTTCTCCGTCGATGCGATCATGTAATGGCATCACGTTTCTTTATGTAATGAGGAAGCTATGCACCGACATGCGCAGTTAACACAATGGGACGCTATATTGGATCCATGCTGGTTAGTTCGTGGTCCCCCTATATTATGTATTTAATCGGTACACCGGATTTTTTAATGACACAATTGGTTTTGGACATATTTTTTTAATATGTACTGTACTTATTATGATTTAAGCACATATCCACATATTTTTTTAGAAGCTATTAATCTCTTCACAGTAGGGATACTTGTATATTTTATTTTATTTAATGTGACATGGCAGCAAAAATCCAGGTCTGTTTATTCAGGCCTGCAAAAAACATATTTTGCCCTTTGCCTCTAAAAGCCCTGCTGTGGTCCCACACAAACGCTACAAGCAAATATAGGGTGTTTGCTTAATGGGTAGAAAATGGGGGAAATATACTGGGGTGAATTTTCTCCTTTAACCCTTTTGCAAAAGTGAAAAATTGGGGTCTGCTCGTAATTTTGCACTTTTACAAATGTGTGATTTGAAATGCTGTCACAAGTGTTTATATCTTTTGTGGGGCACCTGTTTGATGAAAAGTACCCTTTGCCACCACTTAAAATGTTTGTATAACCTGCTGCTGTCAGAGGTGTTTAAGTTTATTTTTGGTGTTGCGCAGTTCTGGTGGGTGTCCATTCCTGGGAACACATTCCTTCTGCAAACAAAGGACCTGCTGCTGTGTGTTCCTGCTGAGTGAGGCGAGCTATGCGTAGGCCTTAGACTCGACCATTACCATGTACCTCCTGCTGCTGTCTGTCCTGATCATGTTGACTTATGTGTAGGCCTTATACTATATTAAGGTTAAAATTAATCAAAAACATAACAATATAAAAAAACATAAATAAATATTTATCAACAATGTATAGGAACAAACACGCCTTTAAGGCAACTGTTTCAGCTGCTTCTGGAGGTCCAGCAACTCCTGGAGCCCCTTTTGTTGCTGCTCCTCCAGCTGATTGACCTTCTTCTTTAGAAGACGCTGCTGCTGTTGGATACTCCTTTGCCGCTCTATAATTTTCTTTGCTGGTTTTTTATTTCCAGCATTGCGGCTTGGTCGTCCCGCTGAAGCTGGATCATTTTGTTTTAAAATTTAGCGAGAACTGTTAGGATAAAAAAATAAATATTAAAATAACTTTCAATTAAGATTAAGAGGCAATTAGTGCATTGTGGGGAGCATCAGAGGGTGGAGGAGCATCTACATGCTGGGAGGGTCCTGCCTGCTCTCCCTCGTCGTCCTCCTCCTCCTCTGTCGACACAACAACCACCTCCATCTCCTCTGTAGATGTCCTCTGCCGTACAGAGGGAAGTGGAACCCCTGTAATCACACAATGTTCAGAATGTAGACAAACAACTCAGAGCTCATAACAAATGCAAATTTACCCCTTAATGACCGGGCCATTTTTCACCTTTCTGCCGAGGCCATTTTTAGCAAATCAGATATGTGTCACTTTATGTTGTATTTTTGGGGCGATTGTCTTAGGTAGGGGCTATTTTTTTGCGGGATGAGGTGATGGTTAGATTGGTACTATTTTGGGGGTCATATGCCTTTTTGATCACTGGGTTCAATGTGCCAAAAATATGGTTTATTTAGCACAGTTTTTATTTAAAATTTTTTAGCGGTGTTCACCGGAGGGGTTAGGGCATGTGATATTTTTATAGAGCCGGTCTATATGGACGCGGCGATAGATAATGTCTACTTTTCTTTTTTTCCCTATTTTTTCCAATTTTTATTTAACTTTATTTTGGGAAAAGGACATCATTTTTTTCACTTGAATTTTTTTTTGGGGGAAAACGTTGTTTTTGTAACTTTTTTTTCCTGTTTATTTTTTGTCCACCTCTGGGACTTCAACTTCTGGGGGTCTTTACAATGTATTACAAAACTGTATTGCCATGCATTGGCTGTAAGTTTATTACACAATACAGGGGGCTGGATCTCACAAGCTCTCCCGGAAGGCAGCCACATGCTTAATGAAAGCATCAGGCTACTTTCCCTGCCATCACAATGGCGCGGGAACCCGATGGGCACCCCGCACATTTCTGAAGCTTGCACGTGCCACGGTCAGCTCCTGAACCCTCCCGATCACCATGCAGTACATTTACAGTATGTCACTGGGCTTTAAGTCACATCCAGATCTGACGTACATGTACGTCATCAGGCATTAAGGAGTTAAGTGTGGGATGTATCTAATGTAATGATGGACGTGGCCTTTTACTGGAATACAGAATGATGATTGCAGTTTATGTATATATACACAAACGAATATACAGTCAGGTCCATTAATATTGGGACATCGACACAATTCTAACATTTTTGACTCTATACACCACCACAATGGATTTGAAATGAAACAAACAAGATGTGCTTTAACTGCAGACTGTCAGCTTTAATTTGAGGGTATTTACATCCAAATCAGGTGAACGGTGCAGGAATTGCAACAGTTTGCATATGTGCCTCCCACTTGTTAAGGAACCAAAAGTAATGGGACAGAATGATAATCATAAATCAAACTTTCATTTTTTTATACTTGGTTGCAAATCCTTTGCAGTCAATTACAGCCTAAAGTCTGGAACGCATAGACATCACCAGACACTGGGTTTCATCCCTGGAGATGCTCTGCCAGGCCTCTACTGCAACTGTCTTCAGTTCCTGCTTGTTCTTGGGGCATTTTCCCTTCAGTTTTGTCTTCAGCAAGTGAAATGCATGCTCAATCGGATTCAGGTCAGGTGATTGACTTGGCCATTGCATAACATTCCACTTCTTTCCCTTAAAAAACTCTTTGGTTGCTTCTGCAGTATGCTTTGGGTCATTGTCCAGCTGCACTGTGAAGCGCCGTCCAATGAGTTCTGAAGCATTTGGCTGAATATAAGCAGATAATATTGCCCGAAACACTTCAGAATTCATCCTGCTGCTTTTGTCAGTAGTCACATCATCAATAAATACTAGAGAACCAGTTCCATTGGCAGCCATACATGCCCACGTCATGACACTACCACCACCATGCTTCATCGATGAGGTGGTATGCTTAGAATCATGAGCAGTTCCTTTCCTTCCCCAAACTCTTCTCTTCCCATCACCCTGGTACAAGTTGATCTTGGTCTCATCTGTCCATAGGATGTTGTTCCAGAACTGTGAAGGCTTTTTTAGATGTCGTTTGGCAAACTCTAATCTGGTCTTCCTGTTTTTGAGGCTCATCAATAGTTTACATCTTGTGGTGAACCCTCTGTATTCACTCTGGTGAAGTCTTCTCTTAAATTGTTGACTTTGACACACATACACCTACCTCCTGGAGAGTGTTCTTGATCTGGCCAACTGTTGTGAAGGGTGTTTTCTTTACCAGGGAAAGAATTCTTCTGTCATCCACCACAGTTGTTTTCCGTGCTCTTCCGGGTCTTTTGGTGTTGCTGAGCTCACCGATGCGTTCCTTCTTTTTAAGAATGTTCCAAACAGTTGTTTTGGCCACGCCTAATGTTTTTGCTATCTCTCTGATGGGTTTGTTGTGTTTTTTCAGCCTAATGATGGCTTGTTTCACTGATAGTGACAGCTCTTTGGATCTCATCTTGAGAGTTGACAGCAACAGATTCCAAATGCAAATAGCACACTGGAAATTAACTCTGGACCTTTTATCTGCTCATTGTAATTGGGATAATGAGGGAATAACACACCTGGCCATGGAACAGCTGAGAAGACAATTGTCTTACTTTTGGTCCCTTAACAAGTGGGAGGCTCATATGCAAACTGTTGCAATTCCTACACCGTTCACCTGATTTGGATGTAAATACCCTCAAATTAAAGCTGACAGTCTGCAGTTAAAGCACATCTTGTTGGTTTCATTTCAAATCCATTGTAGTCGTGTATAGAGCCAAAAATGCTAGAATTGTGTCAATGTCCCAATATTTATGGACCTGACTGTATATTTATGTGTGTGTGAAATGTACTGTGACGTACCACCTAGTACCCCATGTAAGATCCTCACCTGTCTTGCACTCCGGTGTGACCAAAAAGGGTTCTCGTGGAGCGGCGGGACAGGTTACGTGTATCTCCACTGATACACCAGATCCGACCCCTTTGCGAACCGACGCGGGAATGAGTTCGTGTGTAAGACCACAGGGGTCTCGGGGACAGGTTGGTCGGGCTAGTGGCATTACGTCGCGTCCGGGCTTGTCTCCGGTACCTTTTTGCGGATTCTACTTCGGTGTCCATATCGACGCGCTCGCATACTCTTGTCGAACCTGTCGTGCGTCCGCGTGTATGCTCGGGAACGGGTTCGCAAGGGGATGCGCGGTCGCGTGTACGCGCTTCTTATGAGCTTCGCCGACCTGTGATGAGAATAGCACCTGGCCACAAATTTACAGTAGATTAGGGGGGCCGGCACTGGGTTAATTGCCAATGACTGGCCAAGACTGTGTACACAGGTGTAGGGCACTTCATGACCCATGGGGAGTGGACACTTGGCGCCCTGGGATTTGTTAGCAGGCACATAAATGGTGGTCTTCCCAGTCGGTCACTGCCCACTATTATCCTTCCCTTTCCAGATACAGGTCATACTACTTGTGCTAGTGACTGAAGGTAGTCTGGACTCCATCCTTTCCAGTGGGACCCAGGATCCGATATTCCCCATGACGCATCCTTTCGTCTCGCAAGTGTGCACAGCGATTTAAAGCACGGATTGGGACTTCCCCTGGCTTCCATTCATTTTGGTATTCCTGTTATTTGTTACCAGTGAAGTTTGCCTGGACTTTGTTTACTTTATTTTGAATAAAACCCCTTGCTTCATCTACACTAGTCTGTTTCCTTGGTGCCTTGCATTACACCACGACTGGGTACCTCCGTCAGAAAACAGCTTCCCCTCCGCTGGAACCCGAATTCCAGTGTCCTCAGCCCAAACCTGCCTAATAATTGGACATAGCCAATATATGAGGACCGAAAGTTAAACTCTTCAATCATCAAGCAACACCAATGTTGAAGAGTAAATCAAGAATTCCCTTTTTTGAATATCAAATCATTATACATACAGTTCAAAAAGTCAAACAACATAACTCAATCAAACATGAACAGCATTCAAACAGACATCCCCTCCCCAGTGTCTTGATGAAACAATAGGGAGAGAGGAGACCCATGTGATGGGATTATCTCCTGAGTGTATCATAGGATGATCTACTCCTCTACACCTACATCTAGAGTCAGCTATCTTAATCCCATTACTAACACAATAAAAGAAAGGGACAAATAAACTAACACATTCATTGGGAGTCTCAGTGCAGATTTAACCCTTTTTAGGTTAATGACACAATGCACCTTTAATGGCAATAGGAAAGATGTGGCCTATAAACTCAGCACATAAATTAGGGTTAATAGTTCCTTCTAAGGGCTCATGCACATGACCGTGTGCCGGCCGTTTCGTGCATTGGGGACCACAGTGTGCGGTCCCCAATGCACGGCAACATCCGTTCGGCTGCGGCAGACAGATCCAGACCCATTCAACTTGAATGGGTCCGTGATCTGAAGGCACCGCAAAAAAGTAGTGCATGCACTACTTTTTTGCGATGCGGAGGCACGTACAGTAAACCCACGGAAGCACACATTAGTGCTTCCGATCCGTGCCTCCGTCCTGCATCTCCCGGATAGTGGACCCATTGAAGTGAATGGGTATGCGATCCGTGATGCGGTATGCACACGGCCAGTGCCTGTGTATTGCGGACCTGCTGTATGCGGGCCGCAATACAGCAACGGCCGGCACACGGGGGGTCTGAGGGGGGTCTCCATAGTTCTGTGTCCATAGTCCGTAGGAAGGAGGCTAGCCCTCAGGCTTCTCCAGCAGCCCCAGTGACGGTTCACTCCATCACAAGTACGAAATCAGCCAGTTACATCCTAAATCTATACCTCGCTGTGTGTATAAATATATATATATATATATATATATATATATCAAGCAAATAAAGTAGCAGCACACCACTAAATGCACTAAGACTGAGTGAACAGGTGAATGTGTGAACAGGGTCAAATACATGACGCCAATACTTACTGATAAGCAGTGAAGAAACTCTTCGCACATATTATTGATCAAAAATATGTTGGGCCCACCTACCAGACGACAAGGACCTACTCTAACATGGAGGGTCCAGCTCCATTGTTACTCTGATTAAAAACACCAAGGGATGGGGGATGGGCGGGGAGTGCTAAATTCCAAAGAGGATGCCTAGTCCTCTATAATATATATATATATATATATATTTAGGAAAGGGTTAAAAAACCTAAGCCTGGGTCCTGATGAGCTGCACCTGGGGAGTTGCTAGATAACTGGGCTGTCCACAGGGGAGGGCTGGCAGCCTTAGTCCTGGGGGGCAAATCCAGTCAAGTGGCCCATTTTTAGCCCCGCCCATTATTAGAAGCCCCTCCTACATATAATAGGCCACTCCCAACACACACTGTACAGCTGACATTCTATAGTTGCGGCCTGTCTACACATCATACGGAGAGGGGAGGGTCTGTCCTGGCTGCACTGCCTGCTTATACAACAAGCTACAGCCAGGAAGCTCCTCCGCTCTCCTCCCTCCCAGATCCTGCTCAAGGCCTGTGGTTCCCCCCCAACATCTGCCAGCCGCCCGTGGCCTGCTGCCCCCTTTCGTCGTCCTCACCCAGCTCTGAATCCTCCTTCTGCAAATGGCAGGGGGAGGAGCCAGAGCATCTCCTCTCCTACATAGGGCCCCCTACCTCTTACATCCAGTGATGTCACCTTTGTTGTAGACGTTCTCTTTCCTCATCTTCTCCATTCAGACCAGACTGCCATGATGATTTTTCTGCCATCTCCCGTCTCTGCAGAGATTGAGAAACAGACATTAGTTTCCTGCCACCCCCAATACTATACTGCAGAAACAGTACCCCTGGGAATACTACTACCACACAGATAGTGCCCCCTTAAACAATTATTGGCATACAGTGCTCTAAAAAATAACTGCGCTCAGACACTAATAGTATAAAGATAATGTCCCCCAAAAATAATTGTGCTAAGCTGATACTATGCCAGGGTGCCCCCAAAGTAACAGTGCCCCCCAAAATCCCACCAATAGAAATAATTCTCTGCCAGAGCACACTTAGTAGTAATAATGCCCCTATAGTGCCCTAGTAATCATGTTCCTCATAGCCCCCCAGTAGTAGTAAAGCTCCCCATAATACCTCCTAGTAGTACTAATTTTCCCTATAATATGACAGTACATGAAATACCCCCGCTTAGTGCCTGCAGTTGAGCTAATGTCCCCATAATGTATGCCAGTATAAAATACCCCTATATAGTGCCCCAGTAAATGCACTCATACTGCTCCTCTCCCCCACAATGTGCCAGTAAAAAAATTCCCCTTCTTAGTGCCACCATATGCCCCAATAGTGCCCCCAAATAATGCCCCATAGTGCCGCTCTCCCCTATAGTGCCTGCCATAATGTGCCAGTAAAAAATGCCCCCTTAGTGCTACCAAATGCCATAGTGCCCCCCATAATGTTCCAATACAAAAGGCCCCTTTAGAGCCCCCACTTCCCCATAGTGCCCCCAAATAATGCCCCTATAGTAACACCAGATGCCCCATAGTGCTGCTCTCCCCTATAGTGCCCCCCAGAATGTGCCAATAATAAAAAAAAAAGCCCCTTTAGAGCCCCTAGATACCCCCATAGTGCTCCTCTCCCCCATGGGGCCCCCCATAATGTGCCAGCAAGAAATGCCCTCATAGTGCCAGCTCCTCCAATAGTGCCAGCTCCCCCCCCCATAGTGCCAGCTCCCCCCATAGTGCCAGCTCCCCCCCCCATAGTGCCAGCTCCCCCCCCATAGTGCCATCCCCCTTATAGTGCCAGTTCCCCCATAGTGCCAGCCCCCTTATAGTGCCAGCTCCCCCATAGTGCCAGCCCCCCCCATAGTGCTAGCTCCCCCATAGTGCCAGCCCCCCATAGTGCCAGCCCCCCCATAGTGCTAGCCCCCCATAGTGCCAGCCCCCCATAGTGCCAGCTCCCCCCCATAGTGCCAGCTCCCCCCATAGTGCCAGCTCCCCCCATAGTGCTAGCTCCCCCATAGTGCCAGCTCCCCCATAGTGCCAGATCCCCCCCCTATAGTGCCAGATCCCCCCCTATAGTGCCAGATCCCCCCTATAGTGCCAGATCCCCCCCATAGTGCCAGATCCCCCCCCCCATAGTGCCAGATCCCCCCCATAGTGCCAGATCCCCCCCCCATAGTGCCAGATCCCCCCCATAGTGCCAGATCCCCCCCATAGTGCCAGCTCCCCCCCATAGTGCCAGCCCCCCCTATAGTGCCAGATCCCCCCCCATAGTGCCAGATCCCCCCCCCATAGTGCCAGCCCCCCCTATAGTACAAGCCCCCCTATAGTGCCAGATCCCCCCCCCATAGTGCCAGCCCCCCATAGTGCCAGATCCCCCCCATAGTGCCAGCTCCCCCCCATAGTGCCAGCTCCCCCCCATAGTGCCAGCTCCCCCCCATAGTGCCAGCTCCCCCCCATAGTGCCAGCCCCCCTATAGTGCCAGATCCCCCCCATAGTGCCAGATCCCCCTTATAGTGCCAGCCCCCCCTATAGTACAAGCCCCCCTATAGTGCCAGATCCCCCCCCATAGTGCCAGATCCCCCCCCCATAGTGCCAGATCCCCCCCCCCATAGTGCCAGATCCCCCCCATAGTGCCAGATCCCCCCCATAGTGCCAAATCCCCCCCCATAGTGCCAGATCCCCCCTATAATGCCAGATCCCCCCTATAATGCCAGATCCCCCCCCCTATAATGCCAGATCCCCCCCCTATAATGCCAGATCCCCCCCATAGTGCCAGATCCCCCCCATAGTGCCAGCCCCCCGCAAAGAAGAAAAAAAAAACACTAATACTTACCTCCATCAGCAGCGATGCAAGCCTCTTCTGGCCTGTGTCCCTGCTGTGTGCTGCCGGGCTCAGGTGTCGCAATGATAATGACGTCATCGCTCTGCCTGAGCCGGCCTCTGATAGGCTGCAGGCATTAGTGCCTGCGGCCTATCAGAAGAACAGGGGAGGGACACGCCTCTCCCTCCCCTGCCCCACAGCACACACACAGCACTGCCGCAATGACATCCAGGGCCGCGCCGCCTGTGGTGATGATCGGCGGTGCGGCCCTGAAGAAAAAAAAAATAAAAATTTTTTTTTTTAAGACGGGCGGCCCAGCGGCCGTTTATTTAGGGCGGCCTGGGGGGCAATTGCCTCCCTGCCCCCCGGCCCAGCCCGCCCCTGGCTGTCCACACACTTGCTCAGAACTTCCTGGGAGTGAGAGAAGCCACATCTCACTGAGGGACCCTGAAGGTCCAGAGCCTGCAAACTGCAAGTATCACAGGTTGCTGTTCAGACAGCGTGCTTATTTTGGGTGGACTGAGGATAGCTCATCCACGTCCTAGAGAGGGACCTATTGTTTAGTTAGAGCCTGGACAAGGCTAGGTGTTTTGTTTATGTTTTTGTGTTTTAATGCAACCTGTGAAATAAAAGCTGGCAGGACGCCAGTTGAAATGCACTTCTGTCTCCTGAGGTCTCCTTCTGCGAAATAATCTGACTAATCCCCCTACCTTTTCACCTCTGGAAAGGTGAGCCAAATAACGGACTGTCACAAAATATATATATATATATATATATATATATATATATATATATCAGTACAGACCAAAAGTTTGGACACACCTTCTCATTCAAAGAGTTTTCTTTATTTTCATGACTATGAAAATTGTAGATTCACACTGAAGGCATCAAAACTATGAATTAACACATGTGGAATTATATACATAACAAACAAGTGTGAAACAACTGAAAATATGTCATATTCTAGGTTCTTCCAAGTAGCCACCTTTTGCTTTGATTACTGCTTTGCACACTCTTGGCATTCTCTTGATGAGCTTCAAGAGGTAGTCCCCTGAAATGGTTTTCACTTCACAGGTGTGCCCTGTCAGGTTTAATAAGTGGGATTTCTTGCCTTGTAAATGGGGTTGGGACCATCAGTTGTGTTGAGGAGAAGTCAGGTGGATACACAGCTGATAGTCCTACTGAATAGACTGTTAGAATTGGTATTATGGCAAGAAAAAGTAGCTAAACAGCTAAGTAAAGAAAAACGAGTGGCCATCATTACTTTAAGAAATGAAGGTCAGTCAGTCAGCCGAAAAATTGGGAAGACTTTGAAAGTAAGGGCTATTTGACCATGAAGGAGAGTGATGGGGTGCTGCACCAGATGACCTGACATATTTTCAGTTGTTTCACACGTGTTTGTTCTGTAAATAATTCCACATGTGTTAATTCTTAGTTTTGATGCCTTCATAGTCATGAAAATAAAGAAAACTCTTTGAATGAGAAGGTGTGTCCAAACTTTTGGTCTGTACTGTATATATATACACTCACCTAAAGAATTATTAGGAACACCTGTTCTATTTCTCATTAATGCAATTATCTAGTCAACCAATCACATGGCAGTTGCTTCAATGCATTTAGGGGTGTGGTCCTGGTCAAGACAATCTACTGAACTCCAAATTGAATGTCAGAATGGGAAAGAAAGGTGATTTAAGCAATTTTGAGCGTGGAATGGTTGTTGGTGCCAGACGGGCCGGTCTGAGTATTTCACAATCTGCTCAGTTACTGGGATTTTCACGCACAACCATTTCTAGGGTTTACAAAGAATGGTGTGAAAAGGGAAAAACATCCAGTATGCGGCAGTCCTGTGGGCGAAAATGCCTTGTGGATGCTAGAGGTCAGAGGAGAATGGGCTGACAGATTCAAGCTGATAGAAGAGCAACATTGACTGAAATAACCACTCGTTACAACCGAGGTATGCAGCAAAGCATTTGTGAAGCCACAACACGCACAACCTTGAGACGGATGGACTACAACAGCAGAAGACCCCACCGGGTACCACTCATCTCCACTACAAATAGGAAAAAGAGGCTACAATTTGCACAAGCTCACCAAAATTGGACTGTTGATGACTGGAAAAATGTTGCCTGGTCTGATGAGTCTCGATTTCTGTTGAGACATTCAAATGGTAGAGTCCGAATTTGGCTTAAACAGAATGAGAACATGTATCCATCATGCCTTGTTACCACTGTGCAGGCTGGTGGTGGTGGTGTAATGGTGTGGGGGATGTTTTCTGGGCACACTTTAGGCCCCTTAGTGCCAATTGGGCATCGTTTAAATGCCACGGGCTACCTGAGCATTGTTTCTGACCATGTCCATCCCTTCATGACCACCATGTACCCATCCTCTGATGGCTACTTCCAGCAGGATAATGCACCATGTCACAAACTCGATTCATTTCAAATTGGTTTCTTGAACATGACAATGAGTTCACTGTACTAAAATGGCCCCCACAATCACCAGCTCTCAACCCAATAGAGCATCTTTGGGATGTGGTGGAACGGGAGCTTCGTGCCCTGGTTGTGCATCCCTCAAATCTCCATCAACTGCAAGATGCTATCCTATCAATATGGGCCAACATTTCTAAAGAATGCTATCAGCACCTTGTTGAATCAATGCCACGTAGAATTAAGGCAGTTCTGAAGGCAAAAGGGGGTCCAACACCGTATTAGCATGGTGTTCCTAATAATTCTTTAGGTGAGTGTATATACAGTTGCAAGAAAAAGTATGTGAACCCTTTGGAATGATATGGATTTCTGCACAAATTGGTCATAAAATGTGATCTGATCTTCATCTAAGTCACAACAATAGACAATCAGTCTGCTTAAACTAATAACACACAAAGAGTTAAATGTTACCATGTTTTTATTGAACACACCATGTAAATATTCACAGTGCAGGTGGAAAAAGTATGTGAACCCTTGGATTTAATAACTGGTTGAACCTCCTTCCTGTACGTGTACGTTTCCTGTAGTTGCAGATCAGACGTACACAACGGTCAGGAGTAATTCTTGACCATTCCTCTTTACAGAACTGTTTCAGTTCAGCAATATTCTTGGGATGTCTGGTGTGAATCGCTTTCTTGAGGTCATGCCACAGCATCTCAATCGGGTTGAGGTCCGGACTCTGACTGGGCCACTCCAGAAGGCGTATTTTCTTCTGTTTAAGCCATGCTTTGGGTCGTTGTCCTGTTGCAACACCCATCTTCTGTTGAGCTTCAGCTGGTGGACAGATGGCCTTAAGTTCTCCTGCAAAATGTCTTGATAAACTTGGGAATTCATTTTTCCTTCGATGATAGCAATCCGTCCAGGCCCTGACGCAGCAAAGCAGCCCCAAACCATGATGCCCCCACCACCATACTTCACAGTTGGGATGAGGTTTTGATGTTGGTGTGCTGTGCCTCTTTTTCTCCACACATTGGGCCAGATTTATCATTAGCTCAGGTCAGAAAAATGGAGTGAAAAAGTCCCCAAAAAAGCCCCAAACGCTAAACCTGCGCACAAATTTGCGACTTTTTTCTGCTCTGCACTATGCTCGCCAGTTTTCTGAAAGTGGGCGTGTTTTCTTATGTAAATGAATCTCTAGACAGATTTACTATTGGGACTATTTAAAAAGTCGCAAAAAAGTCGCAATTTCACTCCAGTGAGGACCATGCTTATCTTATGAGACTTTTTAATAGAACATGCGACTTTTTCATAAAAACGTGCGACTTTTTCATAAAAACGTGCGACTTTTGTAAAGCTGCTTACTGACGGATAAACTGCTACCGTCAAACCACATTTATTACAGTCTTAAAGGGACGATCATAAATCTGACTTGGCTAAAACTGACTAGTTAAAGTGGAGTGAGCTGTCAGAGTCATGATAAATCTGGCCCATTGTGTTGTGTGTTTCTTCCAAACAACTCATCTTTGGTTTCATCTGTCCACAGAATATTTTGCCAGTACTGCTGTGGAACATCCAGGGGCTCTTGTGCAAACTGTAAACGTGCAGTAATGTTTTTTTGGACAGCAGTGGCTTCCTCTGTGGTATCCTCCCATGAAATCCATTCTTGTTTAGTGTTTTACGTATTGTAGATTCGCTAACAGGGATGTTAGCATATGCCAGAGACTTTTGTAAGTCTTTAGCTGACTCTCTAGGATTCTTCTTCACCTCATTGAGCAGTCTGCGCTGTGCTCTTGCAGTCATCTTTACAGGACGGTCACTCCTAGGGAGAGTAGCAGCAGTGCTGAACTTTCTCCATTTTTAGACAATTTGTCTTATCTCATCGACTGATGAACAGTAAGGCTTTTGGAGATACTTTTATAACCATTTCCAGCTTTATGCAAGTCAATAATTCTCAATCGTAGGTCTTCTGAGAGCTCTTTTGTGCGAGGCATCATTCACATCAGGCAATGCTTCTTGTGAAAAGAAAACCCAGAACTAGTGTGTGTTTTTTTTATAGGGCAGGGCAGCTGTAACCAACACCTCCTCATCTCATTGATTGGACTCCAGTTGGCTGACACCTCACTCCAATTAGCTCTTGGAGATGTCATTAGTTTAGGGGTTCACATACCTTTTCCACCTGCACTGTGAATGTTTACATGGTGTGTTCAATAAAAACATGGTAACATTTAATTCTTTGTGTGTTATTAGTTTAAGCAGACTGTGATTGTCTATTGTTGTGACTTAGATGAAGATCAGATCACATTTTATGACCAATTTGTGCAGAAATCCATATCATTCCAAAGTGTTCACATACTTTTTCATGCAACTGTTTATGTATATGTGTATGTATGTGTGTGTGTGTGTATATGTATGTATGTATGTATATATATATATATATATATATATATATACTCATGGTGAGGTAGAGATGTGTGATGTAACCGGCTGATTTGCTAAGTGTCACACCAGGTAGTAAATAATCATTTGTAAAGGGATGAAATACTTATTTGCATAACTGTATATTTACATTATCTCGAGTGTTGGCGAGAGATACAAAAGTAATGTAAGCATTGTACCTGGGCATTTTCTGTCATGGATCTCTTTGATCCGCTGAAAGCTCCCCCTCTTGAGATCCGACCATTTTTTTTACGATGGCCATTTTCGGGTGCGTTGCATTAAAGGGCTTTTTTTTTGTGTACTTATAATCCCTATCCTGCGATATATAAATATACATTATGTTATTAATAATTTTCGTTCAGTAGATATGTCAAAAAACGTACTTTTATAATATGTTAATTACCTGTCTACCAGCAAGTAGGGCGTCTACTTGCTGGTAGCAGCCGCAAAAAACCGCCCCCTCCTCCTGTTGATTGACAGGGCCAGCCGCGATCTCCTCCTCCGACTGGCCCTGTCAGCATTTCAAAACACGCGCGCCTGTGTTGATTCGGCGCATGCGCTTTGAGATAAGGAGGCTCGCCTCCTCAGCACTCCCTCAGTGCGCCTGTGCCGATGATGTCACCGAAAAAGAAGACGTCATCGGCGCAGGCACACTGAGGGAGTGCCGAATCAACACAGGCGCGCGATTTTTTAAATGCTGACAGGGCCAGTCGGAGGAGGAGATCGCGGCTGGCCCTGTCAATCAACAGGAGGAGGGGGCGGTTTTTTGCGGCTGCTACCAGCAAGTAGACGCCCTACTTGCTGGTAGACAGGTAATTAGCATATTATAAAAGTAATCAAGCAAAATCCGTTAAATCGAGAAGCAGGGTCCGGTACACAGAAAAGGAGAAACTTCCAAACATCTTCACACAAGGAACTAGACTAGTTACTGATCAAGATTGCTCCGGCACTTTCCTGGGGCCGGTAGTGCATTTCAATACTTCCTGCATCCCAGACATAGGCTGTAGTGTTGATCGAGCATGCTCGCCCGAACACGAGTTCGGCTTGAGCATCTCGATGCTCGCCACATGGCGGTATTCGGCCCAATACCGCTTGTGCTTGAGCGCAATGCTCGAGTCTCCTACCCGCATGTTTGTTGGCTGCTACGCAGACAATAAATGTGCAGGTAAGTACTGCCCTTCACTGTAATGCTGTATCCTGGGCTAAATACATAGCATGCAATAGTTAGCCGCTGCAGACAGCGTCATTATCTGCGTTACATCTTCTGTGTAACGTGTGCGCATCCCAGAAATATCTGTGACATCCAGTGTACTTTTTCCGTAGGCGGTGTCCGCTGCGGACAGTGACATTAGCTGCACTACATCTCCTGTGTAATATGTGCACATCCAGAAAATATCTGTGACATCCAGTGTACTTTTTTCGTAGACGGTGTCCGCTGCGGACAGTGACATTACCTGGGGTACATCAGTGACATTATCTGCGGTATTTCTCCTGTGTAACGATTCCACATCCCAAATACCTGTGACATTCCCTGTAATTTTATATTTGCCACTGGTGACATCAGCAACATTATCTGTGTATTTCTCCTGTGTGACGTTTCCACATCCCAAATACCTTTTTTAATTTTTTGCACATACACTTACAAATCCTATGAAGAAGGCGAGCAGTAACGGACAGGGAAGTGGCCGTGATGCTGATGGTGCACGCAGAGGCCGTGGCTCTGGGCGCATTAAAACTGTGCCTGCTGCCAGAGCACAAGAAAAACAATCATCCACGATATTTAGAATCATATCCCAGTTTGCAGGGCAACGCTCTAGAAGTCAGACCACTGCGACCAGGTGGTCGGTTGGATTGCAGCAGATAATACTTCCAGTCGGTTAAGCACCACCCTGTCTTCCACCAAGTACAGTCTCAGTAGCTAAGAGTCTGTTCAACACAATCTTCACCCTGATCCTCCTTCCTCCCACCATGGAGAGTCTTGCCAAACAAGTGATCCGACACTCGGACATTCCGAGGAGCTCTTTTCGGATCCATTCCTTCATTTGGGCCTCTTGACAAGCTTGCTTGAAGAGGGACATGAGATCTTGTGGCCTGATTCCCAAACTCTTGAGCATCCACAGTCACAAGAAGATGACGGTGGGGAACAGCAATTAGTGTTTTACGAGGTGGATGACGATGATGAGACACAGTTGCCAATAAGTCAACGGTGATTAGTGTCTCAAGAGGTTGACGGTGAGACACAGTTGTCAATAACTGAGGTTGCTGTTAGGTCAACAAGTCAGGAGGATGAGCAGAGTGAGGAAGTGGAAGAGGAGGTGGTGGACGATGAAGTCACTGACCCAACCTGGGAAGGTGGAAAGCCGAGCGAGGAGAGCAGTACAGAGGGGGATGGATCCGCAGCACCACAACAGGCTGAAAGAGGCAGTGGGGTGGCAAAAGGGAGAAGGCGGGCCACACCAAAAAGGCCCACAACTGTTCCCCGGAGAACCCCCTTGCGGAAATCTCCCTTGCAAAGTGGTAGGTGTTCCGAAGTCGTGCTTTTTTGAGGAAAGTGTGAACAACAAAAGAATTGTAATTTTCAACCTGTGCCATACACAAATGAGCAGGGGTGTGAACACTAGCAACCTCACCACCACCAGCATGATCCGCCACATGGCATTAAAGCACCGTAATAGGTGGACCGAACGCCTGGGTCTGCAATCTGTGTCTGTGGGTCACACCACTGCCTCGTCTTCCCCTGTGTTACGTGCTGGCCAATCCCCTGTCGAAGGCGCAGGCCCAGATGCCTCCCGCCCTGCACCTGGACCTTTGCAAGCACCATTAGCGACCACATCCACTTCTATGTCCCAGGGCAGCGTACAAATGTCCTTACCCCAGGCATTTGAACGCAAGCGCAAATACCCAGCCACCCACAGGCCATAGCACTAAATGCGCAACTTTCCAAATTACTGGCCCTGGAAATGTTGCCATTTAGGCTTGTGGACACTGAAGCCTTCCGCAGCCTCATGTCGGCGACTGTCCCTCGTTATGCAGTCCCCAGCTGCCACTATTTTTCATGGTGTGCCGTGCCCGCCTTACACCAGCATGTGTCCTGTAACATCACCGGTGCCCTGACGCAGTTACTGGGAAGGTCCACTTAACCACTGACACATGGACAAGTGCTTTCGGCCAGGGACGCTACATTTCCCTGACGGCACACAGGGTGAATGTTGTGGAGGCTGGGAGCGAGTCGTACCCTGGGATGGCACAGGTGCTACCGATGCCAAGGATTGCAGGCACTAATTCCATCAGGGTTTCCGCCACCGCCTACATTAGTGGCTCCAACCCTCACTTCTCCTTCTCCTCCACTTCCACCTCAGAATTATCCTCTTGCAGCACTAGTCAGCCATCAGTCGGTAGCTGGAAGCAGTGTAGCACTGCAGTGGGGAAGTGTTAGGCCGTGCTTAAGCTGATCTGCTTAGGTGACAGACAGCACACCACCGCAGAGCTGTGGCAGGGGATAAGAGATCAGACTGACCTGTGGCTCTCGCCACTCAACCTAGAACCAGGCATGGTTGTGTCTGATAATGGCCGTAACTTGGTGGGGGCTTTGGAGCTCGGGAAGCTCACACACATCCCATGCTTAGCCCACATCTTCAACTTAGTGGTTCAGCAGTTTCTCAAAACCTACCCCAATTTGCCTGAGCTACTGGTGAAGGTGCGCCGCATTTGTGCCCATTTCCGCAAGTCATCAACAGCTTCCGCCGGTCTGTCAACGCTGCAGCAGCGGTTACAATTGCCAGCTCACTGACTGTTGTGCGACGTGAGCATGTTGGCCAGGCTTTGTGAGCAGCAGAGGGCAGTAGTGGAATACCAGCTGCAACATGATCGTCGCCTTTCCGCTCTTCACAAGCGAGGAGTGGGCATGGATGTCTGACCTCTGTGAAGTTTTAAGAAACTTTGAGGAATCAACACAGATGGTGAGCGGCGATAACGCTATTATCAGCGTCACCATCCCACTTCGGTGTCTACTCAAACGCTTGCTGCTCACAATTAAGGCCAACACTTTGCTTGTGGAAGAGGTGGAAATGGGGGAAGACATTACACAGAGTAATAGTCAGACCACCCTCAGTTCGTCTTCCCAGCGCAAATTGTATCATGATGAGGAGGAGGGGAGGAGCAGGAGAGTACCCATGGAAGTTTAATTCCATCTGTTCAGCGTGGATGGGCAGAAGAGGAGGAAGAGGATGAGGAGATTGAGAGTCATCCTTCTGATGAGGACAGCGAAGTCTTGCCTGTTGGGACTCTGGCACACATGGCTGACTTTATGTTAGGCTGCCTTTCCCATTTCCCACGCGTTTTATGCATTTTGGACAACACTGATTACTGGTTGTTCACCCTTCTCGACCCCCGCTACAAAGAGAACTTCTCATCTCTCATTCCTGTGGTGGAGAGGATGAGCAAAATGGTGCAATACCAGAAGGTCCTTGTGGAAAAATTGCTCCAAAAATGTCCAGCTGACAATGCTGGCGGCAGAGTACGTAGTTCCTTGGGCAACTGATGAGGGGAGATGAGGGGAACACACAGCAGTTCCAAGCAACACTCTCCTAAGTCTGGGACAGTTTCATGACACCTCGCCAGCACCCTCACCCTGATGTGCGGCCTAGTGTCACAAGGAGGGAAAGATTTTGGAAGATGGTGAAGGAGTACATAGCAGACAGTGTCAGCATCCTCTATGATCCCTCTGTGCCTTACAACTACTGGGTGTCCAAACTTGACACGTGGCATGAACTGCACCTCTACGCCTTGGAGGTGCTGGCCTGCACAGCCGCCAGCGTTTTGTGAGAGCGGGTATTTAAGGCTGCTGGTGGCATAATAACTGATAAGCGCATGCGCCTGTCAACTGAAAATGCTGACAGGTTTACTCTTACACTGCGTGCAGAATTATTAGGCAAATTAGTATTTTGACCACATCATCCTCTTTATGCATGTTGTCTTACTCCAAGCTGTATAGGCTCGAAAGCCTACTACCAATTAAGCATATTAGGTGATGTGCATCTCTGTAATGAGAAGGGGTGTGGTCTAATGACATCAACACCCTATATTAGGTGTGCATAATTATTAGGCAACTTCCTTTCCTTTGGCAAAATGGGTCAAAAGAAGGACTTGACAGGCTCAGAAAAGTCAAAAATAGTGAGATATCTTGCAGAGGGATGCAGCACTCTTAAAATTGCAAAGCTTCTGAAGCGTGATCATCGAACAATCAAGCGTTTCATTCAAAATAGTCAACAGGGTCGCAAGAAGCGTGTGGAAAAACCAAGGCGCAAAATAACTGCCCATGAACTGAGAAAAGTCAAGCGTGCAGCTGCCAAGATGCCACTTGCCACCAGTTTGGCCATATTTCAGAGCTGCAGCATCACTGGAGTGCCGAAAAGCACAAGGTGTGCAATACTCAGAGACATGGCCAAGGTAAGAAAGGCTGAAAGACGACCACCACTGAACAAGACACACAAGCTGAAACGTCAAGACTGGGCCAAGAAATATCTCAAGACTGATTTTTCTAAGGTTTTATGGACTGATGAAATGAGAGTGAGTCTTGATGGGCCAGATGGATGGGCCCGTGGCTAGATTGGTAAAGGGCAGAGAGCTCCAGTCCGACTCAGACGCCAGCAAGGTGGAGGTGGAGTACTGGTTTGGGCTGGTATCATCAAAGATGAGCTTGTGGGGCCTTTTCGGGTTGAGGATGGAGTCAAGCTCAACTGCCAGTCTTACTGCCAGTTTCTGGAAGACACCTTCTTCAAGCAGTGGTACAGGAAGAAGTCTGCATCCTTCAAGAAAAACATGATTTTCATGCAGGACAATGCTCCATCACACGCGTCCAAGTACTCCACAGCGTGGCTGGCAAGAAAGGGTATAAAAGAAGAAAATCTAATGACATGGCCTCCTTGTTCACCTGATCTGAACCTCATTGAGAATCCATCATCAAATGTGAGATTTACAAGGAGGGAAAACAGTACACCTCTCTGAACAGTGTCTGGGAGGCTGTGGTTGCTGCTGCACGCAATGTTGATGGTGAACAGATCAAAACACTGACAGAATCCATGGATGGCAGGCTTTTGAGTGTCCTTGCAAAGAAAGGTGGCTATATTGGTCACTGATTTGTTTTTGTTTTGTTTTTGAATGTCAGAAATGTATATTTGTGAATGTTGAGATGTTATATTGGTTTCACTGGTAAAAATAAATAATTGAAATGGGTATATATTAGTTTTTTGTTAAGTTGCCTAATAATTATGCACAGTAATAGTCACCTGCACACACAGATATCCCCCTAAAATAGCTAAAACTAAAAACAAACTAAAAACTACTTCCAAAAATATTCAGCTTTGCTATTAATGAGTTTTTTGGGTTCATTGAGAACATGGTTGTTGTTCAATAATAAAATTAATCCTCAAAAATACAACTTGCCTAATAATTCTGCACTCCCTGTATAAAAATGAACAAGGCCTGGATTGCCCCTGACTTCTCTACTCTACCAGAGGAAAGCGGTGGAACATAAAGGCACTTTAAATGTGTTTTTTTTGTAATGTACTGAATACACTATATTCCCATGCACCCCTTCCACCACAAAAAAGGGTATATGGTTCAATCTTCCTTTTCTCGTCCTCCTCCTCCTCCTCTTCCATCATATCAACATGCTGACTTAATAGGATGGAAGAAAACCCTCAGGCTGCTACCAGACCCACCCAATTTACCCACCAATAACACACTGAGACTAGTTTTCTTGGTGAAATGGCCGTAGCAGACAATTTATTAATCCAACAAATTTTAACATCTTTAATAATAATTTAATAATAATAATAATAAGCACTTAAACACATATAATAAAGTGCCATAACATTCTAATCTAACATTGCATTGTGGAAGGATCCTAGAAGGCAACCCAAGCTACCTGCGTTCTTCACTCAACACCTCAACTTGGATTGCCACCTTACCCTTGTAATTGCCATAACATTCCAATCTAACATCGCATTGTTTTCTTGGTGAAATGGCCGTAGTAGCCAATTTATTAATCCAACAAATTTTAACATCTTTAATAATAATAATAATAATAATAATAAGCACTTAAACACATATAATAAAGTGCCATAACATTCCAATCTAACATCGCATTGTGAAAGGATCCTAGAAGGCAACTCAAGCTAGCTGCGTTCTTCACTCAACACCTCAACTTGGATTGCCACCTTACCCTTGTAATTGCCACCTTTAAGCCCAAACAGGAGCCCCCAGCCTTCAGCTTACCAAACCACATGAGATGCACGCTCAAATGTGTCATGCACCTCTTAAACATTGTATTGCCCTCCAGGATCTCCCCATTAACCTGCCACCAACGACCATAGGTGACACCTCACCTA